>NW_006399897.1:2143189-2154368 GCF_000299155.1 Elephantulus edwardii | reverse complement strand
GTTAGGGACCTCTCCAAAGTACCGAAGAGCAATGGTGTCTCTCTGGAGACTAAGGTGCGTCTGATACAGGCCATGGTCTTCACAATCACTTGTTATGTATCAGAGAGTTGGACAATGACCAAGGAGCATAGAAGGAGAATTGATGCCTTTGAGCTGTGGTGCTGGAGGAAAGTGTTGAGAATACCATGGACTGCTAGGAAGACAAACAGATTTGTCCTGGAAATGGTTAAACCGGGTGGCTCCTTGGAGGCAATGATTCTGAGGCTTCATCTAACATAATTTAGACGTGTTGCGAGGAGAGACTGGTCCTTGGAGAAGGACATCATGCTTGGCAGGGTGGAGGGGCAGCACAGGAGAGGAAGGCCCTCTGTGAGGTAGATTGATTCAGTGACTGGGATAATTGGGATGGGAGTATCAGAGACAGTGCGATTGGCACAGGACAGAGCAGAGTTTAGGGCTGTTGTACGTAGGGTCGCTATGAGTCGCAAGAGACTCGATGGCACATAACAACAACAACAACAACATTTTCATTAGAATTGGAACACGGACAGGGATATCTACACCTATGTTCTTAGCAACTCTATTCATAATAGCAGGACAATGGAAGCAGACTAACTACCTTTCAACACATAAATGAATTGAGGAATTATGGTACATCCACAGAATGGAATACTGTGCAGTACTAAGGCACAATGATTTTATGAAATACTACATAATATGGAAAAGTCTAGTGATTATTACGCTTAATCAACTAACATAGTCTCACAATGATAAATACTGTATTAAACTATCATTGTAAAAATAGAGAATAAATGTAAAGATACATATAAATATCCAGAAAAGGGGAAAAAAGAAAGGAAAAAAAAGAAAAAGAGGAAGAGTGAAAATTACTAACATATTAGATTTTAGTGAGTGGATATGGCATGGGGGTTTGAAGGAATAGGAAAGATTCAAAGAGCTCTTGAAAAGATGGGAAAATAATAGACATAGATCAATAGTAATTGACTATATAAAATATAATATATATATATATATGATTGTATGAAGTACAATATAAATGAAAGATTATATAAAACAAAATGTACATAAATGAAACACAATGTAAATTAATTAACATATGCAAACCAATAAGAATAATTTTTTTAAATGTTCTAATTCCTGTTAGAATTTTCTATACCAGAACTTGGTGGAAACAGAAGTGTACTAAAAGAATTTATATGTGTAAAGCTGCTCATTAAATAGTGTTGCTATGTTAGGAACTGGATAACAGAGAGATTTGAAATAAACTATAAGGATTTTTATTATTATTTGACATCAGTAGAGCTTCAACAAAAATTTTAATGCCTTGAAAGTCACTGGTGAAATAAAAAAACAAACATTCAGAACAGAATTTTAGAATGCTTTAACCACAAAGCATCTAATATGTGATGCTTATAAGAAGGATAAATTTAGTTAACACAAATTTTATTTAGCACTGCCATTCCCATGATAAAGGTAAACAAAATCAAGTATGTCACACACACACACACACACACACATTAGAAGTATGAATCATCCATCATGTTACTATGAGTCATGATCAACTCAACAACACCTAACAACAACATGAGATCATGCAATGAGAGAGAAATACACTATAACAATGAATTGAGTGTTTTTAAGATCAAATAGTTTTCTTTATTTCCCCTAGTTGTTAAGGGAATTATTTTGAGGGCATACTATGAGGTTGAGTACATTGCTTAATGTACTAGACATGCATCTTAGATCCATACAAAATGAGTGGTACTTCTCTGTGAAACACTTCTCAAGGGATAATTAAGGGTAACATCAATTTTAGGAAACAGGAAGGATGAAAACTGGAGAAAAAAGCTTGTTCAGTCACATTCATCAAGTTATTTTAGTTATTTCTATCCTTCCAATGCCCTCAGTTCAGGATTTGCTTAACATCAGCAGGAAGTAGTTTTTAGGGTATTTTGCAACTATCCCAGGTGCTATCATTGAATGTTTTCTGATGCAGAAAAACTGGGTACTTTGACAATGTTTAAAGTCACACTTCTGTTACAGCTAGATTTTTCTACTAAGTGTTTTTCTGTTGAGAATCCAAGTAAAATTTTATTTTCAAGATTCTGAAGTGAGTAGAATTCACTCACAGTGAAAATAAATTTTTTGTTTAGTCATCTCTTTGTGCTAGTATATTACACTCAGATCACTTTCTAGTGTTTGGTCCTCTCTCAGCCTATAGCACCCAGGGGTAGAACAAAATTATAATGACCACTCTGTATTTTATATATTGGATGCTGGAACCTCGAGCAGACACTACATACGTCTCAGGTAGACATAGGAATTTGGCTGCTATGCCACAGAACCAGTCTAAGAGTCTTTTGCCCAAGTTTGTTGAAGGATGGGATTTGGGAGAAAACTATAATTGGCAGGATTGAGAGTTTTGTATCACTGGTGTGAAGTTATGATGCTAAAGACAGTTTCCTGTGAGCACATTTCAAAAACTTTTAGACCTTATGAGTATCAAGATTGGAATGAGTAGAAAGAGGTGTGGGAGCATGGGATTCATGTTTGACTCATGGGTATTGGTTTTGTATGTTAATTTTGTTGATGAGAACATTTTCCCATTGTGAAGTTGGTAAAGGTCAAATATGGCTGTCCACATATGGCCTTTGCCCTTTTTTTATAGTTAATAATTGTGTTAACTTTTTCTTGTAGGAGTAGATTTGTAATAAACATAGCAACACAATTAAAAAAAAATTAACCCTCAGAGATGATACGTAGATCAAGCCAAGAACACAAGGGTCCAGGACTATAAACAATCATAACAGATATGCTCTATCAACTATAAATTATTAATTAATAAATGTTCAAATCAAATTACTAAGCATAAATTATCATTTCTGTGTGCTGTCTAGTCTCAATCTGCCATTACTGAGCCTCCAGAGGTTTTTCTGAGGCAATAAATCATGTGGAGATTACTCATCCTTCTCCCATGAAACAGCTGGAGGGTTTGAACTGAGTGCCTTTGGGATTAAGCACAGTAAGTTACCGATCATCCTAATAATTCACATGTGTCACAACATTTTGTGAATCATTTTATAAATAAAGTTCTTTTTACAGACAGAGACACCAAAGGATACATTATTAAGGGCTCAAAGCAACGAAGGAGTGGCTCTAAGGAGTTTAATTCTGATTCTACCACTTATTACCTTCCCATGACCTAGTGGTACGTAGCTTTCCTCCAATCCTTACAGTATGTGACTGAAATCCACCAGCTGCTTCTCAGAAGAAAGAAGGGTCAATCTCTCTTACGCAATTGACTACCTCTGAAAACTTGCCGATCCCCTCTTCCCATGCACATCCTCATCCCTCTGCTTCCAACCTCTCCCACCCCTCTTGGATCCTTATACTCATTCTACAATAATGGTTTTATACAATATTTATCCTTGAGGGACTGAGTTAGTTCACTCAGTTAGGTAATTATAGTCCCTTCCATGATTTACAAAATCATTGCTCCTGTGTGTTGCATAGTATTTCATTACATGAATGTACCATAATTTCTCAATCCATTTTTCTGTGGTTGCACATTTGGGCTGTTTCCAGGTGAATAATGATGATATGAACATTGGTGTACAAATCTGTTTTTCCTCAGTTCTCATTTTCTCAGGGTCTATTCCAAGTAGTGAATAGTTGGGTCGTATGGGATTTTTTCCGATTTAAAAGAGCAAATTTTCATTTTACTAAAAAAGCATCTAGTGTGAAAATAAAAATATCTTCTATTTCCAAAGGACTTTGAATTACAATTATGATGGTAGCAAAGAATACTTACAATATCACGGAGTGAACCCAAAACAAAGCTGTCTCAGAAGAAAGGCACCCAGAAAGCTCTTTATAAGTTGAAGGATTTATCTCACATACTTTAAACATGTTACAAGGTGGAGGAGATCCTGGACAAAGATAACATTTTTTTTGGTAAAATAGAAGGTCAGCAAAAAATGAAAGTTGGATGGATTCAGTGATTGCAACAATCTTCTGAAGTTTAGCAGCAATTAGAATAGTTTGGGATCAGGCCGTGATTTGTTCCAAGTAGAGTTATTATGGAAAAAGCAAAATGAAAGGCAGCTCATTGTTGTTTAATCAAAACCAACTCACAAGTGATACTTCAGTGAGTTTCCTGAGGCTGTAAATCACATGGAAGGAAATTGTCCTTCTTTCTTCTCTGGAGCTGATGGTGGATTCAAACTCCGAGAGAGGGACTGCATTTGAGTTTTTCAGAATTGTTGCCAATGTGATATCATCTAACACTTGGTGAGTACCAAGTTATTAATTATATAAATTGTGTTGGTCTTGTTGTTGTCTACCAGTCAGAATCAATAACTTACCTTCCAGCAGGTTTTTAGCGGCCATAAATTGCACAGGATGAGAAATGCCTATTATTCTCTCAGGAAGCAGCTGACAGATTCGAACCACATGCCTCTGAGATTGCAGTGCAGTTCTTAAGGATGCAGTGATATTTCTGTGCCTATAAACTTACTATATATAGGGTCACTTAATATTAAGGAAAATATAAAAGATGTCATATCATGTAATAACATATAAGTTACTTATATTAAGGGGAAAATATTTTAAAAACACATTATTTAAGCTGAGGATCCATATTAGTAGGTAAATAAATTAGAAACAAATTCAAGAGATGATTACAATAACTTGGGTAATATATTCTAGTTTGAAACACACCCATTAATAAAATTCCTATATTAAACAAAAATTAAACTCACTATCATCAAGAGAGCTCTGGTGGCTTGATAGCAAGAACCTTTTCTGCAATCCAGAAGGCACGTGGTTAGAGGCCACCAGGTGCTCTTTGGATGAAAAATGAGAAATCTCTTCTCGTGAAAAACTGCCAGAGGGTCAGCTATTGGTTGATTGTGACTTGACAGTACTCAACAACAATCATCAACTGAATTCTTGTCATGGAGAAACTCTATTAAGTTTCTGAATTCGAAAATTATTCCAGAAACAGACTGCTCATCTTTGCCATGGAGAGTAGCTATTGTTATATGCAGTCTAGATATAACCATCTAAAGTGGGGTTCATTGCCAATGTCAGATGGATCTTGTCTAAAAGCAGAGAGTACCAAAAGAGTATCTATAGGTGTTTCACTGACTATTCAAAGACATTTGATGTGTGGATCCTAACAAATTGTAGCTCACATTGAGAACAATAGGAATCCTGTAATGCTTGATTTTCCTCATGTGAAACCTATACTTAGATCAAGAAAGTGTTGTATGAGCAGAACAAGGGAACTCTGCATAATTCCCAATCAAGAGAGGACTGTTTCAGAGATAAATCCTTTCTCCATACTTTTTCAATCTACATGGGTAAAAGATCTCTTGGGAGCCTCAACTTTGTGAAGAACAATATGGCATCAGGATTGAAGGAAGACTTACCAGCAACCTGTGTTATGCAAATGACACAACCTTGCTTGCAGAAACTGAGAAAGACTTGAAGTATTTGTTGCAGTCTTCAATATGGAATGCATCTCAACATCAAGAAAACAAAGATTCTCACCACAGGCCATTTGCAGCATCCTGATACATTGAAAAAAGATTGAAATTGTTAACAATTTCATCTTATTCAGATCCATGTATCACACTTTTGGCACCAGCAGTCAGGAAATAAAAATGTGAGTTGCTTTAGGAAAATCTACTGTTGGGGACCTCTTCAGAGTACTAAAGAAAAGCAATGCCTGTTTAGAGACTAAGGTGCACACGATGCAGGCCATGATTTTCTCATTTCCTTGCTATGCATCTGAGAGCTTAACAATGACTAAGGATGACAGAAGACAAATCTATGTCTTTGAGGTGTGGTGCTGGAGAAGAGTACTGAGTATACTAAGGACTTCCAAGAAAACAAACAGATCTGTCCTGCAAAGGATGAAACCAGCTGGCGTCTTGGAAGGAAACATTTTAACATTCCATCTCACATACTTTGGTTTTGTTACCAGGATGGGCCTGTCCTTGGAGAAGGATATCTTGCTCATAAAGGTGGAGGGTCAGCACAAGTGAGGAAGACACTGGATGAGATAGATTGACACAGTGACTGCTACAATGAAAACAAGCATGTCAGAGATAGTGAGGATGGCTCTGGATAAACGTTAAGAGCTATTGTTTATAGGATAACTATGAGTTGTAGTTGATTCAATGGCACATAGCAACAACAACAGTAATTGGAAGGAACTGACCATTTGAATTGGCAGCTAACACTTTACTGACCAGATTATCAGATCTACTTACCTATAGAAGTAGCTTGTGGATTCAAATAGACAAATTTCTAATGTATTACACTACCAGGCCTCCATTATTACTCTAGTCCCTTACTCATTGCAGTCCAGTGTGAACTGACTTATAGCTTACTCTAATGAATTACAAAGAATGCCAAATTTTTACTGTAGAATCACTGATCAGTTAAAACTGAAGTGTCTGTTGATTAGCATCACAACTTATTATGAGCTATACTAGCCGAGTTCTCTTATTTATTATTCTAATGTTGTTGTTGTTGAGTTGCCTATGACTTATAGTGGCCCTATGAACAATAGATATGAACTCTGTTCTACCCTTTATTTTCCTTATCATTCTTGATACATTTGAGTCCATTGCTGCAGACTTTTCTATCAGTTCATATCATTAAGAGTCTTTCTCTCCTTTGCTGACCGTCCATATTTCCAAGCATGATGTCCTTTTCTAAAGATTAACCTCTCCTAAAAGCATATCCATATTTCGTGAGTCCAACTCATAGCTCACCCTCTAGTGAGTTTGTAGAGGTGGTCAATCCCACTGGAGGAGATGACTCATCTCTCTCCTATGGGTGGATTTCAACCTCTAGTCTTTGAACTGTCAGCACAGTTCTCTTACACAGTGGGCTACCAAACATCCAGAGTTGATCTGTTTAGTTGATCAAATATCATTTAAGTTCTTTCTGACCATTATACTAGTTAAATGACTTTTCCCTAAGGAAAAGTGAACTACAATAGCCTGGTGGGTGAAAAAAAACAAACAACAACAACAAAAATAACCCCACCATACCTCAATTTTGTTGCTATCAAAATGGTTACATCTCAGTAGTCTGTATCAAGATTCTAACTTTCTAAAGGAGGAGATTGACTAACTTAGTTCTGTGGATCACCAGGTGTATTTGAACTGCTAGTACATTTTGATTAGCAGTACACACATCACACACTTTACCATCAGGACCTGGGGAGTCTAATAAGATGATTTTATTGTGGATCTTGTAGAGGTATCAAAGAACTTGCTGTGACATGTCTTCAATGATTCCCAAGAGACATAGTCACATGACAAGAATCCCAGAATATATTTTTAAAAAATACTGACATTGTGTATTTGACCCAGTTACAGTATTTTGCCCATCCTAAAGTTCAGCCTACAGCAATAATGAGGTCTAAGTACCACCAGCTGGTAATTATTTTGTCTTTAAATTTCATGAGTTAAAGCTATGGCCATGATTCAGCAAAATACTTCCTAATCTATTCCCTCATTCTACAGTGTGATTTGTAAATTTTTGTCCTGTCAATAAAAAAGTCTCTATAGTATATATTTTAATCTGGAGTACAATTTTCTTCCTAAAACAGCTTTATTTTAAAATTTGAACTAAAATTGAATATGAACATGAATTTTAAAATTTTCTTAAAGAATAGCCATAGTTCAAGGGAGCTCTGGTGGCCTAATGGCAAGAAGCTGCACTGCAATCCCAGAGGTATGTGGTTCGAATTTTCCAGATGATCTGATGGAGAAGGAGGGGAATCTCCTCCTATACAAGTCAGATACGGTTTGACAGTACACATCCAAAAAATCATAAAATTTAAAAAAATTAAAAAAGGATAGCCATAGTTCTTAGATTCATGCTTTGTATAATTATATTTTTCCACTAAAATGATAAAATTAATTTGATGTCCTTAAGGTTAATTAATTGTTTATTAGAAAACTGTTTTACAAAACATTACCAACAGAGCATCTCTCTGAAGTCTGTAATATATCATTTTCATGTTGTTTTGGTTGATTTTTGAGTTTTTATATATTTGGGTTTCAGTATGATTTTTCCTTCAGACTGCTTGTTTTTTGTTCTTTGTGTTTTATTAGGCATATTCTATGTCTTTTAAAACAAATTTTGCTCTCTATTTTTGAAATTATTATTTTTTAAAGAAATGACCATCTAGTCAACCAATTCATTTACCAATCTAATTTTATATTGTCCCTGAAATTATTTTTATGTTGTTTCAAAAAGAATGCCTTTTAGAGATCAACAGAAAATTCTGGTGACCCAGCCTGGACAGAAGTTTGCTGCTAGCTTAGAAACTGTGACCCTCTGATGGTTCAAATCTGCCAGCAACTCCAGAGGAAAAAGATGGGCAAACTCCTCCCATGTCACTTACAGCCAGGGAAACACAATGGAAGGTCAGTTATGAGTCAGCACTGACTTCAGGCCAATGAGTTTTTTGAGATGCCTAGATGACCAGCTCCTCAGGAAAATGATCAGGCATATTTCTCTCAAAAATATTTGCAATCTGAGTAAGTAACCTGCTGGAGGCTCACATGAGTTGTAATTAATTGAGGGGCAATGAGCAGTAGCTATAGCTAAACCGCAGAACAACATAATTATTCTCTTACACAATTACCAGGGTCAGAGATCTTTGAAAATCTCGCTGCCATTGAGTTTATTCTAATTCACAGGAACTTTCCCTTGCCTTTCTGAGGCTGTAAATGTCACAGGGGAAGAACATCCAAATTTCACTTGTGGAGAGGATCTAGACTGCTTACTTTATCATAAGCAACCTGACATGTTATACACTGTGTTACAGGACATGTTGTCAGTGTGGGACAATTCATGGAAAACAATATCATGCTTAGAAAAAGAAATTATATTTGTGGAAGAGGAACATCTTCAATGTGATTGACATAGAGTCTGGGACTGACACAGCGGGCTGACATAGTACAAAGATTGTGAAGACAGGACACATTTTCATTCTATTATGCTTAAAATCCTTATGAGTCGGAGCCAACTGGAGAACACCCCAGAAAAACGAAAACAGTACACATTTCTAGTCCTGGTGGCACAGTAATTAATGAGTTTAATTGGAAGTTAAAAGGTCAGTGGTGGTGTAGTGGTAAGAAATTGCCCTGCAGTTCCAAAGGCACATGGTTCGATTCCACCAACTTCTCCACAGGAGAAGGCTGGGCAATCTGCTCCTATGTGATTAACAGCCTCTTAAAACCTTCTAGAGGGTCAGCTGTGAGTCAGTTCCAAATCCATGGTCCTCAACAATAACAATAACAATAACAAGAACAAGTCACTCCAGAAAAGAAAAATGTAGCAATCTGTTTCTCTGTTTACAGACTCAGAAACACTATGGAGAAGTTCACCTCTGCTTTGTAGGGTGCTATAAATTGATACATACGTATATACTTGGAAGGCTGACCCTCAATGAGATGGATCAATTCAGTGACTAGAGTAATGGGGCAGGTGTGTCAGAGACAATAAAATTGTCACAGGGTAGAGCAGGGTTTAGGGCTGTTGTACATAGGGTCGCTATGAGTCATAGGTGACTCGACGGTACATAATAACAACAACAATATATGTATATATAAATATAAAAATAATATATTTATGTATTATTCACAGGTTTTAAATGTATTATCATTTTTATTTTATATTTAAAATTATATCTAACTTCGGAGGTCCTGAAGCACTTGCTGCAGAAGGTCAAGGACAGCAGTCTTCTATATGAATTGAAGCTCAATATCAAGAAAACAAAGATTTTCACCACTGGACTGTTTGGCAGCGTCATGGTAGATGGTGAAGAAATTGAGATTGTTAACAGCTTTAGTTTGATCATCTTCACAATCAGTACTCTTGATACCAGCAGCCAGGAAATGAAAAAATGTATTGCATTGAGAAAGTCTGCTGTTAAAGACCTCTGCAAAGTACTGAAGAGCAATGATGTCAGTCTGGAGACTACGGTGCACCTGATATAGGCCATGGTCTTTGCAATTACTTGCTATGGATCAGAAAGCAGGACAATGACTAGGGATGATAGAAGTAGGATTGATGCCTTTGAATTGTGGTGTTGGAGAAGAGTAGTGAATATACCATGGACTGCTAAGAGAACAAAGAAGTTCATCCTAGAGAGGGTTAAACCTTGGTGCTCTTTAGAGGCAAGGATTCTGAAGCTTCTTCTGACATACTTTGGACATGTTTCAACATGGGACCAGTCCTTGGAGAGGGATGTCATGCTTGGGAGGTTAGAGAGGCAACATAAGTGAGGAAGACCCTTGATGAGGTGGATTGAGTCAATGTCTAGGGTAATGGGGGTAGGTGTGTCAGAGACAATAAATTTGGGGCAGGGTAGAGGAGGGCTTAGGGCTGTTGTACATAGGGTCGCTATGAGTCGCAGGTGACTTAAAGGCACATAGCAACAACAATAAATATACACACACACCCCGTGGGTTTGTTTGTTTGTTGGCTTTTTTGGGGTGTTTTATTTTTGCGGGGAGCGGTTTGAGACATTCGGAGATGCTATATGGTATAGTGGTTGTGTGTATGTCTGTTAACTCTTTAGGGTAGATCTATTCTGCCCGACAAAGTTAAGAGTGTGAATGGATGAAATGCAATGGTTTGTTTAGTTTAGTTTTGAGTGGTTTTTATAAAACATTTCCTGTAACTGGGAGATTCTAATAGTTTCTGGACCGGCTTTTGTAAATTTTGAACACACCCTAAGTTCCCACACTAACATTACTATAACAATTTTTCCACTACATCTTCTTCTTTAACAGATTTAGTAGCTATAATTCTACTTCCTAGAACAAAATATAAATATAATCACTCAGTCTATATCTTTCTTTCAATTATCTGACAAAAATTTTTCAATGTATTACTTGAGGAGACATACTCAAATTGGAGCTTGAGAAGTAGGATGTAGAATATTAAGTATGATTTAAGTACATATATTAGAGCAATGATGTCTCTCTGGAGGCTAGGGTGCGTCTGATGCAGGCTATGGTCTTCGCGGTCACTTGTTATGCATCGGAGAGTTGGACAATGACCAGGGAGGACAGAAGGAGAGTTGATGCCTTTGAGCTGTGATGCTGGAGAAGAGTATTGA
>NW_006399897.1:2141108-2142953 GCF_000299155.1 Elephantulus edwardii | reverse complement strand
AGAGACAGTGCGATTGGCACAGGACAGAGCAGAGTTTAGGGCTTTTGTACGTAGGGTCGCTATGAGTCACAAGCAACTCGATGGCACATAACAACAACAACAACAATAACAATTAGAAAATATTCATTCCCATTACAATCTTTGTATTTATGGTCATGAGGGAGTATTTTAGAAAATAGGGTGAATTTATTTTTTGTGTTAAAACTATTGGTCATGAAATGTTCTTGGTGATCTTCAAATTACATTTCTCAAATGTGCCACTTTTGTTGTCATTTGAAACTCACAGCCAGTTTATTACCAAAACTTTTTCTGTGCTAGTCAATATCTCTTGAGAATTGGTATTAGCTTTGAGATCCAAAGGGTATATCTGAAGACATTACTGTTCCTGAATAGGTGCAGATTGAATATATATAAATATAAGCAAATTCTTCATTCATTGTGTATTTCCATTCTTACAAGCTATTGTTATATATAGTAAATGATAGAAATAAGAAACCCAGTCTAAAAATCCCTCCTACAGTTTGTAATAGACAAAAAAGAGTTTACTTTCTCTGTTGCTGTGTTTTTTAATTTTATATCATTTCCTTTTAAGGGCTACATTAGAAATATTCCACCAATTTTAGACAATCATCATTTTATTTGATCTTTTTATTACATCACCAGATTTTCCTCTTGGAGAAAGCAAATATTTGTCTTGTTACTTAACCTTCATATACTCTAATAGTAAAAGAGACACACTTAATTAAAAATTGCTAGTAATAAATGTTTAAAGGTTATATTGTTCAAACATTTTAAGTAACAATGTTCTGGAGTGACCTACAATCCATGTATAACAGAGG
The DNA here is from genome assembly GCF_000299155.1 of Elephantulus edwardii. Lineage (NCBI taxonomy): Eukaryota > Metazoa > Chordata > Mammalia > Macroscelidea > Macroscelididae > Elephantulus > Elephantulus edwardii. Next base: position 2,142,114 of record NW_006399897.1, on the reverse strand, counting down.
AAACATTGCTAAGTTCTACATCATTGTCACACTATTTGTTGCATTTGAGCTCATCATTGCATCCACTGTATCAGGCCATCATTGACAGTGTTGCTGTTGTTTGCTATCTATTTTACCAAGCAGAATGGCTTTCTCCAGTGTTGGTCCCTCTGGATGATTACCTGAAGTACGATATACTGGAAGTCTGTTCATCATTGCTTCTAAGCAGCATTCTGGCTATGACTCCTCCAAAACATATTTTCTTGATGATTCAACAATCTGTAAAATATTCAACATACTGCCACAACACAATAACATCATGATTTCAGTGTATGGAATTTTTTATCTTCATTTAGTCTTATGCAATTTTCACATGTATATGTGACTTGAAAATGTTTGAGTAAGGTGCACCCTAGTTACCATAGTAATGTTTTATAACTTTAAAGAATCATGTGCTGTAGAGTTGTTCAATGCATTACCTCATTTGATTTCTTCACTGCTGTTTACATGAACATTAGAATAAAATTTCCAACAACTTTAATTTCGTTACCATTTTTCATCATAGTGGTTACTGATCCATTTGTAAGGATTTTCTTTCTCTTTATTATGTTCAACGGCAAGTCAAACAGACAGCGTTTGTCATCATCTATAAATTCTGCAAGTTGTCTTAACTTATGGCAAAAAGGGTGATGTCATTAGCATATATAAAGTTGTTATTAAATTATCCTTCAATACTAATAGCGTGTCATTTGTCATATAATGAACTTCTTCATTTTTTCAGGATGGAGCTTCAGTAGTAGTGTTGATAGGATATAACTTGATGCGTACTTTTTTTCTAGTTTTAAAACATGATCTATTCTTTATTTCGTTTGAATGACTGTCTAATGACATGTACTAATTCTGTATGAACAAAAGATTACTGGAATCCCCATTCTTCAAATCATAAAATTCTAAACTATAGATTAGTTCTTCCGTATAGTTGCTATAATCAAGGATGCTTTCAGCAGAATGTTAAATGATCCAGGAA
>NW_006399897.1:2125240-2139385 GCF_000299155.1 Elephantulus edwardii | reverse complement strand
GTTAAATATTGCTTAAAAATAATATGTATGTATTTTCAGTCAGAAGCAAATAAAAATTATTTACAAACAACTTTCTACTGTAAATTGTTTATATTTGTTTTCCATTAAATTTTATCCTGTAAATTCCTTTAAGAAATATAAATGAATCCTGGGTTTTTTACTTTAAGCCTGGAAATAAACATTGAGGTTAATTTAGTCAGCTTTTGTGGTTTTGTGGCAAAGATTTTCGCTGCTAACCCAAAAACAAGCAGTTCAAATCCACCAGCTGCTCTACAAGAGACATACAAAAAAATATTTTCTTTCGTGTTTATGGCTTCTAAAAACCTGCTAACGTGTCAGCTATGAGGCAATCCAACTCAACATCACATAACAGCCAACAGAAATTACATAGTTCTTAAAATAATCTAGTTAGATTTTCTGTTTTTTAACTCAAATCCAGTAATTTCAGGTTTTAAATGATGTCTTCTATTCCAATAAAATTGAACATTAACTGAAACATGACATCATACTAAGATATATTTGGTATTTAAAAGATTTTACTATGAGACTACCTATTTCTCAATTTTCAAGACTAAAAAAAAACACCCTAGAATTATATGACTTCTATAAAATTGCGATGGGAAAGTCTGCTGTTAGGGACCTCTCTAAACTACTCAAGAGCAACAGTATCTCTTTGGAGACGAATGTGCTCCTGATACAGGCCATGGTCTTTGCAATCACTTGTTATGCATCAGAGAGCTGGACAATGACTAGGGAGGATAGAAGGAGAATTGACGCCTTTGAGCTGTGGTGCTGGAGAAGAGTATTGAATGTACCATGGACTGCCAAGAAAATAAACAGATTCATCCTAGAGAGGGTTAAACCAGGCTACTCCTTAGAGGCAAGGATTCTGGGGCTTCGTCTGACATACTTTGGACATGTTGCAAGGAGGGACAGGTCTTTGGAGAGGGACATCATGCTTGGTAGGGTGGAGGGACAGTGCAGGAGGGGAAGACCCTCTGTGAGGTGGATTGATTCAGTGACTGGGGTAATCACGATCGGTGTGTCAGAGGCAATACGATTGGTACAGGATAGACCAGGGTTTAGGGCTGTTGTACATAGGGTTGCTATGAGTCGCAAATGACTTAACGGCACATAACAACAACAACATTTTAGTGAACGGCCTGTGATAAACTGTGGATTACATGATGATTTCCAAAAGAAATTTTATAGTAAATTTTCTCTGCAGTGAGTTAAAAACAAAGTAATAGAAGTGTCAGGCTATGTAATTTGCCTCAATGCAAGCTTCTACTTTGCATCTTGGGTGGTGAAAGACACATCCCATCATATGAGTAAATCCACAGTGCTGAGAATTGAACTTATTATTATCCTGAAAGGTAGTCTGAGAGGTCAAAAACCTTTTTGGTATTCTACTATACTTTTAGGGGGGATACATTTCAAAAATAGAAAAGCATAATTTCACCTTTACTTTAAAGGCTTTGGACTTTTTATTTAGCAAAGTTGGAAGCTATGTAGAGAACTGTAGTGATTAGCTGTCAAGGGCACACTTTGCCCTTTGAGCTAATGACTCCAAGGTCACAGGTTTGATTCCTATATGGACTGGATTGCTTTAAGGGTTTCACAGAAATAATTTTCTCTTTAATTCCTGCCAGCTGCAGTGCCACATCATTGGTTATATGGAGGACAAACGAAAAGAATATAATCTGATGGCACCTATACTTGCTGTTGAGTGTAGTCAAGAAGACTATGTCTCATAGTGACGCTATGAATGACAGATCAGAACCTTACCCTGTCCTGCACCATCCTGATGAGCTTTGACATGCTTGAGCTCATTGTTATAGTCACTCTGTCAATCCATATATTTTGGTATCTTTCTCATTATAGCTGACTTTCATTCTCATTATAATGTCTTCTTTGAAGTAATAGACAATATTCTCAAAATAAATGAAATGAAGTTTCGCCATCCTTACCTTGATGGAACACCTACTTGTACTTCCTTAAAAACAGATTTGTTATTTTGGAAGTCTTGAGTTGTTCAATAATCTTCTCTGACCTCTCAATCAAGTATTTTAACACCAGTAACTCTCTTGATTTCTGTTGGAATTCATCCTTCTGTAATCTTTTCTACTCATGTCTAACTTTGAGAGACATAATAAACAACTGAAAATACCCTGGTATGAATCAATGACACCTTGTCTTTAAACTGATATTCTCAATTCTTAGTACTTTGGAGATAATCCTTGACATGAAATGTTCCCAGTGAAACACAAAATTTTAAAAAGTGAGATATAGTTTTAAAAACTATACAGGATCCACTTGCAAAAAAAAATCAGTACAAAGAAATTAACAAGTAAGAATATCAAGAATAAATTTATATTTCAATATCTGAAAAAAATCTAGAGAAACAGGTAGTTCATGTTTATTGAACAGAAAATGAAATATTATCAAAATGTCCATACTTTCCATATATTTAATACATTCAAACAACTCCTATAACTTAGAAATAACTCAGTGACTTTATAGACATCAAAAAGTTTAAAGTTAAAAAGTCAAAAAAATTTAGATTATACAACACAATATTAAAAAGGAAGAAAAGTTGAGTTACACTTTCTAATTTTAAAATTTGCTCATTTAAAAAATCAAGATAAGTATTTGTAAAATAATGATTAGAGTTTAATGGAACAGAATGACTGCAATGAATAAAATTTTCAAGAAAAGAAGCAACTAAAATTCAATACGCAAGGATAAATATTTCTCTTTTTTAAGGATAAATTTTCAAACATACAATGTTAGGGCCAGAATCATTAGACAACAAAATGCAACAAGAACAAAAAAAGAATAAAAATTAATCTAGCACAGTTTTTATACATTACAGGAAAATTTGTCCCAAATGCATCACAGCTAATTTAAAATAACATATTATGAAACATCTTGAAGAAACATAGAAAGATAAAAAAATCCTTGAATTTGCTGAAGAATTTTTAAATGCAATACAACATCAGAGTAAAACAAAGAAATTGATATGTAGATTCTATTAGTAGCTAGAACTTCTACCCTGCATCCTACCAAGAGAATGAAAAGGGGAAAAAAATAAATAAATGTAGTCACAAAATGGGAAAATCTTTTGCAAAATATATTTGTGGTAATATAATATTGTTATTAGGTGGTATAGAGTCAAGTACAACTTACAAAAACTCTATGAAAAACAAATCTGAACCCTGTCCTATACTGTACCATTCTCACACTGCTTGACACACTGCAGCACACTGTGGCAGTCATTGTCAATCCACCTGGGTGAGGGTCATCCTCTCCTTCACTCACCCCCTGCTCTTCTGATTATCACATCCTTCTAAAAGGAATAAACCCTTATATTAACTTGTCCAAAATGTATAAGGCAAAAAAGCTTTATCATCTTTGCCTCCAAGGAGCACTCTGTCTGTCCTTACTATAAGACATTTGTGTTTTTTCTCTTGGCAATCCATGGAATGTTCAATACTCTTCTTAACACCACAGCTTAAAGGCATCAATTTTTCTTGTGTCATCCTTACACATTTTCCAGCTCTCAGTTGCATAGCATGTGACCATAAAGACCATGACCTGAAGCAGACAAACCTTAGTCCTCAAACTGATGTTTTTACTCTTCAATAATTCGGAGAACTTCCAACTGCAGACTTTCCTAATCCAATATGCCTGCTGATTTCCTGATTGCTGGTACCAAAGATGTTGATTATGGACCCAAGTAATCTGAAGTTGTTGATAGTTTCAATCTTTTTTCTATCATGTTACCTCTCAGTCCAGTGGTAAGAATTTTGGTTTCATGATGTTGAGATGTTGGAAAACTAGAAATTGTGAAAAAATGAAATGGAGCATATGAACATTGGCATTCTAGGCATTAGTGAGACGAGATGGACTAACCTTGGCCACTTTGAATCAGATAATCACATGGTATATATCATAATAAAATATGCAAAGAGCTGGAGTCAGACAATCAAAAAGGTCTAACTCGCTCAACATTTCTTAAGCTGAGTAAACTGAACAACAAATTTAAGCCTTGACTTGCAATACTTAAGAATGCTTTGGAGAAGATGGAAGGAGTATACAAAATCAATGTACCACAAGAAACTGGCTGATACAGAAGAATATCATGAAACAACATATGATCAAGAGTCTGTGGTGATGAAGAAAGATATTCAAGCTGCTTTGAAGGAATTGGGGGGGGGGAAGGCCCCAGGAATTGACAGTAAACCAATTGATATAGTTCAAAAAATAAATGCTGCTCTGGACAGGCTCACCAAGTTGTGCCAAGAAACCTAGAAGGCAACCACCTGGTCTACTGGCTGGAAAAAAGTCATATTTGTTCACATTCTAAAGAAAGATGACCCAAAAGAGTGTGGAAATTATAGAACAATATCATTAATATCACATGTAGCAAGATTCTGCTGAAAATTATTCAAAAACAACTGGAATAGCAAATTAACAGAGAACTGCCAGATGTACAGGCTCCCTCAGAAGAGGCAGTGGTATCAGAGTTATAGTTAGATGGATCTTGGCTGAAAGCAGAGAGTACTTGAAGAATGTCTACCTATGTTTCATGGACTGCAAAGGCATTTGATTGTGTGGATCACAACAAACTGTGGGTAACTGAGAAGAACAAGAATCCCAGAACACTTGATTGTGCTTATATGAAACCTATACTTGGACCAGAAGGCAGTCATCAGAACAGAGCAAGGAAACTCTGCATGGTTCAAAATCTGTAAGGGTGTATGCCTGAGATGCATCCTATTTCCTTATCTTTACCATTTATATGCAGAACAGATCATCTGAGAGGCTGGGCTCTATAAAGAGGAATGTGGCATAAGGACTGGAGGAAGATTCATCAACCACCTGTGTTATGCAAAGGACACAACCCTACTTGCTGAAACTGAGGATCTGAAGCACTGGCTACAGAAGGTCAAGAACAAACATCAGCCTAAAATATGGATTGCACGTCAGCATCAAGAAAACAAAGATTCTCACTACTGGGCCAAATGGCAACATCATGATAAATGATGAAGTGATTGAATTGTTAATAGCTTTAGTTCGCTTGCCTCCACAAACAACACTTAAGGTACCAGTAGCCAGGTAAGCAAAAGACACATTCCACTGGGAAAGACTGCTGCCAGGGAGCTCTCCAGAGTACTGAAGAGCAATGATATCAGTCTGGAGATTAAGATGCGTAGTCTTTGCACTTACTTTGTATGTGTCAGAAAGCTGGACAATAACTGTGGATGGTAAAAGAAGAATTATGCCATTGAGCTGGAGAAGAGTGTAAAATATACAATGAACTGCTAGGAGAACAAATATATTTGTCCCAGAGAGGGTGAAACCAGGTTGCTTCTTGGAAGCAACGATTCTGAAGCTTCGTCTGACATATTTTTGGAATATGGCAAGGAGGGACCAGTACTTGGAGAGGGACAAAATGCTTGGAAGAGTAGAAGGACAGTGCAAGAGAGGAAGATCCTTGATGAGATGGATTGATCTAGTTACTTGGGTAATGAGAGTAAGTGTGTGTCAGAAACAATAAGGTTGGAACAAGATTGAGCAGGTTTCAGAGCTGTTGTACATAGGATCACTATCAGTCGCAAATGACTCAACGACACACAACAACAAACAACATACTATGCTTGGAATGAAAAGCAGAAGACTGGTGTTTCAATCACAGTTAAAATCTCAATTTAAAGTTTGATCCTGTATAAATATAATTTCATGAATGTTAGGATATTTTCATACCCATGCAAGGAAGATTAGATAATATACTGTTGTTGTTACTTCTATACAGCAAAAAGACAGACTAGTGAATGCAATATCACTTAGAAGAATGGTTGACCAAAAACAATCAAAATTAGGCCTGAGGGCCACAAATTGAAATCACTCACTTTTGGCTTGGTAGTATAACTTTCCACCCAGGAGACCAACAGAGCTCTCTAATTATTATTGTTGTTGTGTTATTAAGTGTCATTGAATTGTAGACGACTTATGGAGACCCTATGAATGAAAGACCTGAATGCTTGTGTAACTTTCATCATTTCTCCAAGTCCATAGTTCTGGAGGCAAACTATTTTGGAAGTGGATGCCACTCCTGCTTCCAATCTTGTTTTAATTGGGGAGCACCACTAAACACTCTCCACCACGGGTAACCATTATCACATTTCACACATTGGTGTCATAGTATTTAGCATCACAACAACCAGAACCAAAAAACAAAGCTCTGTAGAATCCAACTTCTCCAGATGACTTCAATATGGAGTCCAGCCCCATACTGGTGACCAAATACCTTTTTAAATAGGAGGCAGAATAAAATTAACTCACACTCTATGGCAAGCAAACATTCCACCCTAAGCTTCACCAGAACCAGGAAACAAACCTCTGTAGAATCTGGCTTCTCCAGATGACTTCCAACCTGGATTCAAGCCTCATATTGGTTATAATATACTAGCACCTAAAATATACTGAGGCTGTTTCTCTGATAAACACCTTTGCTGATTTTGAACCATTCAGTGCTTTCTTGTTCTGTTCTGTGTTTGTTCTCCAGTTCCTTTAGCTTAAGAAATGCTGAGTGAGTTTGACTCATATTTTCTGACTCCAGCTCTTTGCATACTTCACTATAATACTTTGCTTTGTCTTCCCTCACTGCCCTTTGAAACTTCTTTTCAATTTCTTAATTTTACCCCTTCATTTGGCTTCTTAGCACTCTAGTGCAATATTCAGAATCTTCAGGTATCCATCTTGGTCTTTTTTCCTCCTCTGTTTTTGTAATGACCTTTTGCTTTGAAATTATATTTAATTAAGGAAAGGCAAATCAAATTAGAGAAGTATCATTATATACCTATGGTTTTAAGTGTGAACTCTTGTCTATTCCTTGGTCATTTTCTCAGTCATTACTACATCTGAGCCTATTTTTGGAGCCATGTGCCAGTTTATCTTTTTGAATTGTAGTTGTTATTTTCCTTTAGTTGACTGTGATTCATAATGACCTTATGAACAAAGAATTTGAACCTTACACTATCCTCACAATATCTGATATACTTATGTCCAATTTTATAGTCACCATGTCTATCTTGTTGAGGATTTTCATCTCCAACAGACTCCTCCCCTCCATTTTTTTCCAAGTATGATGTCTTTCTCCAAGGACTTACTTCTACTAACAATATACCCAAAGCATGTGAGAAGTTTCACGATTCTAACTTCAACTGTGTCTTCCTTTTCATCGTTACTGTACCTTGTCAAGTATATTATTTTTCTTCTGGTATTTTACTGATTTGTTCTGACATCTTAGAAGTCTCAACATTCCTACTTCTTAGGTGAATTCTGGCCTTACTTCTTCCAAAATAGTTTGTTCTTTTGGTAATCCATGATAATTATACAGGTCAAGACTCGTCTGATAGTTTATCATTCAGTCAAGATCCATCTGACAAAATGATTAGAAAGCTGGGGAACAAAATCAAACCAAACCAAAGTAAAACAATAGGAATTTTCTCAGTCATTCTAGATGGGGATTCGAATGGTAAATTTTCTTAGAAATTAATTAGCATTTTATTAGTAATATAAACATTATTTTGCCATATAATACAACAATGGTATTCCTAGGTATTTATGATCTGAAAACTTATGCCTACATAAAACCTGCAATGAGTTCTTAAAGCAGCTTTGTTTATAATCATCAAAACCTGGAAGCAATCAAGAAGACTTTCAATATTTAAAAGGATAAATTCTTTATATAAATTCTTTATAATGTATTATTTAGAATGGGATTTAAATTAACAAGGCACAAAAAATTCAGGACTGATTTTAAATGCATATTGATAGATAAAATATATTCATATCAAAATTGTATGCTACATATGATCTTAATTACCTGAAAGACTAGAAAAAGCAAAACTGTAGAGACAATAGAATATTAATTCTTGTCTAAGATGGAGTATGTGCTTGAATAGGTTAAGTACAATAGATTGCTTTCTTGGGCAATGACACACATTATGTCTGATACTATAATGGTGAATACTAAAAATTATCAAACTGCTCAATGTAAGACATTATAAAAACCTTTAGCAGTAGATTATACTCTACAAGATGAAAAACAAAACAAAGCAAAATACATTGGAATTCAAAATGTGTATAATTCATCTAAAATCATTGTAAATGTTGAAAATAATTTTGCTGAAAAGAATTACATAATAAGATAATGATATCATAAGATGCTGATAAAAATACCTTTGGGAATGGGCAGAATCCATATATCTATAAGCTTAAAGTCAAGGAAAAAGAATGGCATGTAAGAACCATAGTAAAAACTCCCTCCTCCTTCACTTCTGCAAAGTTAGGGTTAACAATCCTTAAAATGTGATAGATATTTTGTCAATGGATGGAAGATGGAGAGATTCACGGTTTTCCTTGTTGGAAAGGGAACTTACAGAAAAGGGGAAAGAACTAGAATGAACCATTAGGCAATGTATTAAAATTTGATATATATGTCTAAAATTATATTTAGCTTAACAAAGATATAGATAATCATACACAAATGTTTATATACATATCTCAATACAATTTTAACAATATTAATATAAAAATATATTAAATTATAAAGTATAACATAACATCAGTGTTTACATCAAGGTGAATGAGTGTTTTTAAGAAGAATGCTAAATGATTGATGCAAATTTTCTATCCTGAAGAAGACAGAGAATAACTCTCCATTCCTTGAAAGTGGCCTATGCATGCTGTCTTCTATTAAATGTTACAATATGGAAAGGGAAAGAAAGAGTAATTTAAGTGGAGAAAGCTTGCAAATTTTATCTCATACACAATATTAGATCAAAAGAAACATTACAAATAGTGCTACTAGTATAGAAGCAAATGATATTTTTATTTTTGTTATCTTCCTTCCCAATCCATTAAAAAAATCGCTTTTGAATTGTTTCCAAATCATAGTGACCCTGCATTGAATTTTTGAGGTGATGAATTTTAACAAGAGAAGATGTCCCATCTTTCTTCTGCAGAACACTTGGTGGATTTAGACTTCCAGCTTTACTGTCTGTGTAACAGATGTATTTCTTAGTATTCTAGCAGGTCTCAATCTTAAACTTATAGTTCAGCTACAACATAAGAATAAATATCAGTTAGATACTCATCATAGAGCATCTTACACAATATCTGATCAATAATATTAAAAATGTGTATAATCTTCAAAACAATGTCTGAGAAACTGACAGGCAGGAGAAAGGAAAGGAGACAGACTAGTAAATGCAAGGTTTTATCTGATTATTCCGGAAGAGATACAGAATAAAGAACTTTAAGGAAAAATCAGAAGAAAGTTGGAAATAGGAATTTAATTATAAAAAAGAAATCTATACATACATTCTATTTAAAAATCTGGTAATTTTGTTGTTGATGTTGTTTAAGGACATGTTGAGTGCTAACAGAGCAATCCTTAGCAGTTAATTGGGCAGACCTTTCTTCAGACTCTGAAACCAGCATTTCTTAGATTTGTGACTTTGATGTACTTAATTAATATCTTAAACTTCAGCTTTAATATTGGAAAAGTTATCATGACAATAATAACATGATTCTCACAGAATTATTTCAACCGTTAATGTAGTCTTTCCAAATAAAGGCCAACTTAGAATTTTCTTTAAATGCTCAGTAAATATCAGGTTATTCATTAGTGACTTAGTGGTTAGGAATTGTGGTGCCATCCCAAAGACATGCAGCTTGAATCCATCACCTGCTTCACAGAAGAAAGATTTTCTTTCTAATCATCTCCTGTAAGATAAAGTGCCTCTGAAAACTCATTAGAAGCCTTCCAACTACATAGTACATAACTAACATAACTATTATAACTATAAGTATATTGTTGCTGCTATTATTGTTAAGTGCCATTGAGTTGTAAATGACTCATAGTGACTCTATGAAGGAAAGACCTGAATGTTTGTATAACTTTCATAGTTTCTCCAAGTTCATAGGGTTTCTGGAGGCATGCTATTTTGAAAGTGGATGCCACTCCTGCTTCCAGGCTTTTTTAATCGGGGAGCTCCATCAAACACTGTCTACCATGGGTAACCATTATCGCGTTTGACACATCAGTGTCTTCACAGTAATTCCTCACTCTTATTTAACTAATAGGTCAAGCAACATTTTGAGAGAGAGAGAAAATAATTATTTTGTCCAAATGGCTCAAGGGAATTTCTCATTCACTGATTTTTACCTTTGACCACAAAGGAGAGTCTCTCTCTTATAAGCCCCCAAAACATGCATTCGATTAGTTAATCACAATCATTTGAACATCTATCTGCCTGCATTTGCATATGTTTATGCTTATTTAAAGTTACTATATTTTCCCTTTAACCATTTTTTCAATAGTGTACTTAATAAATTATATGTTGTCTATTATTTGATTATGCTTGACAGCTGATAGTCTACTTTGATATCTTGTATTTAATTTGTATTAAATGGTTTTCATTCTCTCACCCACCTCCACAAAATATTCTATTTCCTTTCATCAAAGATGTATTATAATTTTAATATTGAGAAAAAGAATACAAAGTCACTATGTCATTAATTATGAACTTGGAAAAAGGATGAAAGTCACGCAAGTGTTGAGGGCTTTCATTCACAGAGTTGAAATGAAGTTGCTTATAACTCGATGGCACTTAACAACAATAACATGTCATTAATTATAAAATGTATTCTAACTGAAGAGACAGTAAAATATGAAAACCATATGCTATTGAAATTGTTAAATAAACTGCTTCACTTATGTTCATTTGCCACTATATTCATGAAAAGAGAGGGCAGAACAACCCAATAACAACAACAAAAAATAAATCATAAAATAAACTGTTTCTAAGAGGGCTCCCACAAAGTTAGTCTTACCTTTTCTCTGATTGTCTATAAATAAGTTATTCTTCACCCAATCAGGAATTTAAGTGATCTTTTCAAATTGGAAATTTTATTATTAAATACTTCCTTTACTACTAATTTCTCTCATGATAAAATCTCAAAGACAATCTTCAAGATAATATATTTTGGCACCCTTATGCCTTTACTAGAATTTCTTGAATCATCAACTTTCATACCATTAAAAAATAATGCATGATAACTATATTTACATATAGTTATTTTTTTAAAAATTAAGCCAAGAATTGTACAGATTCTCCTTTTCCAAACCTGGGATCTTACTTCTTTGGAAGACAGCTACAATGCTATTACAGAGATCAAGCAGTCACCAAACTGATTTCAAATAGTCTTCAAAGTGGAAGTGAACTGAAGCTGCCAGATGACAATCCTGTCAATGACAACTCTAGCCACGTGATAAAGGGCCACATGATTTACTACTATTATAGTGATTTATGTGAAAATTTACAGAGCAAAGTGGTTTTCTATTCCACCGTTTATGCATATTTTACTTTTTACAAAATAAATCTTAGAGAGGTGCAGTGCACAGGGTGAAAAAGGTGGGCAACATTTTCTGTAATTTAAGGACCCCAGAACTCATTGGAAGATTAACAGTCAATTCCTACTACATGACAATGTGTTAGTTAAGTGATTTGCAACAGTAACTGAAATAGCTATAATGTAATCACACTCTTCTTACTTTCCCTATATAATTTTAATTTCTGCTAATGATCCATCTGTGTCACTTCTGCCTATCTTCTAAATTTTATCCTTGGACAAATGCTGCTCTTTAGAACTTAGATAACTAGTTAGTCAAAGGAATGAGTGACTCCCTGGTGTTATTGATCTATGACCATTTGGTGGAATATTGAGTCACAGCTGTGAGTTTTGTTCCCACTTCTTAGAGTGACTAAGGGCCATAGTTGCTGGGATTCCAATATATAGGCAGAGAAACAAGACAAAAAGAAACGTACAGGTGAAAAGAATTTCACTCACGATCATACAGATGTTATACATATGATATATCAACATTCATATTAGTATACGATGTAAATTATTGTTGTTAGGTGCCATTGAGTCAAGAATGATTTATAGCAACCCTATGAACAGTAGACCTGAATCCTGTCCTATCCTCTGTCACCATCATCACTTTTGATACTTGAGCTGAATCCTACACTTACTGTGTCAATCCATCTCATGAGAGATTTCCCTCTCATTCACTGACCCTCCATCTTTCTAAGCATGATATCCTTTTCCAAGGAGTAGTTTCTCCTAACAATATGTCTAAAGTATGAGAGATTAATCTTAACCGTCCTTGCCTCCCAGGAGCACTCTGGTTGCTCTTTTTCCAAGATATATCTGAAATATATCTATGTGTATAGCTAAGTCAACAGGAGACAAAGTTATGTGACCTTTCTTTAAAAAAATTCAATCATTTTTGCAAATTGTCTTCTCTCCTCCTCTTTGCCCTCTTCCTCAGTCCACTTTGCAATGCACTCCTTGATCCAGGTTGTTGTCATACAATGTCTAATCAGAGAAGAGTGTTGAAAATACCATGAACCACCAAGATAAAAAATAAGTCTATTTTGGAGAGGATGAAATCAAGTTTCTCCTTAAAGACTAGGATTTTGGAGCTCCACCTCTCCTGGCATGTGTCCAGGAGAGACAAATCCTTAGAAAAGAACATCATATTTTGAAGTGTGGAGGGACATCGCAGGAGAGGAAGACCCTAGATAAAATGGATTTATGCAGTAACTGAGGTAATGGGAGTCGGTATGTTGGCATCAGTGAGAATGGCTCAGGACAGGGTAGGCTTCAGAGCAGCTGTACATAGGGTTGAAAGCAACCTGATGGCACATAACAACAACAAGAACAACATATTCCTCTCAGATCATTCCTGCTCATATCTGTTCCAATGCAGTATTCATAATCCATCCACTCTTCCTATTCTCCCAAACTCCCAAGTAAGTCCTATTTTATAACAGTGGTTTTGAGCAGTGCCAGACTGCCTTCCATACTGTTCATACCATTTTATATTCCCATTAGTAATGAATAAGTGTTCCAATCTCTCCTTGCAACAACCTTGCAAGCATATTGTTGTTTGCTGCTCTGTTGAACTTTGCTTTAATTGCTGGAGTGAGATGATATCTCATTTGTTTTGGTATGTAAGCTTTTAAAAAATAAAGCAGAACAGCAAACAAACAACACAAAGATAATTCTACCTAAAGCAATCTACAACTTCAATGAAATCCCAATGCAAATATCAGTTCCATTCTTCAACAAGATGGAAAAGGCAATTTCCAATTTTATCTGGAATGGAAAAAGACTCCAAATAAGCAAAGCAGTCCTGAAAAAAAGAAAAACAAGGTAGGAGGAAGATCACAGCCCCTGATTTCAAATCACGCTACTCAGTTGTGGTGGTCAAGACAGCGTAATACTGATACAATGACAAACACATAGATCAAAGGAATAGAATTGAGAACTCAGAAATCAGCACATCTACCTGTGTTTAACTGATTTTTCACAAGAAGGTGAAATAAGTTAAATGGGGAAATTACAGCTCTTTTAACAAATGATGTTGGCAAAAGTGGAAAACCACCTGCAGAAAACTAAAACAATACTTTCACCATTACACTATATAAAAAAACCAACTCAAGGTGGATCAAGGACCTAGGAGTAAATACAAAGACTATAAATTTTATTACAAAAACAATTTTTCCCAAGGACTAATGAACAATGTACATTTCAAGCTCCATCGTACTGAATCAAGAACCAGACAACCTGGCTACGACCACTAATCCTTCTTAAAGGGATCATATTAGAATGTCATGGATAGAATGGGAAGGAAGCATGTGAAACAAAACTCAAAAACATGGAGAAAAAATGGCTTACTTATCTGATAGAGATCATTTTGAAACTTTTGGATTAATAAAGGTAGTTGGGTAATAATCCGGTGGATACAACACAGGCCTACAAAAACACACAGCTTACCCTTGTCTAAATTGATTTTGTAATAGTAAGTATATAATGTTTTATTTTTCTTTTGTGCTGTGGGTTTTCTTTTTTCTTTTTAATTTATTGCTTCCCTCGTTTTTCATTCTTTTTTCTTTTTTTATATATTTATTATTAAATTCAATGAAAATTTACAGAAACTTTGAATTTCCATTCATTCATTGTTGCACTTTTCCCCCCTCCAATTCTCTCCCCTAGTACACT
>NW_006399897.1:2112317-2123599 GCF_000299155.1 Elephantulus edwardii | reverse complement strand
TCCACAGTCAACACGTTTGGAGCAGGACAGAGTAGGGTTTAGGGCTGTTGTGCATAGGGTTGCTATGAGTCGGAAACGACTCGACGGCATATAACAACAACAAAAACAACATTTGGAGAATGGCCAAAATTTTGATGCAAATGTTTCTAGAAAATGTACTACTAAAACTATTGCCTGGTAATTATCTTTTACTGATACCAAAATTAGCAGAAGTGCTATATTAATTTCTTCTATACCAGAAATGTGAACATAAAGGTCTGAAGTTTCTTTTGTTTATTTGATAATTGATTTCAATTTTATATAATTTGGAAGTAAAATAGATTAAATATGGGTTAAATTGTGTTTCTGTTTTATTCACTTTTTCACTAAATAGTGAATTTTTATTAAGGGAATGAAAAACTGGCAAAGAAAAATGGCATTGTCATTGAGTAAATTTTTTTAATTCACAGACTTCACAAAAGTTTCAAGAGTGACTTAAGAAGCAAGAGCCTATGCGGGGGGTGAAGGGGGACAGGGAGGGAAGTGTGTAACTATGAATGAATTGAAATCCAAGGTCTCTGTAAACTTTCATTGAAATAATTTTTTTAAGAAAGAATCAGGAGCCTAAATTGATTTCTTCACATCTCTATTTGTACATTCGTAAGCTATTATAACAATGTGGCAGATATATTTTATTTTATTTCTTTCTATTTCTACTAGATTCCATGCAATTGGCTCTGACTCATCACAATCTTATGGACAAAAAAAAACCCCAGAACACTATTTGACTCAAAATGCCTACATACAACAGAAAAAAGACTACCCAATCTTAAACTATCCACATTATCTCCATTGCGCTCAAATCCACTGTTAAAATCGCTGTACCAATTCAACTCTTTGAGATCCTTCGTCTTTTTCAAACATGTTCTCTCTCACAAAACATAATGTCCTTCTTTAGAGACTGGCTACTTCTGATAACACATCCAGAATATGTAAGAATTCTTTGTTTTCTTTCTAGAAAGGAAGCTGTACATCATCCAGAATAGACTGGTTTTTTCATTTTATAGTCCATGGTACATTCAATATTCTTTGCCAACACCAAAATTCAGAAGCATTAATTGTTCATTCGTCTTTGTCCATTGTCTAACTTTCTCAAACACATGAAGTTATTATTGATAACATTGCTTGGGTGAAGGGCATCTTAGTCTTCAAAGTGACATCATGCTCATTAGTACTTTAAAGAAGTGTTCAAGGTCTCTTAATAGGATATTAATAAATGTGTCATAAGGAATCCTTAATCCCTGTAACTAAAAGGAGGATTTGTTAGTGCCTGTAACAATAGAGCCAGTAAGAGTGAAGGGAGGACATATGTTTCATCTATTATTTTTTTTTCTCTTTTCCACTTATGCTTGCAGTTCTCAAAACTAAGGAAAATATAAAACTAATACAGATAAAACAGCAAAACAATTATTCTTAAAAATTTAAACATCTTGTTTCCAGGTCCCAGCAATTATAAAATGACCTGAAGTATTCTAATTGACGATTTTCGATTTTTGCCATTTTCTTTTCAGATACGTGACTCTGGAGTTTAATCTCAATGTAAAATGAAACCTTGCTATGAAGCAAGGTATGCACACTATAATGAGAAGAAAAGATTTAAAGATTTGGAGTCAAGTAGTCTGTACTTTGAATAAGTGTGCTTCACATGCCAGTCTTGTGCTCACCTTATTTTATAAATGTAGATCGTGTTATTGTGAGGATTAAATGGATTTTATGTGTACATGTGCACAACTCAGGCATATTATCCGACATTCGCTAAGGTGCAGAATAATACCTTAGAAAGTATAAGATAATGTGCCACTGGTTCGTCAGGGAATCCACTGAGATGATTAAGATAAGGCCAGCTCAGAGTACAGTGAATCCAGTGCCTATGTGAGCTCCTGCCTGATTAGCATCTCTCCTCTCTCTTTTCTCGTATATACTCCCTTTTTAGTCTCTTTTGTGGTTATGAGTTCATAAGTCCTAATTTAGAAAATAACTGGCAGTGAAACAGCAATACTCTCTTTTCTTTATGCACGTTACTTCTTAGATTTCTTCTAACAGTCTCTGGAAAGCATATTTCAAGACCTGGCAGAAACAGAGCAAAAAAGAATTATATATAAGATATTTAAGTTGTGATGTGAAAATATGACATTTGATAGATCTAAGTTTAATAATATGATAGATAGGAAAGTTAAATTAAAATATACTTATTTATTTTTGGGAATGACATTACCAATTCTCAATTTTTATTGAGGGAATCGGGTCAGCAATATAATAACACATATCTAAAATATTGATAGCAAAATATATCATTCCAGGTGCTGTTGAGAACACATTAAGGTTGGAGTTACCAATAATATAATGCATCAGTGATCTTGGAAGGTTAGAATGCCCTTGGCACATGTTGAGATTAATACTAATTGGTAATTGGAGAGAAATTTCATCATACAGTCAGATTAATAGTTCACATTACAACTGTCATATAACAGTTCAGAAATTCATCTGATGTGACTTTCCTGTTATTTATCTCAGGTAATGTGAAATGGTAGTTTTCCTTACCTAATGTTGCTAGGAGGGGCTATTGCTTGGAAAAGGACATGATACGGGAAGGGCGGAGAGTTGGTGAAGGAGAGGAATGGACTGCCACAATGATCTCTTGTATGTCAGGAAGTATGAGGATGACACAGGAGAGAACAGGGTTCAGATCTTTTATTCATATGGTCACTATGAGCTGTGCTCAAATTGATGGCACCTAACAACGACAGTATTGCTTACATTATTATAATACTATTTTTATTTTTACAGTACAAATTTAAAATAAAAAATATTGATGCAATGAAGCAAACTCAGGGAGTCTAGTGGTCTAATGATAAGAAACTGCATGGTAATGCTGACCATGAGATTCGAATCTACCAGCTGCTCTGTGGTAGAAGGATGGGCAGCCTCCTCGTGTGATTACTGCCTCTGCTAACCCATCAGAAGATCAGCTATAAGTCGGTTCCGACTCAATGGTACATAACAACAATTCACATTATTTACATTGTTAACTACTATGTGGAAAACAGGGTAACAAATATAAATGTATTTATATTTCATCCTTTTGAAGATGAAGAAATTCTGGGAAAGTGCAACCAGAGTGCTTCTTAGAGCAAGGATGGAGAAGCTTCTTTTCACATATGGGCATGTTGTTAGGACAGGTTATTTCTTGGAAAGGAACACCATACTTGGAAAAGTGGCAGGTCAACAAAATATATAAAACCCCTCAAGGTGATGGATTGCTACAGTGACTGCGGCATTGGACTCAGTGTGTCCAAGATAAAAATGGTACAGGATAGAACAGGGTTCAGATCAGTTGTTTATAGAATTGCTTTGAATTGTCCTTGACCTTACAGCACCTAACAATAACAATATGAAAATACAAAATGTTCTATCACATTTGTGGGAAAAGGGAAGAAATAACAAACTTTATAATAGAATGAGTTCTGGTGGCCTAGTGGGTAAGGAAGATGCTTAAAATCCACTAGTTGCTTCATGGAAGAAAGATATGTAATATCCTCCTTTGCTATTTACAGTCTCTGACAAACGTCTGGCTGGTCAGCTGTGAGCCAATTCTGATTCAAAGGCACAGAACAATGACAATAGAATGAAAGGCATAATTGTTGTTGTTGTTGTTGTTGTTGTTATGTGCCATCAAGTCGCTTGCCACTCATAGAGACCCTACGTACAAGAGTTCTAAACGCTGTTCTTTCTTAGGCATTCCAAACTAACTTATTCCCGCCACTCCAGTCACAAAATCGATCCATCTCATCGTAGGTCTTCCTCTCCACTCTGCCAAACATGATGTCCCTCTCCAAGGACCAGGCCCTCCTTGCAACATGCCCAAAGTATGTCAGATGAAGCTTCAGAATCCTTGCCTCCAAGGAACATTCTGGCTTCGCCTTCTCCAGGACTAACCTGTTTGTTTTCCTAGGAGTCTATGGTATATTCTTCAATCTTCTCCAGCACCACAGCTCAAAGGCATCAATTATCTTTCTGCCATCCCTATTCACTGTCCAACTCTCTGATGCATAGCATGTAATTGAGAAGACTACAGGCTGGATCAGGCATACCTTAGTCTCCAGCCTGACGTCATTGTTCTTCACTACTCTTGAGAAGTCCCTCACAGCTGACTTTCCCAATGCAATTAGTTTCTTAATTTCCTGGCTGCTGTTAGCGAGAGTGTTGATTGTGCAGTCAAGTAAACCAAAACTGTTAACTATCTCAATCTCTTCACCATCCATAATGATGCTGCCCATTGGCCCAGTGGTGAGAATCTTTGTTTTCTTGATATTGAGCTTCAAGCCATATAGTAGTAATTGACCTTCTTCATCAAGCACTTCAGGTCCTCCTCAGTTTCAGCAAGCAGGGTTATGTCATCTGCATAACCTAGGTTGTGATGAGTCTTCCACCAATCCTGATGCCACATTCCTTCTCGTACAGCCCAGCGTCTCGGATGATCTGTTCTGCATACGGATTGAAACGGTATGGAGACAGAACACATCCCTGATGAACCCCCTTCTTGATTTTGAACCATGTGGTGTCTCCTTGCTCTGTTCTGACAATTGCCCCTTGGTCCAAGCATAGGTTTTGCATTAGCACAACCAAATGTTCTGGGATTCCCATTCTCCTCAGAGTCAGCCACAGCTTGTTGTGATCCACACAGTCAAAAGCCTTTGCATAGTCAATGAAGCACAGATAGACATTCTTCCGGTATTCTCTGCTTTCTGCCAAGATCCATCTAACATTAGCTATAATATCCATAGTACCACGACCTCTTCTAAATCTAGCTTGCACATCTGGCAGTTCTCTGCTGGCATATTGTTCCAAACGCTTTTGGATATTTTTCAGCAGAATTTTGCTTGTATGTGATATTAGTGATATTGTTTGATAATTTCCGCACTTCGTTGGGTTACCTTTCTTTGGAATGGGAACAAATACCAATATTTTCCAGTCAGTTGGCCAGCTGGCTGTCCTCAAGATTTCTTGGTACAAGTTAGTGAGCACATCTAGGGCAGCGTCTGTTTGTTGAAATATGTCTGTTGGTAAGCTGTCAACTCCTGGAGCCTTGCTTTTTGCCCATTCCTTCAGAGCAATCAGAACTTCCTCCTTCATCACCATAGGCTCTTGCTCATATGTCATTTCATGAAATTCTTCTGTGTCAGCCAATTCCTTCTGATACAGTGACTCTGTATATCTCTTCTATCTTCTCTTGATACTTCCTGGATCATTTAACATTATACCCAAAGTATCCTTAACTATTTCCACCCGTGGCTTGAATTGAATTTGTTTTTGATCTCCTTCAGCTTAAGAAACACTGAGTGAGTTTGGCCATTTTGATTTTCTGACTCTAGCTCTCTGCACATTTCATTATAGTATCTTGCTTTGTCGTCCTGGGCTGCCTTTTGAAATTTTCTGTTCAGCTCTTTCATTTCTTGGTTTCTTTCCTTTAGCTTTAGCTTCTCCGCACTCTAATGCAATATTCAGAGTCTCATCTGACATCCATCTTGGTCTTTTCTTCTTTTTCAGCCTTTGTAATGATCTTTTGCATTATTCATGGAAGATTTTCTTGAAATCTTCCCAGAGCTCATTTGGTCTATGCTCAGTGCTCAAGGCCTCAAACCTTTTCCTGAGATGGTTTTGAAACTTGAGTGGGATAGACTTAAGATCAAATTTTGGTTTTCATGGACTTGATTTAAATTTCCTCAACTTCAGCTTGAACTTACATATGAGTATTCGGTGGTCTGTCCTACAATCAGCACCCAGCCTGGTTTTCTTTCACTGCTGATATTGAGCTTCTCCACCCAGTCTTTTCACAAATGTAATTTATTTGATTCCTATGCATGCCACCAGGTGAGATCCATGTGTATAGACAGAGTTTAAGTTTCTTATAAAAGGTATTTGCAATGAATAAATGATTGAATGTGCAGACCTCTATCATCTCCAGCCTCATTTCTCTCACCAAGCCCATATTTTCCAGCTACTGATCCTTCTCCCCTGTTCCCAACCTTTGCGTTCCAGTCGCCCATTATTATCAATGCATCTTGATTGCACGTTTGATCAACTTCTGACTGCAAAAGTTGGTAGAAATCTTCTATTTCCTCCTCTTTGGCTCTAGTTGTTGGTGCATATATTTGAATTATAGTGGTATTCACTGGACTTTCTTGTATGCATATGGATATTATCCCGTTGCTCACCACATTGTATTTCATGATGGATATAGAAATGACTTTTTAAATTATGAAACCAACCCCGTTTTTCCTCACATTTTCATCCCTGGCACAGTAAATCATATAATCGTCTGATTCAAAATGTCCCATGCCAAGCCATCTCATTTCGCTAATACCTAGTATGTCAATATTTATGCGTTCCATTTCTTTCTTAACAATGTCCATAGTAGGTAGTTTATATCTGAGTCATACTGTGGCAAATTTAGGAAACTACATGATATTGTCCTTGTATCAATTCAGTCACCAACTCACACTATTAATAATTTTTCACTTCTCTTTAGTGTGTTATTGTTGTTGTGTACTATTGGGTTGGAACCAATCCATAGATGACTGTCTGGCAGGTTTTCTGAAATGGTTAATCATATGAGAGGAGATTGTCAATCCTTCTCCTACAGAGCACTTGGTGTGTTTGACTTGGGTGCCTTGGAATTACAGCACAGCTCCTTACTTCTAGACCACCAGAACTCCATTAATGTGCTAACTGATCTCAATTCTTTACATCACTGATTTATAAAATTTTTAGTTTTAAATATTAAATGTCTTTTGCCATAAAATATAGAGAACTATAAACTGCTTTCCCCTGCCATGCCCACTCCAGTGGAGATAGTGTGTATATAATTTGGAAAACCAGTCCATTTATTTTTTAAAATTATTTCATTAGTTTTCTTTTTAAAAATTATTTTCTTGCTAAATAAACACTTAGCATTGTTGACACAAACCTGACTTCCTAGAGGTGATGTTCTTGTTGATTGCCATCAAATTGAGCACAACTCATAGTGACCCCATGAACAAAAGACCTGATGCCTTTCTATAACGATTGTTATTTCTCAAAGTTCATAGTGTTTGCAGAGGCATGCTGTTTAGGAAGTAGATGCCACTTCTACTCCCAAACATGTCTCACAGTGGGAGTTTCACCAAATACTGTCCGTCATGAGTAAACGTTATGGGATTTGACACCCAGATAGCACAAGGTTCAGAATCACAGCAACTCCAAGTTACCTCAGTAAATTGACGGAAGAGTTCTGTACCACTTAGAAGAATGTTCTTTCAAAATATAATAAAAACTGACTTTTAAATAGAAAACACCTCTAAGAGATCTTTCTGACTCTAAGAGGCTTTAAAGAATAAAAACAACAAAACACCAACATAACCCACAAACAAACAAACAAAAAAACCCCAGTATTATACACTGTTGTTGTTTTTGTTGTTATGTGCTGTTGAGTCACCTGCTACCCATAGTGACCCTATGTTTAGAAGCTCTGAACCCTTTCCTGTCCTCAGCTGTCTCACTATTTCTGCTACACAAACCTCCATTGCCCCAGTAACTATATCAATACTTTTTATCCAGGGTCTTCCTCTCCTGGGTTGTCCCTCCACCTTTTTGAGCATGATGTCCTTCTCCAAGGACCAGTCTCTCCTGGTCATGTGTTCAAAGTTTGTAAGACAGTGCTTCAAAATCCTAACCTCTAAGGAGAAACTTGGCTTTATCCTCTCCAAGACAGACTTATTTGGTTTTTTGTTTTATTTTGTTTTGTTTTGTTTTTGCAGTCCATGTAATAATCAAAGCTCTTCTCCAGCACTATAACTCAAAGGCATTGACTATTCTTCTGTCATCCTTAGTCATTGTCCAGCTCTCTGAAGCATAACAAGCAATTGTGAAGACCAGGTCCAGGATTAGTCTCTAGACTGACATCATTACTTTTCAGCACTTTGGAGAGGTCTCTGGCAGCAGATTTTTCCAATGCAATTCATCTTTTGATTTATTGACTGTGTTAAGAGTATTGATTGCAGAGCCAAGTAGGCAGTAATTGTTAACAACCTCAATCTCTTTTCAATCAATCATGATGCTGCCAATTAGGCCAGTGGTGAGAATCTTTGCCTTCTTGATGTTGAGTTTTAATCCATATTGAAGACTACCTTCCTCAGCAAGTGTTTCAGGTTCACCTCAGTTTCAGGAAGCAAAGATGTGTCATTTGTGTATCATAGGTTGTTGATGAGTCTTCCTCTGATCTTGATGCTAAATTTCTCCTCATAAAGCCCTACTTACTGAATGATCTGTCTTGAATACAAATTGAAAAAGTATGAACACAGGATGCATACCTGACACACTCCTTTCCTGATTTTGAACCATACAATGTTTCCT
Organism: Elephantulus edwardii; assembly: GCF_000299155.1. Lineage (NCBI taxonomy): Eukaryota > Metazoa > Chordata > Mammalia > Macroscelidea > Macroscelididae > Elephantulus > Elephantulus edwardii. Next base: position 2,115,169 of record NW_006399897.1, on the reverse strand, counting down.
TTCTCTGTTTTGAGGATTCCTTGCTTTTTGATCCAAGAATATATTTCACATAAGCACAATCAAGTGTTCTGAGATTCTTATCTCCCTCAAGGTTTGCCACAATTTTCTGTGATCCACATGGTCAAATGCTTTTCATAGTCAATGAAACACAGATAGAAATTCTTCTTATACACCCTGCCTTCTGCCAAGATTTATCTGACATTGACAATAATGTCTCTAGTGCCATGACCTCTTCTAAATCCAGCTTGTATTTCTGGTAATTCTGTCAGTGTATTGTTACCGTCATTTCTGGATAATCTTCAGCAGGATTTTGCTAGTGTATGATATTATTAATGTTGTTAGATAATTTCCACACTCTGTCAGGTAACCATTTTTTTTATTGGTAATAAATATAGATCTCTCCCAGTCAATTGGCCAAGTAGTTGTCCTCAAGATATCTTGCCTAATTTGGTGAGCATATACAGGGCAGCATCTGTTGAAATATGTCAATTGCCATCAATTCCTGGGGCTTCTTTTTTTTTTTTTTTTTGCCAAGTCCTACAGAGCAGCCAGAACTTCCTCCTTCATCACCATTGCCTCTTGATCATATGTTGTTTCCTGAAATTCTTCTCTGTCAGCCAATTCTTTTTGGTACAATGACTGTATGCTCCTTCACTATTCTTTCAATGCTTCCTGAATTATTCAATATCTTGCCCATACCATCCAGCATCCTTAAAGCATTGTAACTTATGGCTTGAATTTATTCTTTAGTTCCTTCAGCTTAAGGAATGCTGCGCAAGTTTGGCCCCTTTGATTTTCCAATTCCAGTTCCTTCCCCAATTTACTATAATATTTTGCCTTGTCTTCCGAAGAGGTCCTTTGAAATCTTCTTCTATTCAACTTAACTTCTTTATTTCATCCCTTTGCTTTGGCTTCTCAGTGTTCTTACAATATTAGGAGTCTCTTCTGCCATTCATTTTGGTCTTTTTTCTCCTGAGACAAGTAGAATATTTTTAGATGAGTAAGAAATGGCATCCTTCTAGATAAAAGCTACAGTATGCACAAAGGCCAGAGATGAGAGTTATTGTTGTTGTTATATGCTGTTAAGTCAGGACAGACTACCAACTGACATCCCAGTGGGTTTCCAGATTCTGATTCTTAGCAACCTTATTTCCAAATCTGAGGATACAATTTTTTCCTGGAGGAGGTTGCCTATTTTTTACTGCAGGGGAGTTGGTAGAGCCAAACAGTCAACTTTTTAAATAGAAGCTCTACATTTTACATACAAAGCTGCCAGGATTGTTGTTGTTGTTGTTATATGCCATCAAGTTTCCTGCAACTGTTAGTAACCCTATGTACAATAGCCCTTAAACATGCTCTATCCCTTTGCCAATCTTGTCTTCAACACACTTATCCCTTTTACCCCCATGACTGAATCAATCCTTTCCATTGAGGGTCTTCCTCTCTCCTGCACTGTCCCTTTACCCTTCCAAGCATGATGTCCCTCTCCACGGACTGCAAACTGTGTCAAGACGAAGCTTCAGAATCCTTGCCTCCAAGGAGTAGCCTGGCTTCACCCCCTCCAGAATGAACTTATTTGGTCTCCCAGCAGTCCATGGTATATTCAGTACTCTTCTCTAGCACCACAGCTCAAAGGCATCAATTTTCCTTCTATCATCCCTAGTCATTGTCCAGCTCTCTGATGCATAGCAAGTAATTGCAAAGACCATGGCCTGTATCAGGTGCACTAAGTCTCCAGTCTGACATCATTGCACTTCAACATTTTGGATAGGTCTTTGACAGCAGACATTCTAAATGCAATTCCTCTTTTAATTTCCTTATTGCTGGTACCAAGAGTGTTGACTGTAGAGCCAACAAAATTGAAGCTGTCAAAAATCTCAATCTCTTTACCATCTATTACGATAATGCCAATTGGCCCAGTGATTAGAATCTTTGTTTTCTTGATGTTGAGCTTCAATCCATATGGAAGGCTGCAGTTCTTGACTTTCTGCAGCAAGGTCCTCCTCAGTTTCACCAAGCAAGGTTGAATCATCTGCATAACACAGATTGTTGATGAGCCTACCTCCAATCCTGATATCTCACTTCTTATAGAGGCCAGCCTCCTGGATAATCTGTTCTGCTTATAGATTGAGAAGATATGGATATAGGACAGATCCTTTATGCATACCCATCCCAATTTTGAAACATGCATTATTTCCTTGTTCTGTTCTGACGATTGCCTCCTGGTCCAAGTGTAGGTTTCACATAAGCACAAGCAAGTATTCTGGGATTCTCATTCTTCTCAGGGTTAGCCACAGTTTGTTGTGATCCACACAGTCAAATGCCTTTGCATAGTCAATGAAACACAGATAGATATTCCTCTGGTACTCTCCGCTTTTAGCCAAGTTCCATTTGACATTAGCTATAATAAGCCTAGTAACATGAACTTTTCCAAACTCTGCCTGCACGTTAAGCAGTTCTCTTGATGTGCTGTTTCAGTTGTTTTTTGTATAATCTTCAGCAGAATCTTGCTTGCATGTGATATCAGTGACACTGTTCAATAAGTTCCACATTCAGCTGGATCATCTTTCTTTGGAATGGGAACAAATATAGATCTCTTCCAGTGAATTGTCCTGATGGCTGTCCACCAGTTTCTTGGCACATCTTGATGAACACATCCAGGGCAGTGTCTGTTTGTTGAAATATGTCAATCAGTATGTCATTAATTCCTGGGACCTTGTTTTTTGCCAATTCTTTCAGAGCAGCTTGAACTTCTTCCTTCATCAGCACAGGCTCTTGCTTGTTATGTTGTTTTATGAAATTCTTTTTTTCATTCATTCATTTATTTATCTATATTTCAATGAACATCTAAA
>NW_006399897.1:2110096-2111563 GCF_000299155.1 Elephantulus edwardii | reverse complement strand
AACCTTGCCAGCATCTGTTGCTAGCTGTTCTGTTAAATTTTGCTATTCTTATTGGGGTGAGATGATATCTTATAGTTGTCTATATTTGCATCACTCTCAGGGATAGGGAAATTCTTATGTGTCCTCCAGTTCCTTTTTGTCCAACAACTCTGTGTACTCTTTCCATCTTCTTTTAATGCTTCCTGGATTATTTAGTATTCTGCCCAAAGCATCCTTAAGTATTGCAACTTGAGGTTTGAATTTATTCTTCAGTTCCTTCATCTTAAGAAATGCTGAGTGAGTTTGGGGGCCTTTTGATTTTCTGACTCCAGTTCCTTGCTCATTTCATTTTGATATTTTGCTTTGTCTTCCCGTGCTGCCCTTTGAAATCTTCTGTTCAAGTCCTTAATATCTTGTTTTCTTTTCTGTGCTTTGACTTTTTGGCACTCTAGTGCAATATTTAGAGTTTCTTCTGACATCCAGCTTGGTCTTTTCTTTTTCCTCTGTCTTTGTAATGACATTCTTCCTGGATGATATTCTTTAGATTCTCCCACAGCTCATCTAGTCCTCACTCATGAATGTCCAAGGCCTCAAACCTGTTCCTGAGATGGTTTTAAAATTCATATGGCATAGACTCAAGATCAAATTTTGGTTCCTGTGGACTTGATTCAATTTGCCTTAACTTCAGATTAAACTTTCATATGAGTAGTCTATTCCACAATCTGCACCTGGCCTAGGTTTCACAGCTGATATTGAACTTCTCCAGCGATTCTTTCAACAGATGTAATTGATCTGATTCCTACGCATGCTATCAGGTGAAATCCATGTGTATATCCTGGTTTTATGTTTCTTATAAAAGGTATTTGTAATGAGTAAGTCATTGAGTGTCCAAAATTTTGTCATTCTATCTCTGGCTTTATTTCTGTCACCAAGTCTATGTTTTTTCAACCGTTGATCCTTCATCTCTATTCCCAACTTTTGCATGTTGTTATTGTTAAGTAACATCAAGTCAGAACTAAACCATAGATTACCCTCCAGTGGGTTTACAGAGACACTTAATCACAAGGAAGAGATTGTCTATCATCCTCCAGCAGACCATCTGGTAGATTCAAACCACATGCCTTAAGGTTCACAGTGCAGTTTTTTGTAACATTTCTCCCTTTTACTGTATTTGACAAATTTGATCAAATGTGATCACAGTTTCAAAAATTGTATTTAAACATTAGAAATTTAGCTTAAAGAGTACTGAACAGTATTTGTCCTATCTACAATACTTGTAAACTTCTTGATCTTTTAGTTATCTTGTTAATATTTAAATTTGATTTGTGGTAAAAAGTTTAGAATTTTAAAATTTCTTAAAAATTACTCTTCTACATGTTATTGTAGCTGATTTTAGATGGATCTTGGCTGAAAGCAGGGAATACCAGAGGAATGTCTATCTGTGTTTCATTGACTATGCAAAGGCATTTGACTGTGTAGATCATAACA
>NW_006399897.1:2094638-2109226 GCF_000299155.1 Elephantulus edwardii | reverse complement strand
CTATGAGGTGGATTGATTCAGCGACTGGGATAATTGGGATGGGAGTGTCAGAGACAGTGCGATTGGCACAGGACAGAGCGGAGTTTAGGGCTATTGTACATACGGTTGCTATGAGTTGCAAGGGACTCGATGGCACATAACAACAACAACATAAAAACAATGTTTACCATGAATTTTTGTTTTATTTTACCTTGGTAAAATATCAAGTTTGAAGAGCCTGGCTATCATTATCTTTCATCTATTGATTGCCTCTATTCCTAATTAAATATAATTTCCTGACTTATGTTTGAAGTTTAATACAGAATAATCATTGAATATGTGAATGTGGATGAAAGAAATAATTGTATGTTTTCTTCCTTTAAGTTCTATGACTAAGAATGAACCCTTAAAGTATAGAGACAGAAATAATCTATCTGAGATATTTCTAGGGTATCCAGAATTTCATTAAACATCTTAACTAATCAGCAAGAATAATCAAGTAGGAGAGATATTAAGGGTAACAAGGTGATGAGTTATTTATGCAATTATTATTTTTGCAATAATAATAGTAATCGGATAATTTTGATATACATATTTAAGTATTTTAAGTTGGTAATAAATGTTTTTGTAATTGATCTTTTTTATGCAAATGTAATAAACTGTCATTAAATTAAAAAAAAAAAACCTTACATATTGCCAGCAAAACAAAATTTACCCCTACAGGCAATAACCAAAAAATGTATGAATTTGTGACTTAAGTTATAAATATAATTAAAGCTAGTTTTCACTAAAATTTTACTTTCTTAATACTATTTAAAATAATAACAGGAATAAGAAAGTAAGACAAAATCAAGCAACATATTAATCTATATCAATGAATAACATGGCATCAATTAGGTGATGTTATACATACTTTAATCTAAACTAAACATGTTGAGATAATGAACCCAGGGTCTCAGGACAATATCTTCTGGGCAATATATATCAAGGTCAGTTGACTATAATGTCATCCAAAATTATGTTCTATATTGGACTACAATCAGTCTAAAAAGCTTTTGAACAGTCAACTAAGATGTAATATTTAGTCTCTTTCTGCTCATAATAAAGAATAATAAAGAAAATGAAAGTTTTATAGAAATCATTAGTTCAAAGGACTAAAAGAATGTCAACCTTAACCTCCCTTAGGTTGGAAGAACTTAATAGTACCAAGCTAGCACTGCCAACTACTGTTAAAGAGATTCCCATAAAGAGTCCTGGATATTGTCAAATAAAGTGTAGACTGAAACTCCATATTATGACCAGGTTTACTAAGCTAATTGTGAGTGGTAGTGTTCTGGGGCTATCACTTTTGGTGAACCTTGAGCTTAGAATTAAATGTGCTCCTTTGACTCAAAGTCATTTCCAAGTCAGACCTGTTTATAAAGACAAAAATAACACTAGGAACTTACTTACTCCTTAGAACAATCAATAATATAAGAACAAAAGGGCAGCATTTTCTATGGGACAACTGAGAATGATGGAAGGAGTAGAATAAAAATCTGAAGGGAATAAAGAATCACAAGGAGGAAATAGAAAGGGTGCACTTGCACTGTGGGAACAGTGACTATGCCATGTAACAAAATCTGTAGGAATGATTGAATTTAACATCCAACAAAAACAAACTTCTAAGTATATAATGTAACAAAAGTTAACAGACTCAGATCTGAAAGTAAAATCACAAGCAAAGAAAAAAAAAAACACAAACAAACTAACCTAAAGGCCCTGATGGCCTGTTTTTCACTTACATTCACATAACCAAATGACTATTTCAATAAATAAATGTAGATATAGAACTATAGATCTCAGGAGAAACTACTTTATCATATTGAAAATACATGTCATATGGATTTATGTTCTCATAATACTCCCTATTTCGAGCCTAACATTACAAAAGATAATTATTTTTGTCTTGCATTTACAGTGCTACTCGGAGTAACTATCAGTGAAGAAGGCTGTGGCACCAATATGTCAAATGCCAGAGGGCTCACCCATGGTGAACGGGTTATAGTAGAGCTCCCAGAGTAAGATAGACCAGAAAGTTGGACTAAGTAAGGAAACCAATTGGACAGAGTACAATGCTGTGAAATGACAGAATATTATCCACCTGTTAATTGCCACTAGGCCAACAGTGCTCAGCCCATTAAATTTACCAATATTTTAAAAAATACAAAAAGTTAAACCCAAAAAAGGAGAAATTGAAGACTTTTACAAAATATTACGGTCTGAAATTGGCCAAACAAACAATCAAGGTGTGTTAATGATAATTGATTATAAAAGCCGGAAACAATGAAGAAGGAAGAGAAATCCAAAGTACTAACTTGGTGACAGAAAAGAAGTCACAAATGGAATGATCAAATTGGGTATGTTCAGTGAGTAATTCATCAAAAGCACTTTACAAAAACCAAAACCAAACAAACACAACACGAACACAGTGACTTTACACATAGACCTCACCAGATAGACTGCATAGAAATCAGACTGACAGCATGTGTGGAAAGAATCACCGGAGACACTAAGTAACATCAATCAAAACCAACCCAGGAGTTGATTGTGGAACAAACAATTATTCATACGCAAGTTAAAATTGAGGCTGAAGGAAATGAAAACAAGTCCATAAGAACCAAAATAGTATCTTTATCCTGCCTGAATTTAAAAATCTTGTTAAAAATAGATTTGAAACATTTAACACCAGTGATCAAAGGCTAAGTGAATTGTGGGATGACATCAAGGCTGTCAGCCATGAAAATAGCAAAAAGTCCCTACAAAGACAGTGGAAGGAAGTATAAAAGCAAACTGATTTCACAAGATACTCTGAAAATTGCTGTAGTTTCAAAAATTAAAAAAAGAAGAAGATTGAAAGGACAAAGTATTTAAAAAGAACATGCAGAGAACTCAGATTGAAGAATAAAAAGAAATAAACTTTCTCGGCATTTCTCAAATTGGAAGAACTGAAAAACAAATTCAAGCATCAAGTTGCAATACTTAGAGATGCTGTGGGGAAAATGGAATAATCGAGGAAGCAACAAAACAAAATGGAGGGAATATTTAGAATCACTGTACCAAGAAAAACTGGACAATACTCATATATTTCAGGAAATACCATATGATCAAGAGCCAGTGTTAAGGAAGAAGTTCAAGCTTCTCTGAAGACATTCGCAAAACATAAGGCTCTAAGAATCCGTAGAGTCCTAATTGACATGTTTCAAATAATAGATGTAACCCTGGGCATGCTCACCAGTCTATGCTAGGAAATTTGAAAGAGAGCTGCCTGGCCAACTGACTGGAAAAGATCCTTATTTGTTCCCATTCCCAAGACAGGTGATCAAAAAATTGTGGAAATTATCAAACAGTATCATTAATATCACATGCAAGCAAAATACCACTGAAAATCATTGAAAAAACGGCTAGAAGAGTACGTAGAGAGCTAGAAGTTCAATAAGGAATCAGAAAAAGTCATGGTAACAGGCAGTAGGATTCTGGCTGAAAGCTAAGAATCCAGGAAGAATATCTATTTGTATTTTATTGACTATTCAAAGGCATTTGAGTATGTGGGTTTTTAACAAATTATTACTAATATTGAGAAGAGTAGGAACATCACAACATCCAATTGTGCTCTTATAAAACCTTCACCTAGACTAAGAAACTTATTGTGTTTACAGAGCAAAGGGTCACTGCATGGTTTTAAAATTAAGAGAGGTGTGCATGAGGATTGTATTCTTTTACTGTATGTATTTAATTTGCATTCATGAATCTTGACTAAATGAAAAATATTATGTCATAAGAATTGGAGGAAGACTCATCAATAACGTTTGATGTACAGATAACACAACTCCGCTTGCTAACAATGAAGAGGATTTGAAATACTTGCTGCAGAAGATCAAATGCTGCAGCCTTCAATATGAATTGCATAACAACTTCAATAACACAAAAAGTCTCACCATAGACCAATAGATGACATCATGATAGACGGAGAAAAGATTGAAACCATCAACTACTTCATCTTACCTGGATCTACAATCAATACAATTTTTATCAGCAGTCAGGAGAGATCAGAAAACATATTGCACTGGGAAAGTCTGTAGTTAGCGACCTTTTAAAATTATCGTTGAGCAATGTTAATTTGAGAACTAAGGTGTACCTGACTCAGATTTTGTCTTTTCAATCACCTGTTATACTTCTGAGAGCTGGAGTAATAACAGAATAAAAATTGATACATTTAATAGTGTTGGAGAAGAGTACCGAATATCCTGTGGACTGACAAATATCTCTTGGAGACCATGTAGTCAGAGTGACCCTTGGAAGCAAGTATGACAAAGATCTCACACACTTGGGCATGTTACTAGTGAGTTAAGAGAAAGTATATTTTGGAAAAGGATGTTATGCTTGAAAGTTCAGAGAATGGTTCCAAATAGGAAAAGGAGAAGAATAAGTAGATTCACATACTGAGTGTGTCAGATTATGAGGTCAGCACACGTTATGGCAGGGTTTGAGGTCTGTTGTTCACAGGGTCACTATGGGTTACACTCAACTTGATGACATCTAACAACAACCACAATGATGATTAGAGGAATGAGACTATATTGAGTCTATAGAAACTAATTTTGTATACATCTTGCACAAATTTGTATTCCCCTGGGAATTTGGGTTTCTATTCTACATTAATTTTTTGTTTGCTTCAGTGTCACTAAGAACATTATAGAGTTTATTTACCTGTGCTTATAATAAATAAAGGTTTCTCAGAAATATATTATTTCATGCCAAGTAAACTGTAAATAGTATACTGATACATTTGTGCATTTTCCCCATCACCATTAATTCTGTTTATGATATTGATAAAATATTTGATGATCAAGTAGTTTATAGAATCTAATACCTTGAGTTGAAATACAGAGGATGTTATGAATGATTAAAGAACATGGGAAGTGTATACAGAGTCACCGTACCAAAAGGAATTGGTGGTCATAGAGGAATTTCAAGAAAGAAAATATGGTCAGGAGACAATGGAGAGGTGATGAAGAAGGAAGTTCAGGCTGCTCTGAAGGAATTGGCAAAAAATAAGTCCCCAGGAACTGACGAAGTATCAATTGACATATTCAACAAACAGATGCTGCCCTGGACATTCTGACAAAGTTGTGCCAAGGAATCTGGTGGACAACTACTGCCCAACCAACTGGAAGAGATCTATATTTATTCCCATTCCTAAAAAAGGTGACCCGACAGAGTGTAAAAATTATCAAACAATATCACTAATATCACACACAAGCAAAATCTTGCTGAAGATTGTCCCAGATTGACTGGAACAGTATATAGATAGAGAACTTCTAGAAAAACAAGCTGGATTTAGAAGAGTTCATGGCACTAGAGACATTATCACCAATATCAGATGGATCTTGGCTGAAATCTGTGGGTACTGGAAGAATCTCGATCTGTTTTTTATTGAATAAGAAAAAGCATTTGACTGTCTGTATCACAACAAATTGTAGTAAACCTTAAGGAGAATGGGGATCCCAGAAAAATCCTAGATTGTGTTCATGTAAAAACCTATACTCAGACCAAAAAAGAAGTCCTCAAAAAAAGAGCAAGGAAAGGAGTACATCAAGGATGGGTCTTGTATCTATATCTTTTGAACCTATATGAGAAATTGATCATTTGGGAGGGTGGGCTTTTTGAGGAGGAATGTGTCATCAGGATTGAAGAAAGCTTCAATAACCTGTGCTATGCAAATAACACTATCTTGATGGCTGAAACTGAGGAGGGCCTGAAGTGTTTGTTGCAGAAAGGCAAGGACTACAGTCTTCAATATAGATTAAAGTTCAACATCAAGAAGATAAAGATTCTCACCATTAGGCTAGCTAGCATCATGATGAAATGAGGAAATTGATGTTGTTAACAATTTCAGCTTGCTCGGTTCCACCATCAACACTCTTGGCACCAGCAAACAGAAAATAAAATATTTATAGCACTGGGAAAATCTGATGTCTGTTGCTTCTCCAGAATACTGAGAGGGAAAGATGTAAGTCTAGAGACTGATTCAGGCATGGTCTTCATAATTACTTGTATGCATCAAAAAACTTGACAATGACTAAGAATGTCAGAAAAAGAACTGATGACTTTAAGTTGTGGTGCTGGAGAAGAGTATTGAACATGGACTTTTAAGAGAACAAAAAGGTCGCTTTTGAAGAGGGGTGAAACCATTTTTCCCCCTTAGATACTAGGATTTTGAAGCTATATCTCACATACATTGGAGATGTGGCCAGGTGGGATTGGTCTTTTGAGAAGGACCTCAGAAGGGTGAAGTGACAGAGTGGAAGAAGATGACCCCTGTTGAGATGGATTTTAATGGTGTGGGTGTTTTGGAGTCAGTGAGACTGGCTCAGGTTAGGGCAGGCTTCAGAGCTGTTGTACCTAGGATTGATAGGAGTTGCAGGTAACTTGATGACACACAACAACAACAACAACTGCAAAATTAGTTTAGGGATGGAGAATTACTTAAATTCATTCTTCTAGTAACTACCCCATGCTCATTTTGTAATTTAGCCAATGCTGTTGTTGCTGTTGTTGTTGTTATGTGCCATCAAGTCACTTATGACTCATGTAAAATAACCCTGAAACCTGCTCTATTCTGTGCCAACTTTACTATCTCTAACACACCTACCCTCATTACCATAGTCACTGAATCAATCCATCACATCAAGAGTCTTCCTCTCCTGCCTGTCCCTCCACCCTTTCCAAGTATGATGTCCCTCTCCAAGGACTGGTCTCTCCTTGCAACATGCCCAAAGTATGTCAGATGAAGCTTCAGGATCCTTGCCTCCAAGGAGTAGCCTGGTTTCACTCTCTCTGGAATGAACCTGTTTGCTCTCTTGGCAGTCCATGGTATATTCAATACTCTTTTCCAGCAACACAGCTCAAAGGCATTAATACTCTTTCTATCATCCCTAGTCATTGTTCAGCTCTCTGATGAACAGCAAGCAATTGTAAAGACTATGGACTGAATTGGGGACACCTTAGTCTAGTGAGGTAAGAAAAAATGGAGAATTTGTATTTCAAGTGACTTATATGTTAAAATTACCGTATTTTATATAAAAGTAAATGTAAAATACATTCAATAACTGCATTTTAATGTAGGAAACTTGATAATACGTTTCCAACCATTTAAATCCAGTCATTTCTACATGACAACGAACTAGCAATCAGCCCCCTGAAAAGTTGTTGACATTGAGTTGACTTCAACTCATGAATAAATCCATGAGTAAGGCCTTAGATCTACCTATGAAAAGCAGATCTGAATTTTGTCCTATCCTACTTCATCCTCACCATCTCTGATACGCTTGAGATTGTAGATGCAATCACTGTGCTTATTATCTTGTTGGATGTCATCTTTTGTTCATAATTTCTTCTACAAAGATGAGTAGCAGACCAGTTATAAGAAGTATGGAGTCAACAGTGTCCCAAATATTTGATTTGCTATATAATTCCATCATTTCTGGCTTCTAAAGTCCCACCTTCATTCTGTTCCCTCACTCCTCTACATCCCTTAAATTTGGTGACTCACTGGAAGGTCTCAGAGTGACTCAGACCCATCAGGGAAGTGTCTTACATGACTGTCGATAATGCAGGCTGATGTTGCTGAGACGGGTGAATGTTTTGGACTATCAGTTGCAATGTACCTGGAGACTGAAATTCCTAAATAGAGACAGCTAGCACTGAGGTCCCTTAAGCTTATTTTAAGCCGCTGGTAGGGTGGAGCTAGTATCTCACCTTTAATCAATGACTAGAAATGACATTTTGAACAATAAACCACAAATTCTCTCTTTATCTGATCCTCCATTTCCCTAGCATGATGATTCATAGATACAACATACCAAAAATACCTAAGATGAAGTTTCACCATCTTTTCATATAGGGAGGATCTTTGCTTGTAAGTAATGAAGAGGACTTGAAGCAATTAAAGAGGAAGGTAAATTATTGTTTTAGGAGTTTTCAGATCGACTCCAACTCGCAACTACTCAATGAACAACTCTGCCTGATCTCGCCATTCTCATGATCTACATTTTACTGAGGGGTCTTCTTACTCATCCCTAATCCACCACCTTTACATGCATGAAGTCTTTCCCCAGGGACTCCAAACAATATGTCCAAAATATATGAGACAGTTTCACCATCCTTATTTCTAAGGAGCAGATGGTTGTACATCTTCCAAGACAGATTTGTTCATTCTTTTATCTGTCTTTCATATGTTCAATTTTCTTCACCACATCTTTGCTCTTTGATTTTGTAATCCCTCGTAGTATCTTCTATCTTGGAATACTTTCTCCAACATTTTCCTTAACCAACTAGTTCTGGCATTTAAAATATTGTATCATCATTTCAGATACATTCTTTGACCACCTAATATCCAAGGTAGGGTCTCCCATATTTCTCTAACACATTTTTCTTTTCTCTATGGCATCTCATGCTGATTTCTAATTGCTTTAATGTCTCTGTCCTTTTTTAATTTATAAAGTTTTGGTAGTAGTAGCATCTTTCTTATCTCCATAGGAACAGTGTGGTAAGTGAGGTTTCTTTTGAAAATATCTTTCCTAGTCATTGGTTATATGCTTATTTTGTGCTCAAGTATTTATTTTGTTAAGGGGATAGGATTAGGGTGAGGTATAAGCCCCACTCTACTAGAGGTCTATATATACTCATGGGACCTCAATGCTAGCTCTCATTTTGGAAATTTCACTTTCTAGCTGCACTGCAACTGTTAGTCTACAATGCCAGTCTCTACAAAATCGGCCTGTATACCTACAGTCTCATGAGACATTCCCCTTCTGGATTTAAGTTTTTAAGAGACTATCAAATGACCCACAGAACCCAAGGAACACAGAGGAGTGGTAAAGTGGAATTAAGGAGAAACTATTGATGTTGGAAATCAAGAAATTACACAGAAAATCAAATGTTAGAACACAGCAGTACTTGTAACTGGTCTCTTATTAATCTTAGCAGAGTGAACTATGTATAAACTTAGTAACCTTCACTTACCACACTTGCTGTTGTTGAGTACCATCGAGTCAGAACCATCCATAGTGGACCCTCCAGGAGATTTTCAGAAGATGTTAATTACAAGTGAGGAGATTGCCCATCCTCCCACAGAGCAGTGGTGCATTCAAACTGTTTACCTTCCATATTGCAGGAATTGCAGTTTAGTGTTTTCACCACTAGGCTACTAAAATTCCACTACACTTGTTGTTGTTGTTGTTGTTAAGTGCTGTCAAATCATAGACGACCTTGTGAACGAAAGACGAACACTTGTATAACTTTCTTTGTTTCTCCAAGTTCATAGATTTCTGGAGGCAAGCTGTTTCGGAGGTGGATGCTACTCCTGCTTCCAAGCTTGTTTTAATCAGGAAGCTCCAACAAACACTGTTCACCATGGGTATTTGGCACACCAGCGTCACAGTGTTTAGCATCATAGCAACCATGAGTTACCTCTGTACAGCAAATGGATAGACCAGTGTTATACCAGTTAGAAGAATGTTTGACCAAAATTAGTTAAAACCAGGCCTGAGGTCTGCAGAAGAAAATCACCCATCTTTGGCTCATTAGCATAACTTTCTATCCACTAGGCCACCAGAGTTCTCTCTACCACCACACTTAGTAGGTGCTTAATAAATTATTTTATTGCTGTTGAAAGCAGAATTTTAAAACTAATGGTAAAAACATTATATCTTTTTTAAAAAATAAAATAGTGTTAAATTAGTAATAAAACCAATTGTAAGCACAATTAAGATTGATCTACTCTACTACTTTCAGTAATCTTACTCATAGTTAGTACTTATGTTGCTTTGAAGAGAATATTTCATTTTTTCTTAACCATTGTATTTCTCCATACTTATCTGTTTAAGATTATTTTCAAAGTAATTGAAGTATTCAGAAACTGTAATAATTTAAGTTTCTGTCATTTACAAGAAGCTTAGAATTTTTATTCAGAATAAGAATAGCCCTATACAATGGATCAGAATGACAGAATTGCATTGTTGCTTTCAATGCTGATTTGATTTGATTGCCCCTGGTGAAAAAAGAAAGGTAATTATAGGACCTAGAAAAGCATATCTTGACAATGGCACTTAATAACTGACCCAAAGATTCCTTCTTTGGGTGATATCTACACTTACTTATGGAGCTGGATGGAAGAAAATTCTCTGTAGTAAAAATATCCTAGGCAAAATTAACGACACACTTACTAATTTCTGGAACAAATAAGGCATAACTTACATAGGAATATTTCTTTTTAATACCTATAATCTTTTACAAAGCACTCATGTGTGTTTTCCTTCTACTCTCAAATATTATTGTTGTTAGGTGTCAAGCTAAGTTAGTACTGCTGTACACATAAGAGAATCAAATACTAAACAACCTTGTTTTAACAAAATCACTTGTATGCTTTAAACCACTGTTTTAGACACACTGTCAACTTGCCTCACATAAGGTCTTCGTTTTAAACAACTCTCTTACAACCATGTATTCTAGCATGAATACTGATGTTTTCTGATAAAATATTCTGAGTTTTGTAAGACACAATTTTACAATTTTCACTTCCAAGTGATATTTAGTTGTCCTTTTTCTAAGACATATTTGTTTTTTCTTCCAGAAGTCAATGGTATGTTTTATATATTTTTCCAGTATTGTAATGTTAACCTTTTATAAGTCTACCTTGTTTATTTCCAGCTTTCCCATGCACGTAAGGCAATTGAACAAACATGTCTTGGTTTATGTACACCTGAAATAAAAAAGTGACAGCTACATTTTTAACAACTTATAGAACATATTAAGGGTTTATTTTCCCATGTAGTATCTCATTTTATGTTTGATACTGCTGCAATAAATATTGTGGGTTTACTCAACTAAACTAAAGTACTTGACAACTTCAATATTTTCTCTCTTTATCTAACATCTATTTAGATGTTATATAATTATCCAATTGTGATTATTATTGATTTCTTTAAGATATGTGTATTTCATAAGGAAAGATGTGGTCTTTCATCAAAATATATTAACTTCTCTTTACTTTCAACAAGTGAAATTGTATCACCTGTATATCACATATTGTTAATAAATCAGTCTCAGATCCTCATGTCATATACTTTATATAGCTAAACTCAATATTATTTGCTCAGTATAGAGATTGAATAAGTATGCTCTAAGAATATGACTCTGACTAACACATTTTCTGATTTTAGATTCTGCAATATTCCTATGTTCTGTTTAAAAGATGGTGTCATAGTTTCTAGACAGATTTACAAGAACACAGTGAAGTGCCTGAATTCCTATTCTTCTCACTGTTACACAAAATTTATTATGAGACGTGCAGTCGAATATGTAAGCAGAGCCAGTAAAAGATCACCAGTACTTTCCCCCTTAATATTCTCTGCTTTCTGTCAAGATTCATCTGATGTCAGCAATCTTATTTCTTGTTTCATGTTCTCTCCTGAATTCAGTTTGAATTTTTGGAAATTCCTTGTCCGTGTACTGTTCCAACCATTTTATAATTACTATAATATTAAAATAATTTAAGTTAAATCTTTATCAAGATTTTACTTGTAGGAAATATTCATGATGCCATTGATGTTCGATGCCATTGAGTAGTTTGCGACCCATAGTGACCCTGTGTACAATAGATCTGAATTTTCCTCTATTCTGACCAATCTTACTGTCTCTGACACACCTACCCTCATTATCCCAGTTACTCTGTCAATCCGTCTCATCCGGGGTCTTCCTCTCCTGCCCTGTCCCCTCGATCTTCCAAGCATGATATCCTTCTCCAAAGACTTGCGTCCTGGCAACATGACCAAAATATGTGAGACAGAGCTGCAAAATCCTTGCTTCCATGGAACAACTGGATTTCCCCTTCTTAATGACACCTCAATAGTCCATGACATGTTCAAAACTTTCCTCCAGCACAACTACTCAAAGGTACAAATAAATGTTTCTGCCATCCTTAGTAATTGTCCAGTTCTTTGATGCATAGCAAGTAATTATGAAGACCATGGACTGTATCAGGAACACCTTAGTCTCTAGACTGATATCCTAGTTCTTCAATACTCTGGAGAGGTCACTGATAGAACATTTCCCTAATGCAATTTGTCTTTTGATCTTCTGACTGCTTTCAAGAGTGTTGATTGTAGAAATTAGCAAGCTGAAATTGTTAACAATCTCAATCTCTTCTCCATTTATCATGATACTGACAGTTGGTCCAGTGGTGAAAATCTTTGTTTTCTTGATGTTGAGCTTCAATCCATATAGCAAACTATAGCCCTTGACCATCTCCAGTAGATGGTCCAGATCCTCCTCAGTTTCAGAAAGTAAGGTTGTATTACCTGCATAAAGTAGGTTGGTGATGAGTCTTCCTGCAATTCTGATGCTACATTCTTTCTTATAAAGTTGAGCCTTTTGAATGTTCTGTTCTGCATACAGATTGGAAAGGTATAGAGTCAATACACCACTCCTTTTACAATTTTGAACCATACAGTGTTTCCTTGCTCTGTTCTGGCAATTGCCTCCCGGTCCAAATTTAGGTTTCACATGATCACTATCAGGGGTTTTGAGAGTCTCATTCTTCTAAAGGTTAACCACGATTTATTTTAATCCATACATTCAAATGCCTTTGAATGTTGTTGTTGTTATGTGCCGTCGAGTTGCTTGTGACTCATAGCTATGTACAACAACTCTAAACTCTGCTCTGTCCTGTGCCAATCTCACTGTCTCCGACACAGTCATCCCAAATGCCCCAGTCACTGAATCAATCCATATCTCAGAGGGCTTTTCCCTCCTCCAACTGCCCTCCACCCTCCCAAGCATGATGTCCCTCTCCAAGGACCGATTCCCTCCTTACAACATGACCAAATTATGTCAGACGAAGCCTCAGAATCCTTGCCTCCAAGGAACAGCCCGGTATAACCCTCTCCAGGATGAATTTGTTTGTTTTCTTAGCACCCGCAGCACTCTTCTCCAACACCAAAGCTCAAAAGCATCAATTACCCTTCTATCCTCCCTGGTCATTGTCCAACTCTCTGACACATAACAAGTGATTGCAAGGACCATGGCCTGTACGAGATGCACCTTAGTCTCCAGAGACACAGCGTTGCTCTTCGGTACTTTAGAGAGGTCCCTAACAGCAGACTTTCCCATAGCAATACGTCTTTTAATTTCCTGGCTGCTGGTGCCAAAAGTGTTGATTGTGGAGCCAAGCAGACTAAAGCAGACTAAGCCTTTGGATAGTCAATAAAATACAAATAGACATTTTTCTGTTACTGCTTTCAGCCAAGATCTATCTGACATTTGCAATGATGTGCATAGTTTGATAATTACTACATTCTGTTAGATTATCCTTCTTTAACAAGTCAGCTAACACAATACATTGACAGAGGATTCTCAGAAATTCAAGCTAGATTTAGAAGATGCCATGGCACAAAGGATATCATTGCTAACGCCAGGTGGACCTTGGCTGAGACTAAGGGACAGATAACAAGACATAAGGGTCCAGGGCCATAAGGTTCTTTCTGGAAAGGCTAGTACAGCCCCTCACCCTCACAGCCCCAGAGCAAAAAGCAGATAAAAATCACATAGCACAGCCTCAAGGTGCCTCTAAAGCCACACCAACAGCAAGAGGTTCATTTATACATTGTTTACTTACAGGCTTTACTCATAGTTGTGGTACTGAGAATGGTATTTATGAGGGAAATAAGTTGGAGAGTAGCAGAGGCAAACAATATCACCCAGTGCAAATCCAGATTTTAGTACAGCAGCTCCAATGCACAATTTCTTTACGTCCAGAATCCAGTTTCACTTCAGCAACACAAATTCAAGAAATCTCTGCTTTCCACAGTTAACCAGCAAGGTTTACCTTAAAGTAATTATAAGCCATCTTCTCTTGAATTATCTGGCAAGCACAGCAAAACTTTTAACTTTGTCCTTTATCTCAGGACTTCTCTGGTTATACCTCACCACAGTTTCTTCACAGCATTGCCACAATCTCTCCATCATCACAACTAGAGTCTTAATACCAGGATCTGTATCTCACCAGGGACTTCCTCCAGTATCCCTTACATCTTGCTGCTCACTACCTCTACTATCTTAGTCCCACAACTATCGATGATTTACAAGATCATGTGTCTGCTATTAAGGTAAGTGGAGACTAGAGAGGACTAAGGTATTAGCTAAAAAGGGAAAAAAAGGCAACTTTTTTGTTTTTCAACTTAAACTTGAAAGCAGAGTATACAGGAAGAATGTTCATGCTTTTTTGACTATTCAAAGGCATTTGATTGTGTGGATTATGTCAAAATATGGATAACATTGACAAAAATGGGAATTTCAGAACATTACTGTGCTCATGAAAAACCTATACTTAGACCAAGAAGCTGTTGTTTGAACAGAGTGAGGGAAAAATGCACGACTTAAAATAAGGAAAAATGTGTTTCAGGGTTGTGTCCTTTCTGCATAAATATTCAATCTCTATGCTGAGAAATAATTTGAGTAACTGGAATTTATGAAGAAAAATGTGGAATCAAGATTGGAGGAAGACTTAT
>NW_006399897.1:2091002-2093793 GCF_000299155.1 Elephantulus edwardii | reverse complement strand
GTTGGAGACAGTGTGACTGGCATATGAACCAGACCTGAGCACCACAGATTAACGTCACCCACCTTGAACTTGGTAGCATAACTTTCTCTCTACTAGGTCAACAGAGATCTCTCTATGTTGTTGTTATTGTTGTTAAGTACGATTGAGGTGTAGGTGACTCATAGTGACCCTATGAATGAAAAACCTGAACACTTGTACAACTTTGGTCTTTTCCTCTCTTTTTTTAGTTTTCCCCAGAACTCATTATATAAAGTGGTGTTTTGCAGTATTTGTCCTTTTTTTGAGATAATTCATATTTCTTGTGTCATTTATATCTTGTATATTGCAACATTTGAAATTTCAACATGAGCCTTGGATTTTCCCTAATGGTTTTTTTAGATTAGAAATATCAACATTGTTCTTCCCTTTTTGTTTCTAACTTTATTTAGCTCTCTGCTAATGTTAATTCTGTATATAATCATGCA
Organism: Elephantulus edwardii; assembly: GCF_000299155.1. NCBI lineage: Eukaryota > Metazoa > Chordata > Mammalia > Macroscelidea > Macroscelididae > Elephantulus > Elephantulus edwardii. The sequence continues at coordinate 2,093,329 of NW_006399897.1, read as the reverse complement.
AAAATAAAACAAAAGGCCTTTAAAATAAATAAAAAGTTAAAATTATTTTCAGAAGAACATCTTCTGACTGAAGAATATAAAAAGTAAGAATGTCAGTCTGTAATGTACAGAAAACATCTCAACATCTAGAAAACAAAAAATCCTTACCACTGATCCAATAGGAGTCATCATTATAAATTGAGAAAATACTGAAGCTTTCAATAATTTCATTTTACTCAGATCCATAATTAACACTCATGATAGCAGCAGACAAGAACCCAAATATACAGAATGAATTGGGAAAATCTGCTATAAAGGACTTCATTATGTTTTTTAATTGTGATTTTACTGAAAATTTACAAAAAAGTTGAATTTTTATTCAACAATGAATTTTTCATTGTTGTGCATTTTCCTCCTTACCCCTGCCCAGTTCACTTTAAAAAAAATTTCATTCATTGTTGCATAATTTCCTCCTTCCTTTCCATCTTCTTCTGCAAATTCTGAAATTCATATGTTATTCACATGTGATCTTCACATTCTGAAAGCAAGGTTGTGCCATCTGCATAATGTAGCTTGCTGATGAGACTTCTTCCATGCTGGTACTACATTCTTCTTCTTGTAGATCAGTTTTTCAAAATATTTGGAGAAAAAAACACAGGACACAATCTGGGTCACGAAACAGTTAAAATTAATGGAAGAACTGATGAAGTTAGAGAGCAAAACAGAAGGCTTCAAAGGTCAGCTCTAAAGATAAAGAAGTACAATAAAAGACACAAAGACATCTAGTTAGAATAATCAAAAGAGAAGCACAAATTTTTCATTTCTCAAGCTTGAAGATCTGAAGAAATTACTTAAATCTTAAGTCATAAAACCTAAAGGATTCTATGGGCAACCTACAATGTACTTATGTAGATTTTTCTAAAGAAATGAAATTAATACATAAACACAAATAGAAATAGATATCTATATCTCCAGATCTGAAAAGAGATATATTCAAAGAAAATTATTTACCTACTTGAATTGTTTGGTGTGATTGAGTCAAGTACAACTCATACGACCCTATGAACAACAGATCTGAACCCTCTCCTATGCTGTGCCGTCCTCATCATCTCTGATGTGCTTAAGTTCATTTCTTCAGTCGATCTGATTGAGAATCTTACTGTCTTCTGCCTACCTTCTATCTTTCCAAACATGATGTCCCTTTCTAAGGAATAATCTTTCTAACATTATGCCTCAAGTATATGAGACAAAGCACCATCAACTTTGCCTCCAAGGAAAACTATCTGCACTCTACCTGATGCATATTTGTTCTTTTGGCAGTCCATGGGATATTCTCTTCACCAACATTACAGATCAAAGGTCTCAATTCTTCTCTCGTAATCCTTCTTCATTGTCCAGCTCTTAAATCTGTAGCAAATGGTTGAAAAGATCATGGCCTGAAACAGATACATCTTACTCTTTAAGCTGGTATCATTATTCTTCAGTATTCTAGAGAGATCTATGACAGTACAAATTTTCAATACAAAACATCTCTTGATCATCTGACTGTATGTACCAAGGGTGATAATTATTGATCTAAGTAAAGTGAAATCATTGTAAATGTCAATCCTTTCCCTATCTATCATGGTGTTGTCCACTGGCCCACTTGTAAAGAGCTTTGCTTCCTAGAAATTGAGATGTACTCCATAATGAAAGCTTTAGTCCTTGATCTTCTGGAGCAAGTATATCAAATCCCCTTTACTTAGAGTAAATAAGAATTTATTATCTGAATAATACCGGTGTTGATAAGTCTTTGTCCAATTCTGAAGCCACATTCCTCTCCATAGAGTCCAGGTTCATGAATTACATGCTCAGCATGAAAACTGAATAGGTATGGAGAAAAAACACAACCCTGATGTACATCTTTCTTGATTTTAAACCATGAAGTGTACACTTCCTCTGTTCTGACATCAACATCTTGGTCTAAGTAAAGACTTTTTTTTTTATCTATAAGCATAATTAAGTGTTCTGAAATTTCCATTCTCTTCAATGTTAGCCACAGTTTGTCTGATCCACACAATCTAATGTATGTCCATAGTAAGTAACACACAAATAGAAATTGTTCTGGTATTATCTGCTTTCAGTCAGGTTTCATTTCACATCAACTTTGGCATCCTTAATGTTATGGCCTTTTCTAAACCCCACAAGAACTTTTCGAAATTCTCTGTCAGTGTACGCTTCTGGCCTTTTCTTTTTTCCTTTCATTTTTTTAGATTTTTAAAAAATTATTATTTTGTGTGTGTACCATCAAATCTGAATGATAGTGGTGTTTACTGGACTTCCTTGTAAGCATATGGATATGATACTGT
>NW_006399897.1:2078159-2088067 GCF_000299155.1 Elephantulus edwardii | reverse complement strand
TGAGTCGGAAACGACTCGATGGCACATAACAACAACAACAACAACAACCATCAAATCAGATCTGACTGATACAGGAGGAGATTATTCCTCCTTCTCCAGCAGAACATCTGGTGGATTTGAACCGTGCACCTCTGGGATTGCAGTACACCTTCTTGCCACTAGGCCAACAACCCTAAATCCTGCTTTATCCTGAGCCAGTCTTATTATATTTCACACACCTATCTCCAATACCCCAGTCACTGATGAGCTTTAATACTATTTTGCTTGTATGTGATACTTAGGATATTGTTCAGTAATTTCCATATTCTGTATAGATTTCTTAAAGTCAGCAAGGCAGTTTTCCTCTAAATTTTCTGAAATAGATTACTGAACATGTCTAGGGTTCTATCTGTTATTTGAAACATGTCAGTTGATATCCCATTGATTCCCAGGGCCTCATTTTTTTAACAATGCCTACAACACAGTTTAAATTTCTTCATTGCCTTCTGCTTTTGAATAAAAGCATATGAATATATGGTGTATTCTGAAATGTTTAGTGTCTACAAATTACTTTTGGTACAGTGTGTATTCCTTTCAGTTTAGTTTGCTTTTTCCTGGATCCCTCAAAACTTTGCTTATCACATCTCCTATTATTGAAACTCAAGTCTTGAATTGCTTTTCAGTTTTTCAGCTTAAGAAATGCTGAGCAAGTTCTTCCTTTTTTCTTCTCAGACTCTAATTCTTTGCACATTTTGTTAGAGTTGAACAGAATATTTCAAAGGGCATATCTAGAAGACAAAGCAAAAGAAGAAAAGAACACATAGAATTGTGACAATGTGCTGCTGAGAATCTTGTTAAAGATGCTAAATAGCAAGGATGGCACTTTAAAGACTGAAATGTGCCTGAATAGAATAGTGCTCTTTTCAATAGCCTCATATGCATGTCAAAAATGAATTTGAACAATGAATATGGAAATGGGAAGAAAGATTACTTTGGACAGTACTGTTAGTGTATTTTTTTAATTATAATTTGTACTAACAAAAGAACAAATCTATCAGTCTTGGGAAATGTGCAGTCAAGACATTCCTTATAAAAAAATAGCTTTCATCTCACAGACTTTGGGGCATGTTATCAATACGGGCCAAGCCCTGGACAAAATCATATTCTTTAGTAATGGAGAAGCTACTTTGAAAAGAAGCTCCTCAGACAGATAAAGAAATTGACTTTAAGAATTTATATAAGCACAGCGATTATTATTAAGCTGTTATAAGCTAACAGTGTTTTGTTCTGTTCAACGTACAGTTAGTATGAGTCAGAGACATGACAGCAGCACCTAATGAAAACAACACTTTGAATATCAGTCTATATGTTAGAATTACCTTTTTACAATTTAAAAAATTGTCCTTGATAAATACTTTATGCTTTCCACATTCCAATTATTAATGGAAGCCTTCAACTGTTTCTTCTTCTTTTGAGTATATCACATCAGCAAATTAAGATCAAAAAAGTCTTACCTACCAAAGTCATTAAGAATTACTACTTTAAAGAAGTAACTCTCCCCGTCAGTGTCTTCCAATTTGAGGAGTCCATCTCCTACCATTGCAGCAGACAGTACTGTCCTTTAAGTTTTTCACTAGTAGTACTTTTTTCTTTTTAATGATTACCAGATTTTTCTTCCTAATCTGTGTTTGTGTGGAAGTTCTACTCAAAAATTTCCACCATAAGCAATGCTGATGTTTGAAATACAACAGAAATAACTAAGCTACTATAGTATGAAAGATCAAGCAACAAATTAAGTAATAGGAACATTTTATAATAATTTTAGCTGTAGATTTTAGTAAGAATTGTGGTCATCCATCAAAAAATGTGAAAGCATTATTACAATCATTTTCATTCTTTTATGAACACAAGAAGATAACTACAGAGAATATGATAAATCTTAAAGTTAAACTGATTGGTTTTCAAATGTTTTGAGGTGTCATTATCTTATCAGTATCAAATATAAAAGAATTCAGTTAAAAATAGGAAGTGCAACTGAAATTTTTTTCTCAAATTATTTAATTTATTGATTTATCAATTTATGATTTGAACAATGGAATGTGACAAACCCTATCTTTTAAACATTTATTAATGATTGACATAATTTAAAACTGTAATAATCATAAATATTCATTCAAAGAAGTATCAATTTATATTACTATATTTGCATATTGTCTCAAATGTGTTTAATTAATCGTAGAGCTTGCTAATGATTATAAAGAGTACCTAAATTTTTAGGATTTTTTTTGCAACTCATATCAAATTATAAATAATTATACTGATTAAGATCAGAAGTTACTAATCACATTTTTACAATAAATACAAAATATTAGGCCTCTTACATATATTTTCCAAATAATATTTTCTTCTTATATAAATTGTTCAAATTCAGAAACTGATGAAGTATTCTTATTAAGAAAATTGCTGTATAGACTAAGAGAACCATCTACAAAACTTAGTACATTTTCATTTTATATATTTTAAAATATTTAATATTTTTATTTGAGACATCCTTTTTGATGCTTGGTTTATTAAAAGTGTGTTTAATATGTAAAAATGGAGAATATTTCAGGGTTTTATTTTCCAATTTATTTTTTAATTCTATCACTTAAATAGTCTGAGAATATATGATGTATATTTATTACTGTTAAAAAACTTACTAATGTTTGTATAGACTGAGATTGTGCTCAGTAAATCAGGGAATGAGAATTTACCATTATGTACATTTTCTTATTTAAATAGTTTTAAAATGTTACTTTATTTAAAATATTCTCAATGAATTAGTAACAGGTAAGATTTACTAATGTTCTCACAACTGTGAGGAGTACGTGGTAGATGAACTGACTGTACAGAGGAGGCCTGGAGAAGACAAATTTAAATTAAGCTAAAGAAAATCATCAAGCTGGACAAAGTTGCTGTTGTTATTATTATGTACTGTCTAGTTGATCTTATTCATAAACGACCCTCTAGTGGACTTTCAGAGACAATGAATAGGAGGAGATTGGTCATCTTTCTCCTGTGGAGCAGCTGGTGAATTCAAACCAGGAACCTTTGCATTGACAGTTCAGTTCTTTCCGGTAAGACACAGGGAAAAGCAAATAGGTGAACATAAATAAGACCCTAAAAAAGGTGGATTGAAATGGTTCAGAGTTAGGCGATGTTTCATTCGGCTGAGTACAGAATTTCTATGAGTTGGAATAGACTCAGTGACACCTAACAATAGCAATGATGATTTTTTAAAATTAATTTGAATGAAAGTTTACAGAGACTTTGGATTTCCATTCATTCATTGTTTTTCTTTTCCCTCCTGCCCAACCTCCCCCTGCCGCCCACCAACTCAAGTTTGCTCTTCTCTTTGAAAAGTAAAAGAAAAATTATTTCATTGTTATACAATCGCTCCTTCTCATGTCCACTCCACTATGTAGCCTTCATTTTGGACTCCTATTATGACAATAATACCTAATCACATATCCCTTTTGAACAGTTCTCTCCCTCATCTGTATCAATACAGTATTTAAAATTTATCCCATCTTTCTCAGTCTCCCCCCAATGCCGATGTCAGTTCTATTTTACAACAGTGGCCCTATGCAATATTTGTCCTTTTTGTGACTGTGATATTTCACTCAGCATAATGAACTCCAGGGTCACCTATTTTGAATAATATTTCATGAGTTCCTTGTTTTTAAATGCAGTGTAGCATTCCATTGTGTGAATATACCGCAGCTTTTCTATTCATTCATTTGTTGACGGACAATATGTGTCTCCAACTGTTTGCTATTGTAAATAAAGCTGCAATGAACATGGGTGTGCATAAATCTGTTTGGGTGGCAGTTATGGTTTCTTTGGGGTATATTCCCAATAGTGGAATTGCTGGGTCAAATGATATTTTGTTTGCAACTTTTTGAGAACGCGTCATACAGCCTTCCATAGTGGTTGCACCGTTTTACACTCCCACCAACAGTGAATAAGGATTCCAGTTTCTCCACACCCTAGCCAGAATTTGTTGCTGGCTACTCTGTTAAATTTTGCTATTCTTAATGATATGAGATGATAATCTCATAGTTGTTTTGATTCACATCTCTCTGAGAGCTAGGGATTTTGAACATTTCTTCATGTGTTTGTTTGTCATTTGAATATCTTCTTTGGTGAAGTGCCTATTCATATCCTGTGCCCATTTTGCAATTGGATTGTTTATCTTTATCTTGTTGTGGTGCTCAAGTATTTTGTAAATTCTAGAAACAAGTCCCTTACCAGCCATGCCATTACCAAATACTTTTCCCCAGTTTGTGGCTTCCCTTTTTATCCTGTTGGAAAAGATTTTGGATGCGCTTTGGGATTTGATTCTTAGAAGGTCCCATTTATCTATTTCATCCTCTCCTGGTTGTAGATTTTTCAGGATGCTTGGAAGACTGTTGATGTTGTGGATTAAGACTTCTAGAGTTCTTCCAAGCTTGTCTTCAATGAAGGTTTTAGTCTTTGGTTTTAGTCCTAGGTTCATGATCCACTTTGAGTTGTTTTTTGTGTATGGAGTGAGGTGTGTTTCTTGTTTGAGTTCTCTACAGATAGCTTTTCAATTTTGCCAGCATCATTTGTTTAAAAGGCTGTCATTTTCCCACTTAAATGATTTCGTCCCCTTGTCAAAAATCAGTTGACCATAGGTAGATGGGCCGATTTCCGGATTCTCAATTCATTGATCTATGTGTCTGTCATTGTACCAGTACAATGCTGTCTTAACCACCACAGCAGTGTAGTAGGATTTGAAATCAGGAAGTGAGATGCCTCCTACTTTGTTTTTCCTTTTAAGGAGTGCTTTGTTTATTTAGGGCTTCTTTCCATTCCAAATGAAACTGGAGATTTTCTTTTCCGTCACGTTGAAGAATGGGATTGGTATTTGTACTGGGATTGCAATGAATTAGTAAATTGTCTTTGGTAGAAATGCCATTTTCACAATATTGAGTCTTCCTATCCATGAGCAAGGCATATTCTTCAACTTCTCAAGGTGTCTTTTAATAATGATGATTTTTAAAACCTTTATTTATTACTGTTAATTTTCTCTTGTTAATATGTGCATTGAGTACTAGTTTTTCACAAGATAATTATTCAGGAGTAAACATATTTTTAATCACTATGACTGTGTTTGAATCCATTTGTGAAGAGAAAGAATAAGTAAAATTCATCCATTTTTACATGACAGAACTAGAAACTATGATATTACTTAAAAAGCAGATTTTAGAGTTAATAATATATTTATGCTAAATTGATAACTAAAATAAGAGAATATGATAAAAAGAGATGAATAAGCTAATAAAAATTTTCCTTTTTTCCCCTTTTCTTATAAATGGGATCTGTATGTTAAATGATAGAGTCAGATAAAACTAGATCAACCATAACTCTTAGATGAAATAATGAATCACTATTATTTTATTTATACTTTTAATTAGATTAGTATTCAGGGTAGGAAGAATATAAAAACATGGTACTTCTATCAGTTTATCTAAATCTCTCATCTCTAAAAACAGAATAGCATTAGTAACTGAAATTTTTAAGCATATTTTTTCTCATTTCTTCCATGAAATTTCCTTTATTAACCAAATAGTTACTATTACATTTTACATGGACTAGAATTTTAGATTTTGTTAAAAATACTTGTTATAATCCCATGAGTTTGATTGATCAAAGACCATAGAGAACAGAAGTAAATTGGATGACATGGCTTACTAGAAACAACAATATTAGAAACTAGTGAATGGGAGATCAAGCTTACTTGGAACACTAGTAAAACTTCCCTAAACATTTGGTGTATACATTGTTTTCTGAAATAACTATAATGTTGTTATTGTTTTTATGTGCCAACTAGTTACCCACAACTCTTAGTGACTCAATGAACCCTACCCTATTCTGAGCCAATCTCATTGACTCTGATAGACATAATCCCTTTGGCCAGTTACCATGTCAATCCATCTCATCCTGGGTCTTCCCTTCCTGTGCTGTCCCTCCAGACTTCCTCTTGGTCTCATGACCAAAGTACGTGAGATGGAGCTCCAAAATTTTTGCCTCCAAGGAGAAACTTGGTTTCACCTCTCCAAGACCTTCTTCTATTTGTTCTCCTGGCTGCCCATAGTGTGTTCAGTACTATTTATCAGCACCACATCTCAAAGGCATCACTTAAGGATTTATCATTCAAAATGGCATCCTTTTCCATTGCCTGTGACTTTGCTATGTGGATGTACAGGAATATGTATATGAGGCATATTGGTCTATTCACAAGGGGACTGGCTAATCTTATCACTAATTTGAGTGGTTGCAGCAATAGACGTGGAGAATCTCATCATTAGTAAAGAAAAACCCAGAGATTCTTGTACCAGACAGACTGAAACAGCATTACCCATAGTCATAGCAGAAAGCCAGAGACCCAAACGTAACAAAGCTTACTTTGAAAATATAACCTAACAGCATGCTTAAGTTTGTTAGAGGACTGACTGTTCAGGAGGCAGAGAGGAAGAGCTACAATTGGCAGGATGAAGAGTTTTGTAACACTGGCCTAAAGCCATGAATCTTAGGGCTGAGGAGACTTGCAAACATTTTTCAGAAACTGTACTGAGTGATTCTATCTAGCTGCCAACCTGAATTATACCCTTTTAACTTCCCTAATAGAGATCTGTGTAGTCTTTAAATAATTATAATGCATTTTGGACACAGTAGAGCAGTAAGATTGTTGTTGACATGAGTAGAAAGGTGTTTGTGTGTGTGTGTATGTGGGATGTCTTACTTAATGGAAATTAGATTTATGTTCTGACTATTGGTGATGGGGATAGATAATCCCTTTCTGGAGTTAATGAAAGTCAAATATGGCAGTTCCCAGTTAGCCCTTGTTCTTTTACTATTACTAAGAAATGTTATAGGGAGCTCTGGTGGCCTAGTGTAATTCTGAAGGATTGTAGGTACAGCCACTCCACAGGAGAGAAATGAGCAGTCTCCTTCTGAATTATTATCTGCCTCTTAAAACCCACTGAAAGGGCGGCTATGAGTCAGTTTTGACTCAAAGGTAAACAATAGCATAATGCTGGGAATTGAGTTTTCTACCCCATACTCTGGTCAACTAATGGATAAGAACTTGCACTGCCAATAACAAAATCAGGCAATTTGAATCCACCAGCTTCTCTGAAGGAGACATATCTACAATCTCTTCACCTGTGATTTAGTTTCCAAAAATTGAATGAGAGAGAATGATATAATGTGGAAGCTATTTAGAAATCTCCCATGATTTCATTATAGCTCTAATCTATTGTAAATGATGTAGCCTCTCATATCATTTACCTTATTCAATAGTGAAGTCAAGGCAGTGAGGGAAGAGTCCTTCGTATACCCAAGAAATAATTGCTAGATTGGAATTGTCAGTTTTGAAATCCTTAACATTTTGAAGAGGATCTTTATCTCCTTGATCGAAACTCTACCTTTCCAAGAATCATATCTCTTTCAAGGAATATTCCCTCCTAGCAGCATGCCTGAAATATGTGAGATGAAGCGTCATCATCCTTGCCTTCAAAGAGCACTCTGACTACACCCTCTGCAAGACATATTTGTTTGTTCTTTTGGCTGTCCATAGGATGGTCAGTGCTCTTCTCAAGCATCATGGCTCAAAGACATCAATGTTTCTTCTATCATTCTTATTCATTGTCCAGCTCTTATATGCATAGCAAGGTATCAGAAAGACCATTGCCTGAATCAGACACACCTTACTCCTCAAACTGACATCATTACTCCTTAATAACTTGGAAAAGTCCCTAACTGTGGACGTTTCCAGTGCAATGTTATTATTGTTGTTAGATGCCATCAAATCAAGTACCTACTCATAGTGACCCTATGAACAAAAGATCTGAAACAAGTTGTGTCCTGCTGCATCCTCGCACTTCCTGACACACAAGAGCCCATTGCAGCAGTCACCTTGTTAATGCACCTGGTTGAGGGCATTCTTCTCCTTCACCGTTCTCAACATCATGTCCTTCTCCAAGGAATAGCACCTTATGGCAATATGTCCAAAGTATATGAAGTGAAGCCTCATCTTTCTTGCCTTCAAAGAGCACTCTGGCTGCACCCTCTCCAAGACATATCTAATTGTTTTCTTGATTATCCATGGAATGTTTAGTGCTCTTCTCCAATACCACAGCTCAAAGGTATCAATTCTTTTTCTGTCATCCTTATTCATTGTCCAGGTCTCAGATGCATAGCTAGTAATCAGAAAGACCATGGCCTCAATCAGATGCACCTTAGACCTCAAACTGACATCACTGCTCCTCAATAATTTAGAAAGGTCCTTAACTGTAGATTTTCCTACTGCAATATGTCTCCTTATTTACTGACTGCTTGTACCAAGGGTGTTGTTTATGCAAGTAAGATGAAGTTGTTTACAGTTTCAATCTTTTCTCCAACTATCATTAGTCACTTATAGGTTCAGTGGTAAGAATATTTATTTTCTTGATTTTGAAACGTAATCCATGTTGTAGGCTACATTCCTTGGTCTGCAACAAGTGGTTCAAATCCTCACTTTCAGAAAGCAAGGTTGTATAAAGAACAAAGCGATTACGTTTCTTTCTCCTAAATCCAGCTTCTTGATTAATTTACTCTATGTACAGATTAAATAGATATGGAGAGAAGATACAACTCTGATATATATCTTTCTAATTTTAAACCACCTAATGTTTCCTTGATCTGTTCACACAACAGCCTCTTGGTTTATGTATAGATTTTGCATGAGCACAATTAAGTGCTCTGAGATTCCCATTCTTATCGATAATAGTCATAATTTGTTATGATCCACACAGTCAAATGCCTTTGCACAAATAGACATTCTTCTGGTAGTCTTTGCTTGCAGCCAAGATCCATCTGACTTCAGCAATGACATTAGATTAATTGAGATCCCATTGAGTCTACTCCAGAGTATAACAACCCCACATATGATGGAATAATACCCTAACCATTCTTGCACTATCTTCATAAATGACTGCTGTGCTTAACCTTATTATTTCAACACTATGTCGGTCTATTATCTGTTTTAGTATCTTATTATTGTCTCTTACCCTCTATTTGCAAAGAATGATGACTTTTTCTAGGTAATGACATGTACTGATGACATTCAAATTGAATGAAACAAAATTTCACACTCCTTGCTTTGAAGAAGCACTGTGAGTGCACTCTTCCAAGTTAGGATTGTTTGTTCTTTTAGGAATCCATAATGTACTCGGTATTCTTCACGAACATCACAATTCAAAGGTATCAATTATTCTTTAGTCTTTCATTCACCTGCATGTGAAGCAACTGAAAATATTGTGTTTTAGAAAAGGTGTACCTAGAGCTTTAAAGTAACGCTATTGCTCTTTAGTGCTTTGAAAAATGGGTCATAGGATTTGCCCCATTTTAGTAAATTTCTTGATTGCTGCTCCTATGGATATAGTTTATGGAACTAAGTAAAATTAATTCTTTGTCAACTTCAATCAATGATGTTGTTTATTGGTTGTTGTTGTTGTTGTTAAGTGCCATCGAGCCATAGGCAACTCACAGCAACACAATGAACGAAAGTCCTCAACACGTGTGACTTTCATCCTTTCTCCAGGTTCATAGGGTTTCCAGAGGCAAGCTATTACAAAAGTGGATGCTGCTCCTGCTTCCAAGCTTGTTTTATTTGGGGAGCTCCACCAAACACTGTCCGCCATGGGTAACCATTAATGCATTTGACACATCAGTGACACAGTGGTTGTGACTTTCTTTTTGTCACAAGTGGGTCTCAACAGAGCAGATTTGCTAGATAAACTGAGGGTCTCTGGCCCAGAGATCGCCAGCATTTGGGTGTGCCAGAATGGTAAAAATCCTGAAATGAATGGGTTGGTTTTTTT
>NW_006399897.1:2076154-2077549 GCF_000299155.1 Elephantulus edwardii | reverse complement strand
TAGTTTGTTCTTTTGGTAATTTATGGGATGTTCAGTGTTCTGTTCCAACACTACAACTCAAAGGAATCAATTTTTCCTCTGTCATTCTTATTCATTGTATAGCTTTCAGATGCATAGCAATTGATCAGAAAGACCATGGTCTAAATCAGAAGCACTGTAGTCCTCAAACTGGTATCATTATTCTTCAATAATTTGTGGAGATCCCTAAATGCAGATTTTCCCATTGCAATGCGTTTCCTTATTTTCTGATGTTAATTGGGTCTTAATTGTGGATCCAAATAATATGAGAAATTCTCAATTTCTTCCTCTCTGGTTCTAGATTTAGGAGTATATATTTGATAATGAATTAATACTGCAATTTTTAATCATATAATAATATTGCTCTGAGATTATCAAATTGAAGCTAAATAGAGTTACATTTATTCTAAGGAAAATTTTAAGTTCCAAATGCTATCTAGAAATTAAAAATATCAGTTGTGGGATAGTATACATGTGTATAGAAGTAACACCAGATACTAAGGTACTATTCACATTTATGAACCAAGTACTTATGCCATAGATGAAGAAATTAAAAATGTTTGCCATTTATACAATCCGGAAATGAATAAAAGTGCAGCTGAGATATGTTGAAAATTACTGGTAACAGAAATGTGAAAATTGAAAACAAAGAAAGATGTGTGTTAAAAAAATGTAGCCATATTTCAGAAAAGACATTGCAGAGTTTATGATAGAATTTTACAAGAATAGCAAGTTATTACTTGTAAATATCTCTTTTAGACCACTCTTGTCAATGTAGAGTCCCCATGAACCAGAACTGATTTGATAACATTGAAATTTTGTTAGATATATGTGGACCCTTTTAATTGAAATAGTTGGGGATCAGATAAACAACACTTATGGAAATAGATGATAAAAAAGTTCAATACCATTCACCAGAGCAAGGATAAAGGAAGACTGTGAATTAAATCATTGATGCCCACTCACATTCAGTTCAAATTCAAGCTGAAGGAAATTAAAACAGGTTAATGAGAGCCAATTTTTAATATATTCTACCTGAATTTACATTTGAAATGTTACATGCTAGCAACCACTGAAGACCAGAAATGTTTTTGGATGGCATTAAGGACATCATTCAAGAAGAAAACAAATGGTCATTAAAAAGGCAGTGAAACTCCTTTGCTGTTGTACTTACCAGCTTCTGAAATTTCATTAATACTTTGTTTATCAGAATGGATATTTTTATTTGTCTGAGCTCCTGGCAGTTTTAGGAAATATGGGACATGCTCAGACCATTAGTTGACAAAAGAACTATTTGGAATTCTACCGCATTACACTTCATAAACCAAAATATTTATCAAAGTTCATAGAGCTTAATTGAGTTGCAGAAAGGCTCCA
>NW_006399897.1:2073824-2075874 GCF_000299155.1 Elephantulus edwardii | reverse complement strand
TTTGTTTGTTTTTCTTTGTAAGGTTTGGTTACTCTTATTTTCCTGATAGGCTAGACCATGTGAATGCATTTCATGGCACATTTCATGTATGTAATATAATATGACATGAAGGACCTACTATATACTTCTACACTTAAGAAGATGAGAGACAGAACGAAGAGCTCAAAATCGTTGTCTAGATCATTTTGTTGAAGGTGTTAATTTGCCAAGATAGTTATCAATTACTGTTCAGACCCTAAACATCGTACTTTCTTACTAGATAAGTATTTATGAAGAGATTTAAAGAAAATACATCACTAATAAATGTTTACTCAGTGTTTTATGTTTGATCTTTCTACAATCTTTCTACTAAAGCTGGAATCTATTTTCAACAAGTACATAGAAATGCAGCACACGCTCTTCAGCCTAACAGATGCCATCTGTAAAAGCATTTACTTTAAATTAGTGGAATAAGTAATCAAAAGGGCTTTGTACTTAATGCAAAACTTTTGGTGCCTATTAAATGCTCATTAAAGGATGTTTTTGCTGTATGACTGTCAAAATCAGCAGGACGTTTATGTTAGACTTCTTGAGCGGGTCAAGATTAAATATGATTTTACAACCTACATAACATAAATGAATTCAGGTTATTTCAGCATCTCCAGATGTTTTTTAAACTCCTTGCCCCTAAACTCAAACTAAGTGCCATTTCAAATTCTACAATGGTATATTAGTGATGATTTTGAAAATTAAGTGTTTTGCATCTTTGTCTTTGCAAGACAAGTTGTACTTTTTTACGTACTTGTAATATTTATAAATACAAAAACAATACTATCTAAAATACTATTGTTCCAACCAATTTTTAATGGGAATATATCTTCGGGGAATCAGATAGTATTTTAAATCAGCTTAACTATGCACTTATTACAATAGCTAATTATTTACAAATTTTTAATTATCTTATGATGGCTTATTTTTGGACTGGGTATGTGCTGTAACTTGATTGAATGTCTGGAAATGTGTACTTATCATGACTTTTGTTTTTAATTAAACATTCAATAGCTGTCTTGTTTAATCTAAATAAATGCCTCTATTATTTTGCCTCTTGTTGTTTGTGCAGTATTATGCAAAGAAATGACACTGTAATACAAGAATAACTGCCTACATGAAATCTTATTTGCTACATTGAGAAAAATTGCATCTCATATCTACTGACTAAAGTTTGTAGATATGATAATGCATGTCTTTAAAGACAGACACCTCCTGAATGTGGTTAAAAGGTTCAAGAGTTCAAGAGATCACGCTCACTTTGCTTGCAGGCAGCATTTCAGTTGATACACTGAGGTGAATTTTGCTGGTGTGATTTAGAGAACAAATAAGAGTTGAGCTTTGCTTTTAAAAGGTCTGATGGTTTAGAAAAGAAAAAAAAAGGTACAGAGCAAGGAAACACTGCATGGTTCAAAATTGAGAAGGGCGTATGCCAGGGATGGGTCCTGTCTCCATACCTTTCTAACCTGTACGCAAAACAGATCATCCGGGAGGCTGGGATATGAGGAGAAACGCAGCATCAGGATTGGTGGAAGATCTATCGACTAACTGTGTTATGCAGGTGACACAACTCTGCTTGCTGAAACTGAGGAGGACCTGAAGCATTTGTTGCTGAGGGTCAAGGACTGCAGCCTTCAATACGGATTGAGGCTCAATGTCAAGAAGACAAAGATTCTCACCTCTGGACCAATTGGCAGCATCAGGATGGATGGTGAAAAGACTGAGATTGTTCACAGCTTTAGTCTGCTTGGCTCCACAATCAACATTCTTGGCACCAGCAGCCAGGAAATCAAAACATGTATTGCTATGGGAAAGTCTGCTGTTAGGTACCTCTCTAAAGTACTGAAGAGCAACGGTGTGTCTCTGGAGACTAAGGTGTGTCTGGTACAGGCCATGGTCTTTGAAATCACTTGTTATGCTTCAGGGAGCTGGACAATGACCAGGGAGGATAGAAGGAGACTTGAAGCCTTTGAGCTGTGGTGTTGGAGAGGAGTGTTGAAGGTACCATGGACTGCTAAGAAAA
>NW_006399897.1:2070584-2073003 GCF_000299155.1 Elephantulus edwardii | reverse complement strand
TCCAGCACCACAGCTCAAAGGCTTCAATTCTCCTTCTATCCTCCTTAGTCATTGTCCTACTCTTTGGTGCATAACAAGTGATAACAATGACCACGGCCTGTATCAGACGCACCTTAGTCCCCAGAGAGACACCATTGCTCTTAAGTACTTTGGAGTGATCCATAATAGCAGACTTTCCCATGGCAATACGTCTTTTAATTTCCTGGCTACCAGTGAAAAGGATAAAAATACCTTGGGAAAGGTCATAAGAAGTGAAATAGTAGAAGTGTGTGTGTGTATATTGAATATAAGAGAACTATAAATTAAGGGCCTGAGTATTTGTACAATGAATAGGATGACAAGTATCCTGTTATTATGAATAATTATCTTGTTATTGTTGTTCTTATTGATGTAATTTGCTGTCAAGTCCAAACCAACCCCTAGCTGACTCTCAAGTGGGTTTTCAGAAACTAATAATTCTCTGGAGGAGAATGACCATTTTTCTCCCATGGAAAAACTAGTAGGTTGAAACTACCTGTTTCTGGGTTGGTAGCACAATTACTCACCCATTAGACCACCAGAGTTCCTATAATAATTGTCATACAATGTAAAAATGGGATGAAATTTTTGTTCTTCCATAATTTATTAATTGTGATTTTTTTCATTGAATTTTGTCTGTATGTAACCTAAAATTAAAAATATAAGACTATTGGGAAAGAGATTAAAACAAATAGATTTGCAAAGTAGTGCTATAATGTTTTCAGCTTTCCTATGTTAGTAAGAATAAATGTTATAAAAATATGCTGCTTTTAAATACAATAAGACAACTAGTCTCTAAATGGAATAACATGATTTAGTTCTCAAAGCATTGAAATTTTAAACTACAGTTGTAGGTCAAAGATGTAGATTTTTCACTGTAGAGGGAAAATAAATATATACACACAGAAAACTTATTTTCTTATTTTAATATGCCCTCTGTATTCAACAAAATTTTATTTATTCTTATCAAATTTTTGTATGTCAAAAGCAAACTAGTAACATGACTATATTTAGCCATCTTTATCATTTGAGGAGGTTAATGTAACAGAATACAAGGCAAATGTCTCAAGCTCAATACAATTTACTGTTGATGATATTATCAACACTTTTTTAACTGGCTGGCATTTTTAAATAAAAATATATTTGTTAATATGAGAGAAAGAGGTTCTTAAATCAGTGTGCACTTTTTTTCAAGTTCCTGAAAAGTGAAACAATTTTCAACACCTTTGTATATGTGCAAAAAGGAGCAAGCAAATATATTTTAAATTGCAAATAATTGATAAAACTGTTTTAGAGGTCCTTCATCTAAGAAGATTATAGCTATCAAAGTGTATTGAAAGGAAATTCTTTGAAAAAGTTATAAAATAACAACAGTAGTATCATATTGTCAAGTGAATTCTTTCAGTAGACAAAGAAAAGGCTAATAATATATCCTATCTCCATTTTGAAAGATTATAGATAACTCATTAAGTAGCTTAGGGTTTAAAGATTCACATTTGGTTCTTTTATCGCCTAGAGATAAGAATACTTTGAATTATTCAGATATTGTATGTAAGTTTCAGAAGAAATATGAGTTTTGATCTCTTTGTCTCCATAGAAATTACGTAGTTTGATAAAACTTGGGATCCCAGTCTCTGTGAATACATTACATATATTTCATTTTGAATGTGAAAACGAATTTCCTTTATGATATTTTTAAAAAGGAACATTAATATCTTTATATAAAAATACAGTAAACTAGAGTTTTGTTAGGAAGCATTTTCAGATTTTTCTTACAGCAAGATTACTTAAACTTAATTTTTGTTCAGAAATTGAACAATTATAATTCTAAGATTTTAGAATAAGTCCCATAGAGAATGTCATAGGTTTGTCATCTCTCAGCCTGTCATTTCACTAAATGCTCAGGGTAAGCACTGTGTCCTTAGGGTATATGCCCTGAGCGAGTAGAAACATTTCAGGGTATGCCAGTCTTAGGTATTTTCAGTCAGCTCTAGGGCCGTCCACTGAAGTGTATACACATAAATGTGCAGATAACTCACAGACCTTGTCATTGTCTGGGAGAGAAAATTACATGATAACCAATATTTTTCTATCTTATGTCAACTCTTCAAGTAGTCATCTTTATTTCTCTATTTCTTATTGTTTTGAAGAAGTCCTTTCTCTAGTTCAAAGCTTACAATTTGCTTCCTATTATATTTTAGAACATGGAATTGGCAGATAGAGAAGATTTTGATGAAATAGCATTTGAGCAAGAGCCTATGGTGATGAAAGCAGAAGTTCAAGCTGCTTTGAAGTAAATCGCAAAAAGTAAGGTCTCTGGAATAGATGGTATACCAATTGACATATTTCAGCTAACCGTGGATGTGCTCACCAAGTTGTGCCAAGAAATCTGGAGAACAAC
>NW_006399897.1:2059802-2069546 GCF_000299155.1 Elephantulus edwardii | reverse complement strand
AAGGATTCTGGGGCTTCATCTGACATACTTTGGACATGTTGTAAGGAGAGACAGGTCTTTAGAGAGGGACATCATGCTGGGTAGAGTAGAGGGACGCTGCAGGAGGGGAAAACCCTCTATGGGTGGATTGATTCAGTGACTGGGGTAATAGGGATAGGTGTGTCAGAGGCAATGCGATTGCCACAGGATAGAGCAGGGTTTAGGGCTATTGTACATAGGGTAGCTATGAGTCGACGACTCGACGGCACCTAACAACAAGCAACATATGCCATTGAGTTGCTTGTGAGTCACAGGAACCTTAAGTACAAGAGCTCTGAACCCTGCCCTATCCTGAGCCAGTCTCACTGACTCTGACACACGTAATCCCATTGCCCCACTTACCATTCCAATTCATCTTTCACGTAGAGTTCTTAGTATAGAATTAGGAAAGCCAAATAGATTGGCTTACTAAGTGTACAAAGCCATTAATACAGATGTGATTTACATGCGATGTGATGTGATGTGATTCTATACCAGAAGCTTTCTAAGAGAAAGAAAAAATAAAGTTGGGTTAACTAACACTTCCTCACAGACACTACCAAAGTTCCTTAGACTTTTTAATCAGTATTTATTATTCATCGTTCTTTTATTTAAATAAAGTGAGACCAAATTGGGGGGGAGTTAATCCTATGTTTGGGAAAATATTACATGGGAGGTGAATATCAGGTAATATATGGAATGAGTTTCAGACTCTTGAACCCATAAACAATTTTAAAAAAAAATCACGTCTTCTAGGAAAAATGTGCCACTTTAAAGACTAAAGTACTCCTGATTTAAGCCATCGCATTTTTCACCATTTATATGTATGTGAAAATGAACAATGAATTCGAAGAATAAAGAATAATAACTATTGCCTTTAACCGTGGTAGTGCAAAAGAATATTTATTTTGGAAAGAAAAAAAATATGAACAAATATGTCCTGGGAGGAGTACAGTCAGGGTGCTCCACAGAGGTGAGTTAGGTAAGACCTGGCATATGTTACAAGGGACCAGTATTTGCAAAAGAATAGTATAGTTTGAAAAGTCAGTTAAAGAGAGAAAGACTCACAATAGGATAAATTGATGCAGTGACTGACATATTGACCTTAGATACTGTGCACATGAGGAAAGTCAGGGAGAATTTAATTGTGCTATATACATTGGGTCTCTATGAATTATAGTCAACTCAATGACACCTAAAAACAAGACAAGAGGCAACAGTCTAAGATGTTGTTGTTGTTGTTAAGTGCTGTCAATTCGCAGACGACTCATAGGTTCATAGGGTTTCTGGAGGCAAGCTATTATGGAAGTGGACGCCCCCCCTCCTTCCATGCTTGTTTATCGGGGAGCTTCACCCCACTCTCAGTCCGCACTGGGTAGCTATGATAGTGGAAAAGTAATGAAGGGATTTATCCATCTACCTCCCGTTCTCAAGAAGTACTGCTCTGGTTCGATATCTTACAATTAATTCCATTTAAGGTTTATAACAATATCATAGGTACATGGTAGAAAGATAGATAGAAAGATGATAGATAGATAGATAGATAGATGATAGATAGATGATAGATAGATGATAGATAGATAGATAGATAGATAGATAGATAGATAGATAGATAGATAGATGATAGATAGATAGATAGATAGATAGATAGATAGATAGATAGATAGATAGATGATAGATAGATGACATAGGAAGATCACTAGATTGCTAGAGATACAAAGATATCACTCTCTCATTCTCTTTGAATAGAAAGACTCATAGTTGACTGATCAGTTGGTTTTCAAAGACCATTTGTTAATCACATAGGGTATTGTCTTTCTTCCTCCCACAAAGCCACTGGTGAACACAAACCATCAGGGAGGTGCATGGTTAGCATTAGATTAGAAATGCCATTCCCTAAAAATTATGCCACCATAGATTGATAGAGATAGAGAGAAGAGAGGAAAGAGGAGGGAGAGAGAGAGAGAGAGAGACTGACTTACAAATGCTGTTATATGTCTTCAAGTCAGAACCAAGTCATAGCTGATTCTAGAGTGGGTTTGCAAAAGCTGTAAATCACAGGACATTGCCATATTTTGCTCTAAGAACAACTGGTGGATTTGAACCAGGTATCTAGATTGACAGTGCAGTTCTTTACCATTAGACTATATGCAGATATGTTGTTCTTATGTACTAAGCCGACTCATAGTTGACCATACAGTGGGCTGTCAGATTGCAGTAAATTGCATGGGAAGAGATTGTCCATCTTTCTTCCATGAGTGGATTCAAACTGTGTACCTTTGAGTTGGCACCACTAAGCCATCACAGCTCATGATAGATAGATAGATAGATAGATAGATAGATAGATAGATAGATAGATAGATAGATAGATAGATTGCTGTTGTTGTTACGTGCTATAGAGTTGCTTGTGATTCATAGCAACCCTTTGTACAAGAGCCCTTACCCTGCCTGCTCTGTCCTCTGCCAACCTCACTATCTCTGCCACACCCACTCCCATTACCCAAATCACTGAATCTATTCGTCTCTTTGCAGGTCTTCCTCTCCTGCACTGTCTTCCCACTATCCAAAACATGATGTCCCTATGTCAGATGAAACTTCAGAATCCTTGTCTCCAAGGAGAAGCCCAGTTTCACCCTTTCCTGGACAAACCTGTTTGTTTTCCTAGCAGTCCATGGTATATTCAACACTCTTCTCCAGCACCACAGTTCAAAGGCATCAATTATTTTTCTATCATCCCTAGTCACTGTCCAGCTCTCCAATACATAGCACACAATTGCGAAGACTATGGCCCACATCAGGTGCACCTTAGTCTCCAGCCTGATGTTACTCTTTAGTACTTTGGAGAGGTCTGGCAGCTGACTTTCAATGCAGTTCATCTCTTGATTTCCTGGCTGATGTTACCAAGAGTATTGACTGTGGCAAACTAAAACTGCTCACTATCTCAATCTCTTCACGATCCATACTGATGCTGTCAATTGGCCCAGTGGAATATTTCTTTTCTTGATATTGAGCTTCAATCTATACTGAAGGCTACACTCTTTGACCTTCTACAGCAAGTGCTTCACTGAGTCAATCTATTTAATCCTGAGTCTTTTTCTCTTATATTGTCCCTTCTCCCTTCCAAGCATTATGTTCTTCTCTTGGACTCGTTCCTCCTGGCCACATGCCCAAAGTATGTGAGATTGAGCTTCAAAATCTTTGCTTCCAGAAAGCACCCTGGTTTCACCATCTCTAGGACTCATATGTTGTTCTCTTGGCAGTACAGAGTATGCTCAACACTCTTCTCTAGCACCACAACTAAAAAGCACTGATCTTTCTTTTATCATATTTATTCATTGTCTAGCTTTCTGATTCATACCATATAATTGCAAAGACCATGGCCTAGATCTGTTATAACACAGTTGCCTTTGTTATAAAATCCACTATAAACAGCAGGTCAGTTAAAAGAAAGTTCCCTTAGGGTGTAAGTTGTCTATGACTTATATGGACATTCTGGTAATTATCTTTTTGGCTTGATCTGGATGCTGCATCTGAATCCACACTCTGACTGCAGGTTCTTTGGATTTGAGGCAGTGGCTTGTTTATTTAAGGATTCACTGGTCCTGGCAAAAGAAAGGAGGAACTTCAAGGAGATAGATATTCTCAGCGATTGCAAAGATGACCTTTTGATGACAGAGACCATGAGGATAATGCAGGCAATTATTGTTGCTGTGTACCATGGAGTTGGAACCAATGCATAGCTAATCCTCTGACACGTTTTCAGAGATCATTAATCACATAATCACATGGTCTATCTTCTCCCACAGAGCAGCTGATGGGTTCCAACCACGTGCCTTTGGTATTGCAGCTCAGCTTCTTGCTAGTAGGCCACCAGAGCTCCTTTAATGTTATTCCATGAGAAAGAAAAAGAAAAGGAGAAAAAAAAGGCACTTTACTCTCTGTTTTAAAATCAATGGAACAAATTCAATTATTGACACACTTTGCATGCATTTGCTATTTATTTTTCTATATATATTTCAGAGAAATATTTCTGGCTTAAAAGTTTAAAAATATGCTAAAGCACCATTCAGCAGCATTTAAAGTCCTTTGTTTCTTTCTTCTAACTGTGACAAAAATATAAAAAAAAAAACCAAACAAACAAAAAACACCCAACACTACCTTATATTGTCTAGTGACATTCTTGGGTCTCTCCTTTTAGACATTTATTCCTGGGGCTCTTTTTAAGTAAGATATAAAATTGTTGTAAATCTGTTTTTCTAACAGAATTTATTTTAAATATTTCTGTAAAATAGAATCAAATTTTAAGAGCTACATAAACCAAAAAAATAAGAAACATTCAGTTTCTCCAATCATAACTATGTGAGGGACGCCGCATTGATTATATGGGAATGTCTGTTCAGTTTAAGTATTAATTTGAAACTACCACCTAGTTGATTTCTTAGCAAGGTGTACAGGGTATTTATGTAAAGGGTGTGTGTGTTTGTGTGCTTTAATGCTGCTGGAAAAGTTATTGTCGTAAATGTACTTATTTGTCCTTTTTATTGAATACACTCCTCACATAATAGTCTCTTGGTGCATTTACAAAGAAAATTGGAAAACTTATGCAGTTCTTTTATGGCATTTGGATTGTGTCCCTGTAGTTCAAAGGAGACGAAAATGTATTAAGCTATTGCACTTTCCCTAACATTTTTTCATTTCTTTATTAAAACAAAGGAAATTTTGTTAAAACAACTAAATTTAAAGTTTCATATAAGGAATTTTTTAAAAAGGAAGAATGTTTACTTCTAACTCACACATTTAAAAGAAAATGATGAGAAATATTTCTCACACTCCTAGGACAGTCAATAATAAAGAGAGATTCCTTGAGTATGTTAATTATGTTGAAGAATCTTCTGTCACAGATAGACTAGCATGTCTCCTGAAAAGAAGTGTTTGATTAAAGAATTTTCTAGGATTTCATACATGATTATTGAATACTACATTGCATTAGGGCTGTTGTACATAGGGTCGCTATGAGTCACAGGCGACTCGACAGCACATAGCAACAACAACAACATATTGCATTGGTAGATATTAAGGTGCTGTAGTAGGCTGTTTATGAGACTTTTTCATAGGGTTTTTTTTAATAAAAATAGTTAAGTAATTATTGGTGAAAAAGATAAGTGACAATTGAGTGTGTATTTGTGTGTATGTTAATATGTGCACACGTATGAAACTGGTTATAATATCAAGCTAAAGAAATTAGATTTCACTCAATAGTGTTTTGTTGGTTTTTTTTGTTGTTTGTTTTCTCTCATTGTAGTTGAATCAGTGTGAGGTTTTTTGGTTTTTCCCCTCTCATTGTTGTTGAGTCATATCTAACTCACAGCTGCCCATCCAGCCAGTTTTCTGAAACTATATGTTACACAAGAGTAGATTGCCTATATTCTCCTTAGAAACAGCTGGTGGATTCAAATCATTTGCTACCAATTTGGCAGCACAATTCCTTACTCACTAGGTCACCAGAACTTGGTAAGTAGTTGTTTCACATATATTACACTAAGAAAAAAAAACTATCCATATGATATGGTAGTCATTCAACTGAGCTCAGAATTTATAATAAAGAAGTTGACTTTGTAATAATTCTTTTAAAAATGGAAATTTGTTTTAAGATAAAATTTACGTGGTAAATTAAAATTCCATTTAACATATTTTTTATACAATAGCCCTTGACATTGCTTACGTTATTCACAATGCTAGTTTTCTCATTTTAGTTCTGTTTCATGTTTCCGTTAATCTAATTTTTTCCTTTCCTTGATTTCCCATTTACTCTTGGGTAAATATTGATTATTTAGACTCATATATTTAGTAGTTAGAGGAAACACACTATTTATAGGTGTTATTAGATATTATATAGATCAATCTATTATCTAACTGAAAATTGATCTCCAGAAATAGATTCCATTTCAAGCTCAAGTTGTTTCTTAGCGCAAGAGTTGGAGTTTCCTCTTTTCTCTTAGTTCAAGGTTGCTAATCAGTGCTGTTGAGTTGACTGTCACTCAACAATCCTATGAACAACATATCTGAAACTTGTCCTAGCCTGTGCCATCCTCATAATCTCTAATCTGCCTAAGTCCATTGTTTAGTCACTGTGTCAACAATTGGGGATATTCCTCTCTTTGTTGATCCCCTACCTTTCCAAGCATGGTATTTTTCCCCCCAAGGCCTAGTTCCTCTTGACAACATGTCCAAATTATGTGAGATCAAGTTTCAATAATTTTGCCTCTAAGAAGTACCTAGTTGCATTTTCTCCAAGATAGTGTTGCTGTCTCTTTTGAAATTCTCAGTATTCTTCACTAACACATCACAATCCAAAGGCCAATTCAGTATAGTAGGTTTATCATATTTGAAGAATTTTATTTTTTTCTTTCTTAAATTTATTTTATACTGTTTTACCTAAAAAGTTTATATTTCCTCTTTTGTATCCTAGTAAATTACAAAAACTCCTGAATAAAGGAATGGAGTTTTAGCACCTATGCATGAATATTGTTATAACATTGATAAATACACAGTTAATAGACTTTATTTAGATTTGAAATCACAAAGAAATAATAGTGGTAAGAAACTGAACTGCAATCCCTAAGACACAAGTTGGGATTTACCTGCTACTTTGTATTTGGAAGTAGGAGTGGCATCATCAACTTCTGAAATTGCTTGACTCTGGAAACTCTATGAACGAGGAGAAACCATGAAAGTTATACATGTGTTCAAGTCTTTTATTCATAGGGTCTCTATGAGTTGTCCATGACAACAACAACTGGGGAAGCAAGGACAATCTCCTTTGATATGATTTACTGCCTCTGAGAACCCTCTGGAGGGTCAGTTATGAGTCAATTATGACTTGAAGGCACACAACAATAATACCACAAATATGATAGTAAAAGTAACTCTTAGAACTCTTGTATTTTGAGGGGGAAAATTGTGCTAAATAAGAGAACAAAGAAAGGAAACAAGAAGTAAAGTTTGAAAAGTGTATTTACATTAAGGCAGTGTGGGGTGAGGTTAAATTTCAGTGAGTAGAATACTTTGTTTTGTTTTGGTTTTGTTTTTTTACATTTTGGAATACAGATATTTTTAAATTAGGAAAAAGCCCTTATTCTTTGCTTTTATCTTTAACAGATATCTTTCTTGAATTTCTATTTGAATTTTTTACAGTTGTTATTGTTTTGTTTTATATGAGGTGAAAAATGGTGTTTCATATAACTATGATTGCAAAGAATATGCATTTAATAATTTAATGTTGTATGAATAATGCTGTTCTATTTTTCAACTCATGAAGAACTCATGAAAAATGGCACAAAATGCTCCCCAATTCTGAACCATAGATTTGCTCAGAGACAAAATGCTGTAGAAATTTGGAAGAGGGCATATTTATTTTGAGCCATAAAAGTCAGTGGTAAAACATCTCAAATACCCTCTGCATTTCACAATCTTTTTTTTCATATTTAAGTTTAGAGAAATGGTCACATTTAACATCATGACAAGAGTCAAATATGCTCGTGGAGCTACATGAAATCCTATGAGATTCATGAACTACAGTGTGTGTAATGTATATTATATATACTATACATTGGATATAATATATTAGATATAATAGATATAACATACATAAGAGATATTTATATAACACAAAACGGGATTTTTTCTTAGCTAATAAAAATAATCACTTCACTTTAAGAATTACTTTTTATAAGAGAAAAATGTTTGCTTTCATAGAATCTGAATATAAATATATAAAAATTTCTTGGAAATTCTACTTGTCTCCGAAAAAAATTAAGACTGTAAAATATTAAATACAATGCATTTGTATGGTCAATGTTTGCTGTGTCCCAGGCTTTTTTTAAGTTAGTCTTTCTTTTTTTGTCATTCTCATGGCCTTTTTTCTGAAAATAGGTTACCTTGTTATTCTGAGTATCAATTACAATGTCCTTGACTCACTATTGATAGTATGGAATTGAATTCGACCTCCATTCAACAAGTACAATAAAGGATTTATTCAGTAGGGTGAAGATTGTGTCATTTGAAATGGAGAAAGGAAGCTTTCTCTTTCATTCTGACTGGCAATGAAGAAGAGATCTGCTCTATTTTAACCTATTTTTTTTTTTTTGCTTTGAAAAAGAATGACACTGAAATTGGATTCCATCACTGCCTAGATTGTTCTAATTCAGCTCTTTTTCAACAGGTAAAGTGCATTTTGTGAATATGGAAGCAAAAATTTTTAGTTGTTTGATTTGGTTATTAACTCCCTCACCAGAGGAAAAAGCTTGTATTAATCAAATTCCTTCCTTATCCCAAGTTAGGATTGCAATTTTACCTCTTTTCATGAACCATCCCATTTCATTAAAAGCATGGTGTCTTTCTTCTGGACCTGGTTCCTTTTGATAATATACCCAAAGTATTTGAGACAAAGTCTTATCATTTTTCCCTCCAAGAATCTTTCTGGCTTCACATATTCTAAGATGAATCTGTTCATTTTTTTGCTGTTCATTGTTAATAGGTGCTGTTGAGTAAAGTACAACTCATAGCAACCTTATGAACAACAGATTTGCACCCTATGCTATCCTGTGCCGTGCTCACAATCTCTGTGCTGTACCCATTGTACTGATTCACCTGGTTAAGTGTCATCCTATCTTTCACTACCCCTCTACCTTCCCAACCATGATGTCCCTTGTCAATGAATAGCCTCTTGTAACAAAGTGTACAAAGTACATGAGACTAAGTTTTATCATCACTGCCTCCAAGAAACACTCTGACAGCATCTTTTCCAAGGTAGTCATCAGAACAAAGCAAGGAAACAATGCATGATTTAAAATAGGTAAGTGTGTATGCTAGGGATATGTTCTATCTCCATACTTTTTCAATGTATATGCAGGAAAGAATATTCAGGAGAACCTTTATGAAGAGGAATGTGATATCATGATTGGAGGAAGATTCATCAACAACCTGTGTTATGCAGATGACACAACCCTGCTTACTGAAACTGGGGCAGATCTGAGGCACTTGCTTCAGAAGATCAAGGACTGTAGCCTTCAATATGCATTGAAACTCAGTATTAAGAAAGTTAAGATTCTCACCACTGGGCTGATGGGCAGCATTGTGATAGATAATGAAAAAAATTGAAATTATTAACAACTTTAGTTTGCTTGGCTCCACAATGAACAT
This sequence comes from Elephantulus edwardii, assembly GCF_000299155.1. Lineage (NCBI taxonomy): Eukaryota > Metazoa > Chordata > Mammalia > Macroscelidea > Macroscelididae > Elephantulus > Elephantulus edwardii. The sequence goes on along the minus strand of NW_006399897.1, from coordinate 2,060,327 downwards.
TTTTAGTACCAGTATCCAGGAAAGCAAGAGACGAATTACATTGGGAAAGCTGGTGTCAGGGACCTCTCCAGAGTACTGAAGAGCAATGATGTCAGTCTGGATGCAGGCCATTGACTTCATAATTGCTTGCTATGTTTCAGAGAGCTGGACAGTTACTAAGGATAATAGAAAGAGATTTGATGTCTTTGAGCTGTGGTGCTGGACAAGAGTGTTGAATATGCCATGGACAGCCAGGAGAATAAACAGGTTTGTCTTAGGGCAAAGCCAGGCTGCTCCTTGGAAGCAAGGATTCTGAGGCTTCATTTGACATATGATAGGCATGTTGCAAGGAGGGACCCATTCTTGAAGAGGGACATCATGCTTGGAAGGGTGGAAGAACAGAGAAAGAGAGAGAGACCATCAATGAGATGAACCAGTGACTGAGTTAATGAGGGTAGGTGTGTTGGATTTTGGAGACAATAAAGTTGGCACAAGATAGAGGATAGAGCATGGGCCACAAGCAATTCGATGACATGTGACTACAGT
>NW_006399897.1:2055223-2059702 GCF_000299155.1 Elephantulus edwardii | reverse complement strand
GAGAGAGTTTGTTGGAATTCAATGCAATATTCGGTACTCTTATCCAACACCACAGGAGGTCAAAGACATTAGTTCTTCTTTTAAGTTATTAATTGTTCAGCTACCCTATGCATAGAAGCAATTAAAAATACTCTGATATCTTGAAAATACCTTGATTCATACCTTAGCCTTCAAAATTTTCATTTTCACTTTTTAAATCTTAAAAAGGTGTTTTGCAGCAGATTTTTCCAAGAAAATACAAAATTGATTTTTAATTTGGTGTTTTATTGTTTTATATAAAATTTTACAGGATGATTGATTTTTTAAAAATTTCTTTCTTATGGGAGAATTAATGGAGATGAGAAAGGCAGCTAAGGGAGGAATTTGAAGGGAGGGAGGCATGCAAGGAGGGAGAGAGAGAGACAGAGAGAGAATGCTTTCAGTTTTTAACAATTTTAATCCACATTGTCCTATGACATATTTAAACTGTATTGTCATTCTACGGAATTAAAAATAGTTTTCAGAAGAGAATCTATAGTTTGCTCTTAAACACACTTACTCATTTTTGTCAAGTAGCAATCTACTCAAACATAGTTGCTCTGCTAGTGGGTTTTCAATCTGTAAATCACCTGAGCAGTATGGAACAGCCAGAAGTTAAGGCAAGATTTAGAAGAGGCTATGGCACTAGGAATATCATCACTAATGTCAAATATACCCTGGGTGAAAGTGTAGAATACCAGAAGAATGCCTATTTGTGGTTTATTTATTATGTACATTCATTTGACTGTGTGGATCATAACAAATGGTGGCTGACATTGAGAAGAATGGGAATCCCAGGGCACTTAATTGTGCTCATGCAAAGCACATACCTGGACCAGGAGGCTGTTACATGAACAGAGCAGGGAAACATGATATGGTTTAAAATTAAGAAGGGAATATGTCAGTGTGGTATTCTCTTTCCATTTCTATTCAATTTGTATGCTGAGCTGAGCAAATTATTCAAGAAGCTGTATTCTATGAAGAGGAATGTGGCAACAGAATCAGAGGGAGACTCATCAGTAATCTGAGTTATAAATGGCACCACTCTGGAAGGAGTTGTTTGGTGTTTCCTCAGAAAGCTGAACATAGAAATTTCATATTATCCAGCTATTCCACTCTTTGGAATATACACTGAGAAACTGAGAATTGAGGCACAAATGGACACTCTTACACCAATGTTCATAGGAACATTATTCACCACTGCAAGAATATGCAAACAGTTCAAATGTCCAACCACAATTGAATGCAATGAGAAATAATGGGATGTTCACATGATGGTGGAATACTGTGCAACACATAGGAGCAATGATTTTGTAAATCACTACCTTACTTGGGAGGGATTGTAGAGCATTATACTAAGTGAACTGAGTCCCATACACATAGAGTATAAGATCATTCTTATAGAAATAAACAACTAGTAAAACATGTATGAGGATCTAAGGGAGGGAGGGAGAAGAAAAAGTGAATGGGTGAAAGGTGGTGGTAAACATAAGGTTGCATAATTTGGAGAGAGAGAGCAGTGAGTTAAGGAAATGGGAAAGATCCAGTGTGAAAAACAATATATATGAACTTTGTAAGTAAGCCAGAATAATAAAAAATGCAAATGACAAAACTTTGCCTGCTAAAAATGAGAAGAACTTGAAGCACTTGTTGCAGAAAATCAAGGAATGCAACCTTCAATATGGATTACATTTCACTGTCAAGAAAACAAAGACTCTTACTACTGGATTGATAGAAAATATCATTGTTGATGAAGAATTGAAATTGTCTACAACTTCATCATACTTGTATCTGCAATTAATGCCGTTGGTACCAGCAGTATAAAAATCGGGACTGCTAGGAAAACAAACAGATTCATCCCGGAAAGGGTTAAGCCAGGCGGCTTCCTGGAGGCAAGTATTCTGAGGCTCTATCTAACATACTTTGGACATATTGTAAGGAGGGACCTGTTCTTGGAGAGGGACATCATGCTTGGGAGGGTGGAGGGACAGCGGAGAGGGGGAAGACCCTCTATGAGGTGGATTGATTCAGTGACTGGGGTAATCGGGATGGGTGTATCGGAGACGGTGCGATTGGCCCAGGAGAGAGGTGAGTTTAGGGATGTTGTAAATAGGGTCGCTATGAGTCGCAAGCGACTCGACGACACATAAAAACAACAACCAGCAGTGTAAAAATCAGGATACACATTGCATTGCGAAAGCCTGTGGTTAGGGAGCTCTACAAATTAAGGAGGTGTAATGATGTCAGTTTGAGGACTAATGTGTCTCTAATTCAGGCTTTCTGATAACTTGCTATGTATCTTAGAGCTGAACAATAAATGAATAAGTATGACGGAAGAAGAATTGATGCTTTTTAGTTGTGATGTTGGGAAAGAGCACTGACCATACCATTGATGGCCAAAAGCACAAAGAGAAAAGGGTGCAGCTGAAGAGCTCTTTGCAGGCAAGGATGATGAGCCTTCACCTCACATACTTCAGATGTGTTGCTAGAAGAGGCTATTCCTTGGAAGGGGACATGATGTTTAGAATGGTGAAGGGTCAGCAAAGGAAAGGAAGATCCTCAACCAGATGGATGTACATGGTGACTGATACAATGGGCTCTAGTGTGTGCGAAAATGGCACAGGATAGAACAGGGTTCAGATCTCCTGCTTATATGTTCGCTATGATTCGTACTCAACAGCATATAATAACAAATCACATAGGAAAAGAATGTTCATCTGTGGAGCTGCTGGTGAATTCAAACTGCCAGAAGATGATGCCTTTGTGTTAATGTTAACAGCACAGTTCACTATGCACTATGCCCCTAGAGTAGTGAAAACATGTGAAGGAAATTATAGAATAATAGTTGAACAGAAGATTTTTAAAGATTGCCTTGACAAAACAAAGTAAAATAATATAACAAAACATGGAAATTATAAGAGTTGGAAGATCTTAAAAGAAGGGCACACTTAGTATTTGGGTTGATACATTAAAAACTTATTTTGGCAAAACAGTGAACGAAACAGAAAGCATCCAAAGATGATAGGAGGATTATACAGAGTCACAGCATTAAAAAACAAACAAAACACACACACACACACACACACACAAACACACAAAACAAACAAAGAAACAAACCCAAATTGACTTTCAAGTATGTCAGAAAGTTATATATATTCAAGAACGGATGGAATTGAAGGAAGATGGTCAAGCCACACTGGAAGTATTGATGGAAAACAAGACTCTAAAAACTAATGGAACACCTAATGAGATATTTGAACAAATGAATTCAACTCTAGAAGCTGAAGTTTCACTCATGCCAAGAAATTCAGAGGGTCAATGCACTTGGTAGATCAATCTGTGCGAAAAAAGTCACCTAACAATATAAAAACTGTCAAACATTGCTATCAATGATGTCTACAGATGGCTTTTGGGTAAAATGAGATAATATCAGAAATATAATATAACTACTTGTCCTTTTCTATGTTAAGGGAAAGTGGATCTAATGAATTATGGATAATATTTCAAAGAATGGGAATTCAAGAACACTTAATTTTATTCATGTGGAACCTGGACATAAAGAAAGAAGCAAATGTTGAAACAAGACAAGGCACTACTGTGTGATTTAAAATTAGTAAATTGAGTATCAAGACTGTATCTTTATGTAATATTTATTTGATCTGTACAGCATATATGAAAAAATCTATATGTGAAGATAGAATCTTGAAGTTAAATATGTGATTATAAGATCTTGGAGATATTAATGACAGAATGACACTGTAAAAATATTGTGAAAAATGTAACCTCTGTCTCTAAATCGTTTGTGTGATAATCATTCAATTATAATGTATTTTGTTGTATAACATTAACCAAAAGTAAAATTTAAGAAGAACATTTATCACGAAAAGCAAAAAGGGCAGATGCAATGTGGGAGTGGCTGAGTCTGACTTTGACTCATTTCATAAAGAGAACTTTTCATCATCAGTATTAATCATAGTACCATACATTGACAGACATGCCAGCTCACGTTCTCCTACACCTATATCTACCAATCGTTAAGTCCAATGTTTACTACAACTTGACCCAGATTTACTCACAGTTGTGACGTTTATTAGGGAAATTGATTAGGGAGTACAGGAAGCAAAGATTATCACATAATTCAAGTACAGGTTTGGTCCAGAAGTCTCAGGCCATATTAAGAACAAGATATAATTCCTCAACTAGTTGAGACAATTTTTCTGTCAACAAGTGAAAAATCTAAGTTCAAGACAACACCACATGTACGTCTGATTTCCTCAACTAATTGCGCTAACTTTATCTCAAAACAGTTACAAATTGGCGTTTTCTTCAATCTTCCAGCAAGCAAAACCTTTAAATTTGACTTCATCTTCACCAGTCCTTGGAAAGGGACATCATGCTTGGAAGGGTGGAGAGACAGTGCAAAAAAGGACAAGCTGTTGTACATAAGGTCACTATGAGTCG
>NW_006399897.1:2046643-2054873 GCF_000299155.1 Elephantulus edwardii | reverse complement strand
CAACTTGCAGAGTGAATAGGTTTGGAAAAATAATACAGCCCTGACACACGTCATTTTTTATTTTAAACAATGCAGTGTTCCTTCCCTTGCTCTATTCACACAACAGACATTTGATTTAGGTATAGATTTTTGCATGAACACAATTAAGTTGTCTAAGGTTCTCATTCTCAATGTTTTCCATAATTTGTTGTGACCCACACAATTTATTACCTATGTGTAGTCAATAAAACACAGATAGACATCCTTCTAGCATTTTATTCTTTCTGCCAAAGTCTATTTGACATGAGCAATGATATCCTTGATGTCATTGTCTCTTCTAAACCTAGTTTGAACTTCAGCAGTTCTCTTTTAGTATGCTGTTATAGATATTTTTTAATAATTTTCAGCAACATTTTGTTTGTGATATTAGTAATATTGTTTTCACATTCTGTTAGATCATATTTTTGGGGGGAAATGGGGAATGTATTAATCTCCTTCAGTCAGTTAGTAGAACAGCTATCTTTATATTTCTTGACACAGCCTAGAGAGCACATCCAGGGTTAAAGCTGTATCTGTTGGTGTTGTTAGGTGCTGTCAAGTTGAGTACAACTCATAATGATCTTATGAACAGAAGTACTGAACCCTGTTCTATCCTGCGCCATCCTCACACTTTCTAACACATTAGAGCCACTGAGTAATCATTATGTCAAGCCACCTAGTTGGGGGTCTTCCTCTCCTTTGCCGACCCTTTACACTTCCTAGCATCATTCCTTCTCCAAGAAATACCCCCTCCTAGCAACATGCTCGAAGTGTGTGAGGCGAACCCTCATCATTCTTGCATCCAAAGAGCACTCCAGCTGCACCCTTTCCAATATGTATCTGTTTGTTCTTTTTGCCATCCATGGGATGTTCAATGCTCTTCTCCAACATCACAGCTAAAAGGCATGAATTCTTTTGTCATCCTTATTCACTGTCTAGCTCCCAGATGTATAGCATCTCTATAATAGAATATGTCAATTTTTTATGCATGAATTCCTGGGGCTTCATTCTATGCCGATTCTTTCAATGCAGCTTAAACTTCTTTTATTACCATTGGTTCTTGGTCATACACTACTTCCTGAAATAATTCATTGTCAGTAAATTCGTTTTAATGATTGACTCTGTTTATTCTTTCCATCTTGCTTGGAAGCTTCCTGAATCATTCAATATCTCTCCCATAACATCCTTCAGTATTTCGACTTGAGGCTTGAATTTGTTCTCCAGTTATTTCAACTTGAGAAATACTGTGTGAATTTTTCTCTTTTTCTTTACTGACTCTACTTGTAAATTTCATTACTTTGCTTTGTCTTCTTGATCTGCTTTTGAAATCTTCTGCTCAACTCTATTACTTTGGTAGTTCCCCCTTTTGTTTTGACTTCTTGTGATTCTAGAACAATTTTTAGTGTCTCTTGACATTCAATTCTGCCAATTCAAGAACATCAATTTTTGACATTCAGTTCAAATCTGTGATCATGAGTGTTCAGTCCCTCAAAAGCTGTTATTAAGGATGGTTTTTAAACTCAGGTGGAATAGAATCAAGTCATGTTATGGTTCTTGTGTTCTTGTTCTAGGATTCTTCCCTTTCAGTTAAAACTTACAATTAGAGGAGTAATTGATGATCTGTTCCACAGTTATCACCTGGGCTTGATTGACTTCTCATATTGAGCTTATCCAACAATTATTTCTACAGAGGTAGTCAATCTGATTCTTGTGTGGTCTCTAAGGTCATGTTCACATATATAGGCACTTAAAGACAACATTGAAAAGACTATATCTACCTCTACACTAACTCCACAGGAGAAACTGTCTCTATACACAACATCACCACAATACAAAATTGATAGCTACAAGATCAGACATTGTTTTCCACACTCATGCACCCACTTTCACCATTTCCACAACCCAATTTATCAGTAATTGGGTCCAAAATTCATTATAGTGAATACAGAGACTTTATAGAATAATATTCAATATTGTGACTTTGGATTATAAGGTTTATTGGGAGGAGTAAACAGGCCCCAACTCAGGATAGAAGTAAGTAATAGTATACAATTAATAATCATGCAATCTCTCAGTACAGACTATGGTCAACAAACTGTACAGGTTGGCAACAATATACAAGAACCATACAATTCCTCCATTCTCTAGGAAGCTTGGTAGGATAGCAGTTCTAAGTCAGATACATCTAAATAAACTAACAATAGTCCCAAATCAGACGAATATCATTGTGCTTCTCAGTCCACATAACTACTCCTCCAGCACACTCCTTCTCCTCTGTTGGTCTGCCTACCTTCTGGTTAGGCTTTTATGTGTTGCTTTTATGTAACTCGTGGACTGGGGTTCACATAGATGTTGATGATGTAAGTGAACTACCTCAGATCAAGCCAAGGCAGCTGAATAAGGTTAATATGATTGCAGGCCAGAAAGCTGAGGCAACTAGATAAATAATGTTCTACAGAAGCCATTTTAAGCAACATTAAGGCCATAAGTACAGATTCACTATGCTGCAGTCACCAATAATGGTTCGGTGGGTTTTGTTTTGTTTTGTTTTATTTTATTTTAATAATGGATGCAATATTAAGGGTTTATTGCTTGAAACAGCTTTTGTAACCATTGACTGCTTTTTCCATATAAATAGACGGGAATATGCAAATAGGGTACATTAGCTGATCCACAAGGAATTGGTTGGTCTCGCCAATTGATAAGGGGATTGGCTAATTTCATTATTAAGTTGAGCAGATTCAGCAGCAGAATTTGAGAAGCTTACCACCAGCAAAGAAAAAACAAGAGAATGTAACATGTCCATGGGAACAGATTCTTGCCCTAGTCTGACCAAGGCCCAGAGAAGCAGCAACCATAGAAGCCACATTGAAAAATCAAAGACTATATATGAGATGGAGTGCACCTTGTAACTACTACTACTTGAAACAAGAATTAGGAGCCTTTGCACAGTTAGGGACCTCTCAGGCTGTACTCTCTCAAATCTCTTACTATACGTCTGAGAGCAGGACAACAAAAAAGATGATAGAAAAAAAATTGACACCTTTGAGCTGTGGTGTTGAAGAAGAGCATTGAACATTCCCTGGAAGATGGCCAAAAGAACAAACAGAAATGTCTTGGAGAGGGTGCAGCTGGAGTGCTCTTTGGAAGCAAGAATGATGAGGCTTCACCTCACATGCTTTGAGCATGTTGCTAAGAAGGGCATTCCTTGGAGAGGGGCATGACACTGGGAAGGATAGAGGATTGATAAAGGATATAAAACCCTCAACCAGGTGTATTGACATGTTGACTGTCACAATGGGCTCTTGTGTATCAGGAACTGTGAGGATGTCACAAGATAGAACAGGTTTCAGATCTTTTGTTCATAGAATCATTATGAGTTGTATTCAACTTGACAGCACCTCACAATAACAACAGCATAAATTTGTTGAATAACAGGGAGGATGGGTCTGGTAAGGGAAGAGCCATACTGGACTGAGCACCTTGTACTACTAGCTAAAGCTGTGAAGCTTAAGGGTGAAGTGTCTGTCTGCAAGCACATTCTGGAAGCTGTACTGATTGAGTGATTAAATCTTGGTGCCAACCTGAATCTTTACTTCTTTAATGTGGTTTTGTGTCGTCTATGAACTTTAATGTGGTTTTGTGTTGCCTTAGATTTAGGACCCATTATTATAGTAAGTTTATGTAACATATTTAATATGTAATATTAAATTAAGAAGATGTCAGACTTCATGGAAATTCATTTTGTGGTGTTGATGTTACTGACAGGGGTAGTTCCTCATTGTGGAGTTGATAAAGATCAGATAAAGGTCTGTGATGACTCCAGACTTATGACGGTGTGAGATTTTAAGAACTTAGGGACTTAAAAAAATACACTTAATATGGCTGCTTTGTTAATACTAAAAGAGAAAATTTAAGGTGCTTTTGGCCTGGGCAGGGGTCCTAGACCATACCCCTATGGATACAATAAATTAGGAGTGGAGAAAAAAATTGAAACTGGAATTCCTTGAACAGTTTATACGTTAAAGCCCTTGTTGATTAAGATTTATAAATATTACTGTTTTCTCCTTATAGTAATGTTAGAGTATATTGTAAAAATTAATAATGTTAAGATACATTGTAAAAATGATTAAGACTTTATTTAAACATTTAGGATATTGGTGTTTATTCTACAGTAATGCTAAGATATATAGTAAAAATGAATACTGTTATTGTAGCTTTAGAAAGTGTGTAGTTCCCATCTTCAATTTATAATAAATTGGATATCCTAAAAGGGAAAAATTTACTCTGAAAAGTACTTGTTGAAAACAGTAGAATTTGGTACATGACGTGAGGATTAAATTGGGGGAGGATTAAACTCTACACAGTACTATGTGATTTGTATTTGAATGGATTTATAGTCCTTCTTTGGACTTTGAAGAGATTTACATATTATTGCATGTATCAATGAAGAGATAGGCTGAATTTGGTTATGTTTCATCAATGCTGTTGACCCAGCATCCAAGGATGCATGGATAATTGCCAAAGAGTTGCTGGCTTGAAGAGTATAAAATCTTGAAGATCCTCATCCTGTTGACATTTCCCTGTGACAAATCTAAGACTGAGTGAAGAAACGAATCTGTCTGGAATATAGGAAGAAGTATGCACTCCAGAGTTTGCAGCTGATGTCTGTTTGGACCTAGCCAACGATGACTGGACATTAATTGACCAAAACCCAAGCAAAGGAGGATAAGATATTTCATGTTCTGAGCTAGTGTTGATTTGTTGATTGATAGAACCTGATGGGTTGGTCTTGACTACTTATAGATGCAAATGCTAAATGGTCGAACTGAAACAAGATTCTTCAGATTAAGGAATATGCGTGTTTCCTCAGAACAAAGGTTTGACAGGAATGGTCAAATCAGAAATTGGCCATCTAAAATGCTTTCATGAATATCATTTTTATTATGATTTTTAATGGGAAAGTTGATTCTTCGAGTATCAGGGTTGATGGCGGGAAAAATCAGGGGTTGGTCTCTGTGGTATAAAAGATTTATCATTTAAACTGTCTTTCCTAGTCAATGATTAAGTATTTTTTCTGAAATATTTATTGTATTAAAAGGATAGGATTGTTGTTGTTGTTGTTGTTATGTGCCATCGAGTCCTTTGCAACTCATACCAACCCTATGTAAGACAGCCCTAAACCTTGCTCTATCTTGTGCCAATCTCATTGCCCCCGACACTGCCATCCCGAGTACCCCAGTCACTGAATCAATCCACATCATAGAGGGTCTTCCCCTCCTGCGCTGTCCCTCTACTCTACCCAGCATGATGTCCCTCTCTAAAGACCAGTCTCTCCTTACAACATGTCGAAAGTATGTCAGAGGAAGCCCCAACATCCTTGCCTCCAAGGAGCAGCCTGGTTTAATCCTCTCTATGATGAATCTGTTTGTTTTCTTGGAAGCCCATGGTACATTCAATACTCTTCTCCAGCACCACAGCTCAAAGGCGTCAATTCTCCTTCTATCCTCCCTAGTCATTGTCCAGCTCTCTGATGCATAACAAGTGATTGCAAAGACCATGGCCTGTATCAGGCGGACCTTAGTCTCCAGAGAGACACTGTTGCTCTTGAGTATTTTGGATAGGTCCCTAACCGCAGACTTTCCCATCGCAATACGTTTTTTTTTTTTTATTTCTTGGCTACTGGTGCCAAGAGTGTTTACCGTGGAGCCAAGCAAACTGAAGCTGTGAACAATTTCAATCTCTTCGCCATCCATCCTGATGCTACCGATTGGTCCAGTGGTGAGAATTTTTGTCTTCTTGACATTTAGCCTCAGTCCATATTGAAGGCTGCAGTCCTTTACCCTCTGCAGTAAGTGCATGAGGTCCTCCTCAGTTTCAGCGAGCAAGGTTGTGTCATCTGCATAACGCAGATTGTTGATAGATCGTCCACCAATCCTAACGCCACGCTTCTCCTCATAGAGCCCCACCTCTCGGATAATCTGCTCTGCATACAGGTTGAAAAGGTATGGAGATAGTACACATCCCTGGCGTACACCCTTCCCAATTTTGAACCATGCAGTGTTACCCTGCTCTGTTCTGACGACTGCCTCTTGGTCCACGTATAGGTTTTGCATTAGCACAATTAAATATTCTCGGATTCCCATTCTTCTCAGAGTCAGCCACAGTTTGTTATGATCCACGCAGTCAAATGCCTTCGCATAATCAATGAAACACAGATAGACATTCTCCTGGTATTCTCTGCTTTCAGCTAAGATCCATCTAACATCAGTAACAATATCCCTAGTACCACGACCCCTTCTAAACCCAGCCTGGACTTCCGGCAGTTCTCTGCTGATGTACTGTTCCGGTCATTTTTGGATAATCTTCAGTAGAAGATAGGATTAGGGTGAGAAAAAGTCGCACTCAACTAGAGGCATATATAAGCTCTTAAGACCTCAATGCTAGCTTTCTTTTGGGGGGACTCTCAGTTTCTAGAAATCTGGAGCTGAAATTCCACAACATCACCAGTCTCAGCAAAACTGTTCTGCAAAAACAAAAACAAAAACAAAAAACAAAAACAAAAAACAAACAAACCAACAAAAAAACAACCCTGTTCTGCATGCTTACAGTCCTGTGAGTCATTCCTATGATAGGTCTAAGTCTCTGGGAGACTGTCTAGAGAACCACCAAAACAAAGAGATAAAGAGGCATGAGAGAACTGAATGAAGGAAGGACCATTAATGCCAGAAATCATGGAGTTACACATTAAATTAAACTATTTGGAAACTATTGACCGCACACTTTTTAAAATGGTCTGCCACTGATCTTGTCAAAACAAATTATAAATACAAAAGTATTTGGGTTTTTTTCATCATACTTATATCCATATATAACATCTTTTTTAAAAAATTATTGTTAAATTTTGTTAGTTTTAATGAACATTTACAGAGATTTTGGGTTATCATTCATTCATTGTTGCACTGTTTTCTCTGCCCTCCTCCCCAGTTTGTTCTTCTTCCCCCGGCCCCCAAATGTCTGTTTTAATTTTCCAATTGCCACAGTGCTTGTCAAAGCCAGTTCTAATTAATCTCCTTTGTCAGTGTGTCCTTTGCCATTCCCTATCACTCCTCCCTGAGAGAGACTTCACCCTGAATCATAAGGAAAAGGGGATGGCGTATTCTCTTAGCTACTTCCTGCAGAAAAGGGACTCGTGGGTTTCAGGGTGAAGATCTTCTCTCACTACTCTAAAGGGCCCCTTTGGCAATAGGAAACACATAGACTATTATGGCGATTGATTTTGGAGTTTAGATGCACTGTTATCAATTGTGTTTAGCCGTACATGTTCATATCCTTGAAGATGTATCTAACAAGTTAAAAGTACATGAGTAAAAAATTAACAAGCAATAATATTCCGAGTAGAGGTTCTAGTAGTGGCACAAATCAAGTTACAGAGGGAAGGTGGTTCTTACACTAAAAGGTCTATAGACTAGCACTTTGTCTATTATAGTGTAGAGGTTAGGAACCACAAGATGTAGTAGAGGCTCAGCTATGTCATTTATGGTTCTTAAGTCCTGGAGCAAATTCCATCTACCACTGGGTTGTTTTAAAACTCAAAGTTTGCATGCAAGGTAGAGGTGAAGTAAGGAACTGCTTATGAGGTTTTCCATTACCAGTAATGTTAATGCTCACCCACAGCTCTTCTGGGAGGATCTAAGTCGATGAAGCATCCTTCTTTGTTTCCAGCTGGGAGCTGGGGCCTTTCAGTCCTGTCTGCCACGAGGACCTGATGTGGGCCACCTTGTCCAAGTGTCCTTCAGAGCCACACTTAAAGCAAGTGAGTGGGAGCTTCCTCTCTACTCCCTTGCGTATCTGTGGCTCTCGTCTGTGACACTCTCTACTGAAGTGGCCCAGCTTTCCACAGTGGAAGCAATTCTGACGTCCTTTATTACCTTTGGGTGGTACAAATGCAAAAGTATTTGTAATGAACAAATCGTTGATAGGGAAAAATTCAATCTCCCATCTCCAATCTCATTTCTCTCACCAAGTCCATAATTTCAACATTTGAAAGTTTTGCAATCTCAACAAAGCTTACGCAAATTTTCTAGGTCTCTTTCAGTCAAAATTTTGCTTATGTATGCACAAGGAAGAATCCAAGACAGTAAAGAGCTGAACAGAAGATTCCAAAAGGCAGCACTGACTAACAAAACAAAATGTTACAATGAAATGTGCG
>NW_006399897.1:2043602-2045147 GCF_000299155.1 Elephantulus edwardii | reverse complement strand
GGTAGAGTAGAGGAACAGCGCAGGAGCGGGAGACCCTCTATGATGTGGATTGATTCAGTGACTGGGGTAATCGGGATGGGTGTGTCAGAGGCATTGAGATTGGCACAGGATAGAGCATGGTTTAGGGCTGTTGTACATAGGGTCGCTATGAGTCGCAAACGACTCGACGGCACATAACAATAACAACAACAACAAGGATATTTAGAAAATAGAACTTTTGGACATTGCTTTTTGGAAAATAGCAATGCGATGCAACTGCTTTGGAAAATAGAAAACTGTAAATGCACTTTCATGTACTAAATTATGTCCCCTCAATTCATATGTTCTTCTTGTTGTGTACTGTAAAGTCAGAGGCAACCATAGCTGACCCAAAATTACACAGAAGAAGATTGGCCAACTTTCTTCCTCAGACCAGCTGATAGATTAGAACCATCTGTTGTTTGATACTTCTAACTTCCTAAATTTTGAAACAAGACATTTCTGTTTGCTGATGTCATTTACTTATGGTCTTCCTATGAGAGCAACACTAGATAACTAAGATAATAAAAATTACCACATTACTCTTCCATTCCGTGCAAAAACCTGTGAACAACAGAATTTTAGGTTCACATAAGCTTGTACAGGAATGATCACAGAAGCTTTAATTGTCAAAATGCAAAACTGGAAAGCAGATTCTGACTCAAAAGCATCCCTACACAACAGACTAGAAGTGCCCCCATGGAATCTGTCATGTTATAATCATTAACTGCTTCTGAAAACCCAGTGGAAGGTCAGCTCTGAGTCATTTCTGACTCAACAGTATATAACAACACACTATCTACCTAGCAAACTTGAACTGTTGACTTTTTAACTACTAGTCAGGCTCTTAACCACTGCAGCACCAAGGATCTTTCATATACCTTCTTATTTCTTTCTCTCTCACTCTCATTCTTTTTTGAGTAGGAATCAATAACTTTCAGCTGACCTTCCAGCAGGTTTTCAGAGACTGACTATAAATTGCATTGGAGGAGATTTCTCTTCTTTCTCCCAGGGAGTGTCTGGTTTTGAATCACCAGAAAATGACTTAGGAGAACATTTCCCCAGTAACTTCCTCGGTAGAGCTCCCTAATATATACATGTCTTTGTTTGGTGCTATCAATGGCGATCCTGTGTATGAACAGCAGAACTGAGCCCACCTTATCCTGTGCCACATCACCACCCCTGACATGCTTGAGCTCATTGCTCCAGCCACTGTGTCAATGCATCTCATTGAGAGTCTTCCTCCTTTTCATTTTTCCTCCAACTTTCCAAGTATGATGTCCTTTTCCAAGGACCAGCCTCTCCCAGGAACACGTCCAAAGTATATAGACAGAGTTTCATCAATCTTACCTTTCAGGAACACCCTGGCTGCACTTTCTACATGGCATGCTTGCTCTTCTGTTTATGGGATATTCTCTTCTCCAACATCATAACTCAAAGTCACTGATTTTTCTACTGCCATCCTTAATCAATGCCTAGGTTACCAATACATAGGAAAAATCGGAAAAGACCATGAATTGAATCAAG
>NW_006399897.1:2023825-2041872 GCF_000299155.1 Elephantulus edwardii | reverse complement strand
GTTTAGGGCTGTTGTACGCAGGGTCGCTATGAGTTGCAAATGACTCCACGGCACATAACAACAACAGCAACATGATATTATCAAAATTTGATAGAAATCCTCAGTTTCTTTATTTTTGGCTTTAGTGTTAGATGCAATACATTTAAAAAATAGTCATATTAACAGATTTTTCTTTTCTACATATGGATATCATCCCTTCACTGACAGAATTTATCTTGCAATGCTCTTTTGACAACATGTGCAACGTTTATTTTTAATCTGTAATTTTCTGAATATTAAATCACATTGTTTGATTCAAATGGCCTACATGAGTTCCTGGATATATATTGTATATGCACTACTTTGTACTTATTAGTAGATATTCACAGCTGTTTGTCCTAATTTTGAGTTATGCTAAATTAGCAAATGAAGGTTCTATAGGAGATGAAAACTTTATTCAAATCATAGAGATAGACCCTACCTATAACACGTACAGTCATATGCTGATTGACTTATGACATGAGGACACTTTCTGACACCGCATCAGACAATTTATTAGGCTTTTAATGACTACTTATTAGGTTTTTAATGACAACTGTTCATTAGGTTTGCAATCATTCAGTATGTTAGAAGTATACAGCCAGACCTACTTCCTACTTCTGGATGATTCACTGGACCCTGTCCTCCATGGAAGACCTTGCTATTATCTAAAATACTAATGGAATAACTTCCAACATTAAAAAAACAAAACATGAAAGCAATCGAAGTACAACGAACTGACAAGGAAGTATTGGCGCCTAATGTTGCTAATATTATTCTAAATATATTTTAAGACCTCTTATGAAACATATGTATGAAGATAAAGACAGTTTTTACTTTCACTGAGACTTCTCCAATGATCATTGGAGTAAACATTGATGTAATCAGTGAGCTAAAATTACAGCGTATCTATCAGAGACCACTCCAAAGTGCTAGAGAGCAATGACGTCAGTCTAGAGACTAAAGTGCACCAGATTTGCGCTATGGTCATCATAATTACTTACTATGCCTCAGAGAATTGGACAATGACTAAGGATAACATAAAAAAATGATTACTTTGAGTTGTGGTGATGGAGAAGAGCATTGAATATACCATAGACCATCAGGAGAACAAAAAGCTGTTTTGGAGGGATAAAACGAAGTTTCTCCTTGGAGGCAATGATTTTGAAGCTCTGCTTCACATACTTTGAGCACATCACCGGGAGAGAACAGTCCTTGGAGAAAGACATCATGCTTGGAAGGGTGGAGGCAGCACAGGCGAGGAAGGCCCCAGATGAAATGGATTGACACAGTAATTGAGGTAATGGAGGTAGTTGGTCAGAGTCATTGGGATTGGCTTAGGATAGGGCAAGTTCAGAACTATTGCACATAGGGTTGCCATGAGTTGCAGGTGACTTGATGGAACATAACAGTAATAAAAATCTTGATAAGATCAGTTGTTATTATGTGATGTCAAGTCGCCTGTGGCTCATAATGACCCTATGTACAATAGCCTTAAACCCTACTCTATCCTGGAATTGTGCTTCCAACTCAAATGCAAGCAATTCAAATCCACAAGTTACTCCACAGGAAAAAGATTTTCTATCTCCTCCACTATGACTTACAACTTCTGTAAATCCACTAAGAGTCATCTCGGATTCAATGGCAAGAAACAACAACATTTAGAGAAATTTCCTTGTTTATTTAGGTATTGCAACATTTCTAAAGCCATTTTACCTTTAGTTATATTTCAAATGTCAAAGTTATTATTTGAAGATCACTTGGTACCTCTCTTACTTAATTCATTAACTCAATCCAGATTTCTTTTTCATTTTACTGTGGTGAATGTGGGGTACAACAATGAATAATGCCAACCTGATTTTTTTCTTCATGAAATACTTACTTTTACTGAAAACAAATAAAACTACAATGTTTTAGTTGTGGTAACAATGATTGTTGTTGTTTTGTATCGTGGAGTTGGAGCAGACCAAGAGCTGACTCTCCAGTGGATTTCCAGAGACAGTCACATGGAAAGAGATTACACACCCTTCTCCTGCAAAGCAACTGGTGGATTTCAACCCCGTTTCTTCAGGACTGCAGCACAGTTGCTTACTGCTTGGCCACCAGAGCTCCCTATAATTTAAATATGAATTTGATAGATGGTCTGAGGAAGCAGGATAAGCTTATCTAGAATGTGATTTGTGCATCTTACAGTATGCTTAATGGTCTGCTGACACTGTCTTGAAATTGTTAATTATTCAGCAAGGAGATCCATATTTTCATTTTATATTGGGTCCTGCAAATAGACAATTCTGAGAGAATGTTAAAATGTTAGCAGTAGTAATGAGAAAAAGTCTACTCTTAAGAAGTTAATTCCAATACAATTTTTTTTCTGTCTTTAATATATAGTAAATAAAACTCCAGATTCATTTTGTTTTCTGTTCCTGATCTAAGTCAATGTGGGTTACATATAGAAGAAGGCTTATAGAGAAAATATGTAATTCTAAACCATTTTGAAAAAATTTTAAGAATTCCTTTTTATCAAAATGAGAAAAATGTATTAAATGATAAGTCACAAAACAATTCTATGCAATGAATTTAATCAAGTAGAGAGTACTTAACAATAACAATGGTATACTCCCACAATGAAATGCTGTTGTTGTTGTTGTTGTTATGTGCCATCGAGTCACTTGTGACTCATAGCGACCCAATGTACGACAGCCCTAAACCCTGCTACGTCCTGTGCCAATTGCACCATCTCCAATTCACCCACCCTGATTATCCCAGTCATTGAATCAATCCGCCTCATAGAGGGCCTACCCCTCCTGCGCTGTCCCTCCACTCTACAAAGCATGATGTCCCTCTCCAAGGACTGGTCCCTCCTTACAACATGTCCAAAGTATGTTAGACGGAGCCTCAGAATCCTTGCCTCCAAGGAGCTGCCCGGTTTGACCCTTTCCAGGATGAATCTGTTTGTTTTCCTAGAATTCCATGGTACCCTCAATACTCTTCTCCAGCACCACAGATCAAAGTCATCAATTCTTCTATCCTCCTTAGTCATTTTCCAACTCTCTGATGCATAGAACAAGCTATAGCAAAGACCATTTCCTGTACTCAGCAGTAAAAATGGATAGAAAATATATCCTAACAATCATATGAATACATTTCACAAAAAATATGTTAAGAAAGCTTGGCTACATAAAAGAACATACTGATTAGTTCTATTTTTAACTGATGTCCATGAATGGGAAAAAAAATACAGTAACAAAAATCAATCTACTTCTCATCTTTTGAGTGGATTGGAAAGGACAAATTGAATATATCTGAGGTGATGAAACTTGGAGTTGATTGCCTGTGTATGAATAACTGAGAAAATTCAAAGAATTGAACATATAACATGTTGTGCTTCTTTGGTGTGTTTGACATTTTTCTTTGTTATTCATTGTGATAGTTTACATATTTTTCAACATAAATAACCTATCTACTCACGTTAAATTGCTATAGACAACAATGCCTTAGATAGTCCCACTTTTGTAAAAGGTTTTGAGTATTCATTTTGACTGTATACTTGGATTTTTTTTTTCTTTCAGGGATTAATCTCATACCCGTGTCCAACTTGATTTGGCACAGTAATAGTCATACACCTGCTGATTTTTCATCATATGACATAATTTTCTAAAGTGCCACCTGTGATAGAACATATTGTACAGCTTCAATTTTAAAACTTTATGAATATTAAAAGCAAATGTTACTGCTTCTTTGAATGTATTTGGCTTTGTATTCTACTCGCCATGCCTAACCCAGGTGTTGATTTAAAATTCAGTAGCACAAAACAATTATCTATCATTCTAAATTATCTCATATTCTTTTAATTCTTGATGTAATGGAGACAGAAGCCTAGGGAACACTTCCTTTCCAATGGACCATATAGCACATTTTGTCATTAAAGGCTGAAGTTTCATCATTTAGAGCTTCATTTTAAACAAAGATTCCTAAGTGAGCCTACCAACAGCTGTCTTGTCAGGTTTGTGAAAGGGAAAAATTAAGTCTACTATATTTATTGCAAGCTTCCTCTTCATTAGATCTCACAGGAGAGCTTAATTTTATTTTCTATTTATCAGAAATAAGGCCTATCAAAGACGGGGTATATAGGTAATTATGTAAAGCCATCACAGATGGCAGATAATAATGAGAAATCGACTGTCCTTCTTATAAATGACATTATATGCTACTTATAAAACTCAGTGGCACTCGATTTTATCAGAAAGAGAAACCCGATTATGATATGATATGAGAAATAACAATAAAATAAATCAACAATAACAACAGGCCTTTATTTTAGTGAATGTATATCAAATATGTTATTGTGTCATCACATCAGAACCTACTCAAAGCTAACGCTTCAATGGGTTTTTACATGGTGCAAATCAAACAGGAAGAGACTATATATTTTTCTCCCTACAGCCAGATAGAGGATTCAAACCTCTAAAAAAAAGTTGTGGCAGCACAACTTTTTTAAACTACTACTCCACAAGAGCTCTTACTCTATTTATATACATACTTATTTGTATACGTGTGGGCACTTTCTCTCTCTGTGTGTGTGTGTGTGTGTGTGTGTGTGTGTGTGTGTGTTTTAACTGTCCTTTTAATACATTGTATAATCTTTTGGTTGCTAACCTGAAGGTAAGTTGTTAGATAGAATTCACTAGTGGCTCCCCAGGAGAAAGATGTGACTGTTTGATTGTAAAAAGAAGCTTTAGGTTTTAATTACTTTGAAAACCATAGGAAATATTCCCTAGATGATGTAAATACTTGAGTTTTTAATGATCAAGTAAAATGTAGATGGTTTAGATACCTCGAAAGGGGACTCCAAAGATTGAGGGATCTGAAAATCCAAAGGGCAAAAATTGAGGGCAGTTTTACTTTATACATGTTTGTCACAATTCATTCTTATTTTTGTTGTTGTTATGTGCCATCGAGTCTTCTGCAACCCGTAACAACCCTACAAACAGCAGCACTGAAACCTGCCCTGTTCTGAGCCAGTCTCACTGATTCCAACACACCAACCCTCCACTCCCCCCTATTGTCCCAGTTACTATATCAGTCCATCTCACCCAGGGTCTTTTGCTTCTGTGCTGTCCCTCCACCATTCCGAGCATGAGATCCTTCTCCAATCCGTCCTAACAAAATGCCCAAATTATGTGAGCTTCAAGATCCTAGCCCCCAAGAAAACACTTGGTTTCACCCTCTCAAAGGCAGACTTATTTGTTTCCTTGGCGGTCCATTGTACATTCAAGATTCTCTTCCAGCAACACAATCCAAAGGCATCGATTCTTCCTCTATCATCTTTGTCATCGTCCAGCTCTCTGATGCATAGCAAGTAACTGCAAATACCATGACCTAGATTAGGTGCACCTTAGTCTCTGGATGTTTTTTCTGTACTGTGGAAAGGTCCCTGATAGCAGACTTTTGTAATGTAATTAATCTTTTGATTTCTTGACTCCTGGTGCCAAGACTACTAGTTGTGAAGCCGAGCAAGCTGTAACTGTTGACAATCTCTTGGACCAGTCATAAGAATCTTTATCTTCTTGATGTTGAGCTTCAATTCATATTGAAGACTACACTTGTTGACCTTCTGCAGCAAGGTTTTCAGGTTCTCCTCAGTTTCAACAAGCAAGGTCCAGGACTTCTTTTTGATGTTTTGAACTGTTTTTCTATTCCATTCATTTCATCCCTTTCTAGTATTATATAACATTATGGTCTGAGAAGCTACTTTGTATTTTATTATTATTTCATTTTTTTTTAGTTTGTTGAAGCTTATATGCTTTCAGTTTGTATGCAGGACAGGTCATTTGGGAGCCTGAGCTTTATGAGGAAAAATGTGGCCTCAGGATTGGAGGAAGACTCATCAACTACCTGTGATATGAAGATCACACAATCTTGCTTGCTGAAACTGAGGAAGACTTGAAGTGTTTGCTGCAGAAGGTCAAGAACTACAGTTCTCACTGTGGGCTGAACATCAAGAAGTGGAAAAAAATTTCACCATTGGGGCAGTTGATAGCTCCACGGTAGATGGAGAAGAGATTGATATTATTAACAATTTCAACTTGATTGGCTCCACAATCAACATATTTGGCACCAACAGTCAGGAAATATATATACTTCTTTTTAAAGGAATTGTATTGGAGAAATATGCTGTTAGGGACCTCTCCAAAGTACTAAAGAGAAATGATGTCAGTGTAGGGTATTAAGTTTGCCCAAACCAGGTTGTGATCTTTCCAATTACTTGCTAAAGATCAGAGAGCCAGACAATGACTGAGGATGACAGAATAAGAATAAAAGCCTTTGAGTTGTGGTGGTACTGGTAAAGAGTTTTGAACCATCAAGGGAACAACTAGGTCCGCCTTAGAAAAGTGAAACCAAGTTTCTCCTTAAAGGTAAGAATTTTTAAGCTCTTCCCATATACTTTTGGCACATGGCCGAAACCAGTCCTTGGAGAAGGACATCATCCTTGGAAGTTTGAAGAGACAGTGCAGGAAAGGAAGATCTAGAATGAGGTGGATCAACACAGTAACTGAGGTCATGAGGGTAGGTGTGTCGGAGTCAGTGAGCGTGGCTCAGGATAGGGCAGTGTTCAGAACTTTTGTACATAGATAGAGTCACTGCGTGTCACAGGCATGTTGCAGGTGACTTGAAGGCACATAACAACAACAATAACAATAAATGATAAATTCTGGAGAATTCATGGTGCCCTCAAGAAAAAAGTAAATTGAGTTTTTCTTGTGAGAAATACAGAGTCCCTGTATGAAAAGGAATTGGAGACACTGAAAAATTTCAGGAAGCACTATATGAAGAAGAGCCAACAATGGAAGAAATACAAGCTGTGCTGAAGACTGGCAAAAAACAAGGCCCCCAGGAATAATAGATGGGGTACAAATTGGTATTTTTCAGCTAACATATGTATCTCTTGACATCCTGTCTCCGCCAGAAAATGTGGAAGAAAGTTAAGCGACTGAATGAAAAAGATCCATAACTGGCCCTATTCCCAAGAAAATGTGGAAATCATTGAATTATCATTGACAGAAAAAGAATTATGTATCAGATTAATATTTTTTG
Organism: Elephantulus edwardii; assembly: GCF_000299155.1. Taxonomy (NCBI): domain Eukaryota; kingdom Metazoa; phylum Chordata; class Mammalia; order Macroscelidea; family Macroscelididae; genus Elephantulus; species Elephantulus edwardii. The sequence goes on along the minus strand of NW_006399897.1, from coordinate 2,034,759 downwards.
TCTTTAGGTACTCTAGAGCCACATCTTTTAAGATGTCAAACTTAATGAAACATTAGAAAAACAGTAGTAAAAGAGTAAGCATTTAGGTAGAAAGACAGTACAAATAAGCCAGTAAAATACAATTATAATAACTTTAATTGCCATTTTAAATTATTTAGCATATTTATTTTTCAACCATGGAATTATTGGTATTTTAGTGCATATAATTCTTTGTTTTAGAGTGTTATTTCTTGTTTTGTAGACTGTGCAGCAGTGTCCTTGGTCTTTAATTACTAAATACAAGTAGCATCATCCAAAAATTGAGTTATGATGAACATAGATGTTTCTATTGCTGTTGTTATGTGCCCTTTAATAGGAATTGACATATAGGTGGTCCTATGGTGGATTTTCAGGGGCTATAAATCACACAGGAGAGACTGGATCATATGTTTTCCCATAGAGCAGCTGGTGCAGTCAAACCACTTAGCTGCCTTTGGGTTTGTTGCATAATCTGTATTTGTTAGGCTGTTAGACATTTTTCAAAAACATCTCTCACGTTTTCAAGTATACCATGGAAACAAAACTCCTTCCTACACCTGAATACAGCTTATTTAGGAGAAAGAAATGCATTGGTCTGTGTAACGCAGAAACCAAATATTTTGAGAAATGGCTCACATATGAAAAAATTTGGTCAGTTGACAGAAATTATGACAAAAAAACAAAGAAACAAACCAAAAAACCCTCAAACTCCATGTTAATGAGTAGGGGTCTACTTGTAACTGATCTCCCGGTGGCTTTATGAGACTGTAAATTGAACAAGAGACTATTTATCTCTCTTGTAAACTCTAGCAGTCAGAGATGTGATGCCTTTGCGTAAGCACCTATACTCTCTACTGCCTATGATAGTAGAATTCTAAGAAAAATAAGAATTGTATTTAATATCTGAGACTTTTCAGAATAACATTAAATATATTAAACAATTAAATTTAAGTAAAACAACCAGTGGAACTGTGGAATCTCAAGATGTCAAATATTGAAACAGGAAAAAAATAGATAAAAATCTATATTATTTACAACAGAAATTAAAAATAAGAGGCTTTGTTTACTTCAAAACATATTTAAATGTTTTACTTATTAGATTACAAATATGAAGTAAAGTTAGCAGATAAAAATTTGTTTAAATATGCAATTGTATTTTGACTTCATTTTTAAAAGAGCAAAAGTATGTATACTAAATAGGTTATCATCACTTTTCTCAATTACCCAAACAGTAATTATGTCTAAAAACTAACCTTAATGAAGCACCTGGTGTCTTTAAGAGAGTTTAAATACTTTACTTGAGAGTTTATCAGCAATTTCAATTCATTTCGAGAACAGACATTTCTCAGTTTATTAGAAATTTTCGTGTTAAATGTAACTTACACTTTGCAAGTATTTTCTAAGTGGTCAAGGAGGGGAGTTGTAAAATTTCTGCAAACTTTTCCGTTTTTAAAATAAATCCTAATTACAGTCGTATTGCTATTGCTGTCATTATGGCGGTCAAGTTGACCTTGACTCCTTTGGACCATGTAGCAGAAGATCTGAACCTTGTTCTGTTCTGCTTAATTATCAAAATCTCTGTCATGCTCAAGCCCATCATTTGCAGTGACTGTGTCAGTTCATCTCCTTGAGGATTTTTCATTCTTTAGCAGAATATTTCACTTCCCAAGACCATGCCCCTTCTAATGACATGTACAAAGTATATGACATAAAATTTCATCTTTATTCCTAAAAAAGGCGTGTTTGCTACCTTCATAATCAATTGTTGTTGTTAAGTGCTGTTGAATCAGCTGCCACTTATAGTGACCCTGAATCCTGTCCTATTCTGAGCTAATCTCATCGTCCCTGACACAACTATCCCCCAGTACTTCAGTCATGTGCCAATCCATCTCAAGGGTGGCTGAACTTTCCTCCACACTTCCAAGTATGATGTCCCTCTCCAAAGACTGGTCGGTCCCTCTTGGTAACATGCTCAAAAACATACGTAAAAAAATTAGCAAAGGCCACATGAGTAGCATCATACCCGACCTTTACCAACTTCACAAGAAAAACTATCCCTGTCCATAGTATTAATAACAAAAACCCAATTTTCACAAAGTCAGACATGTTCCTCACACTCTCATGCCTCCTTCTTTCTATTTATTTATTTATTTATGTATGTATGTATGTGTGTGTGTGTGTGTGTGTGTGTGTGTGTACTGTCAAATTTTACCCGACTGGCATAGAAGTAGATTGTCCCAGTGGATTCGACCCATGTGCCTCTGGGATTGTGATACAGCTTCTTGACAGTAAGCCTCAAGAGCTTCTTTTTAACACCAATCTTATTGTAGGTTGGATCCAATACCCAGTGTGATAGCTTACAGACCACACAGATCCATATTGGGGGAGATAAAAGACTATAATAAGGTTAATAACAAAATATAGTCAAGGCAGCTCCTAAAATGTGCATTCAGACTCCTCAGCCTCAAGTCTAGTTGCTCTAATTGTCCAATAAAGTTATAAGTCTTGCCAACATTGTCTTCCCCCAACCCACAGACCTGTCTCACAAGTTATTCTCCAGTTCAGCCAAAGCTACTGCTGCTGCCTTTCCAAATGGCTTGGAAAAGGTCTCTCCTCTCTGACTAGGTGAAGAATCTCTTCTAATGAGGAAAGAATTTCTTATCTCTTCAGCTAAAGCTATTCAATTTATTGACAAGACTATCAAATCTTTTTGTAGATTGCTGAGACTAGCCAGTCCCCTTGTGGAATGGTAGATAGTCAGTCCCTTTGTGGATAGGTCAACATGTCGCACTCGCACAGTCCTGCCCCTCCTCATTGTCAAGTCATCTATGGTAGAAAAGCCATATGGAGAGATAAACTCCACAGTCTACAAAAGAGTGACAAACAAAAGATAGACAACTCTCAAGATGTATTCATTCTGTATCGAGATAATGCTTTAAAATGGTTAAATTGCTACAATATGAAAAAAAATCACAACTGTTTTATGTCTTTCAAAATCCTTGTTGTTGTTATATGCCATTGAGTCATTTGCAATTCATAGCTACCCTATGTACAAGAGCCCTAAATGCTGTTGTCTTCTGTGCAAACCTCGCTGTCTCTGACACACTCACTCCCACCATCCCGGTCACAGAACTGATCCATCTCATAGAGGGTCTTCCTCTCTTACACCACCCCTTCACACTTACAAACATGATGTCCCTCTCCAAGGACCAGTCCCTCCTTGCAAAATCATGCTTGGAAAGGTGGAGGTACAGTGCAAGAGAGCAAGCCCCTCAATGAGATGGATTGATTCATTGACTGGGATAGTGAGGATAGGTGTGTTAGAGACAGTAAAATTAGCACAGGATAGAGCAGATTTCAAGGTTGTTGTACATAGAGTCACTATATGTCACAAGTGACTCGATGGCACAAAACAACAAAAACAATACTAAGAAGGATTGTTTTTAACCATAGATAAAATTATCATTGTTTGAAAGCTAGAAGTTGACTTTTTAAACATGAGACATAAAACAAATTATTAGATTTGCTCATTTTAAAACGGAGAACTGGTATTTTCATCAAATTGAGAAATAGTATTACTTATTATGAGGAAATGAATCTTAAATGATTAAGATAACTGAAAAAATTTGGAGAAGTGGATGAAATGTTGGTTGATACTATGGTTTGCAAGAAGTATCCTTTTATGTATATATACATGGTTTGAGGATACCAGCCGCCCTGCAGGAGAACAATGTGCAGTCTCCTCCCATGCATTTAACTGCCTTTGAAAACCTATTGGTGGGTCAGCTGTGGGTCTGTTCCGACTCTGTGGTACACAGCAACAAAGAAATAGAGATAGAAATAGAAATAATAGAAATAAAAACAGAAACAGAAACAGAAATATAGAAATAGAAATAGAATGTGAGATAATAATTAAAGTGATCTCTTATATCAGTAGCTGTAAATGTAGTTGAATCTTTTTGATATTAGCTTAAAGTTGGCATTTTTAGCCAATACCTTAGTCCCCTCTAGTTTCCAGCTACCTTAACTGCAGATACTTCATGTTGCAAATCATCAACAGCTGTGGGACAAGGGTAAAAGACAGAGAGTGCCTTCCACACTGAGCAGCAAGACTTGAAGGAGACCAGGACAAAACCCAGGTGAGTGTGACACCTCGGGGAGAGTGAGACCCTGAAGAAAGTAAGATACTGGTGGCAAGACCTTGATGATAGAGGTGGAGAGATTTTGGCATTGCTGTAGAAAAACCATGGCAAGGTGTAATCAGAAGAGGCCTGAGATAAAGGCCATAGTTAAGGATTTTTACATTAATCTGGCTTGGGACTACTGGACTATCACTGGATTTATATTGTGAGATATCCTTTGCCTCCCTCATGCTCCAATTTATTTCCTTAATAAACCTCAGTCTTGGAACCACAACTTTGAGTAAAGTCTATGAGTCTACAATGACTATGAAACCCATATGATCGGTAGGCATAGGTATAGGACCATGGGAGGGTGGCATACGTGACCTTGAAGCTACCTGTTTGCTGCTATGGATATTATTTATGGAGAAAGTTCCCCTTTATGAATTAATGCAGAAGTTAGACTCAGCCATCCCCATGTTACAACTACTCCTTTCACAGTCTTTTAACTAAATAATATAATGTTTAAATACTTTCTATAAGAACTGTTAAAATTAATTATAAATTATAATTGATAATTATATCTCTAGACCTACTTTAGAGACTAAGGTCTGCCTGATCCAATTACTTGCTATACATCAGAGAGCTGGGCAATGACTAAGGGTGACAGAAGAATTAATGCCTTTGAGTTGTGATGCTGGAGAAAAGTCTTGAACTGCAAAGAGAACAAATAGGTCTGTGTTGGAGAGGATAACATCAAGTTTCTCTTTGAAGATTAGTATTTTGAAGCTTTATCTCACATACTTTGGGCATGTGGTCAAGAGAGACCAATCCTTGGAGAAGAACATCATGCTCAGAAGGGTGGAAGAACAGTGCAGGTGAGGAAAACCCCAGATAAGGTGGATTGAAACAGTAACTGGGGCAATGGGAGTACGTATGTTGAAGTCAGAGAGACTGGCTCAGGACAGGACAGGCTTCAGAGCTGTTGTACATAGGGTCGTTATGAGTCACAGATGACTCGACAGCACATAACAACAAAAACAATTAATAATTACAATAAAACAATTAAAGATATACAGATATAAGAAGAAAAGAATTTGTAGGTAATAACTATTATTCATTTTACTAAATGTTCATTTTTTTCTACATAAATTTTTTTTATTTTCTTATTATTCTTGAAATTGTCTAAACAATCATACACTGTTTCTTAGCTATGCAATGTGTGTCATTCATTGAAGATATATTTTCTTAAAACTATTCTCTTCTCCATTTTAAACAAATTTGATACTTATGTTGCCCTATTGCTGTATTTTAATTTTAAAAAATGAAATTTATCACAAAATCTTAAATTTGATATTTTATGTTAAACATAGGAATTATTTAAGCTATTTAAAATTATTCAGAAAGTTGAAAGTCTACACTTTCCCAAGTTGTGAACAAAAGAGCCTGTTTAAACACACTCTTTCAGATTTGAAAATCATGTCTTAAAGAGTAAAAGAAAACAAATTGTGATGAAGAGATTTGACTTGAAAATATTTAGGAAGTAAAGAAAGGTGATAAAACTTATTCATTTACTCCCTTCCTTATAATGCTGTTGTTTTGCTTAGCTACTGCCCAATTAACTACCACTGACCAATGACCAACAGATTAGAACCTTACCATATCCTGATCCAATTTCCAACATGCTCGAACCCACTTTAGCAGTTAATGTGTCAATCCATCTTATTGAGACTCTTATTATTTGTCAAACCTCTTATTTTCCAAGAATTTCTCCAAATGTGTTGTGCCATTTTGAAAGCATTGATCGTTGTTGTTGTTGTTGTTGACTGCCATCTAGTAGAGCACGACTCACAGCAACCCTTATTAATAAAAGGCTTGAAGCTTTTCTATAACTATCATCATTTATCAAAGTTCATAGTCGCCAGACACATGTTGTTTTCTTTTTTTGTCTGTTTTTGTTTTTGTTTTGGGTTTATTGTTTGTTTTTTAGGCCCATTGTTTAGGAAGTAGATGCCACTTCTGCTTCCAAATTGATTGTACTCTAGACCAAAAGTGGTAAGAACTTCTCTTGAGAAAGAATGGTACATGGTAAACTAATAAATTACCATTAGAAAATAGAAAGAAAGGTATTAGAGGTTATATGCAAATTGCCCCATGAATAAGGATGAGTAACTGATTTTCTCAGAACATGACCTCAAAGGAAATACTTTTTATATTGAAATCATAAGTATTCTGAATGTGTGTGTTTAGATATCCACCTAAATATGTGTTGTTGCTATATGGTGTCAAGCTGTCTACAACTTCTAGCAACCCTACAAACAATAGATCAGAATTTCGTGCTATCCAGTGCCATTTTCACAATAATCTAGATTATCTCCCCAACGGCAACTATACAGATTTAAAACAAATGAATATAAATAACTTAAAATATTATTTTTGCTATATGTAATTATTTTATATGTAAAATATTAACACAAGTCAAGCTATTATTAAAGAAAAAATTAAAGATGTATATTAAAATTATGTTTAGAACATAATTGAATAATTGCTAAATTGCATAATCTATTAATATGATCTATTATAATTGTGTAAAAATTAATATACTATTATTTTAAATGCCATTTTAGTGAAAATATTTAAAACATTACTTTTCATTTCTGATTTTTTTAATAATTCTGGCTTCTAGATTGTTGTTGTTTCTGAGAATGTTTGATTTGTAACACATTGACACAATTAATGAAACAAAATATCTTACCAATATAGTAGATGAAGATTTCTTTGGGTAATTGAAATAAAATTATACCCCTTAATAAAATCTTTTTATTAACTCCTGTTTGAAGGAGAATACGAAACACGTGTCCAAAGTAGTTTTACAGATGGACTATACAATTGCAACTTCATCATTTTACCAAAGCTAAATGCCACTTCTAAGTTTCATAATTCCAAAACGACATTACTTTTCAGATAATTTCTTATTATGTTTTCTTCTGAATATTTTCTTGCTTAAATATCAAACACTTTTAAAATATAATGCTTTTAGAATTTAGAATTTTGTTTGATGTCTCATATCAAAGCAAATGTAAAATAGTAATATTTGTTACAAGTTGATGATATTTTACCAGAGAAATAAAGAGAGGAAAATAAAATTTATTTTTTGTCCTTTTATGCCAATTAAATTTTATAATAGACATAGATCATGGCACAATTGAAATAAAAAGGCTTTAAAATGATGATACACAGTTATCACCAGCTCAGTATTTTCATGATTTCATTATGCTACTGAAATATAAACATATTTATTCAGTTACCTAATATCAGTGAAATGAAAGTTTATTTCACCTGTAATTTTTATCTCCCTGCTAGGAAGGGTATTAAGCATTTACTACTGGAACTGGAAACAATTCCTTCCTGATGTACATGAAGAATAGTAGCAATATAATGGTATCACATCCTTGTAACTTACTGTCAAACATAATACATATTTTGTTCACCAAGTAAAAGAGTAACAGACCATTAGGAAGACATTTTATTAATACATAACTAATTTAAAGATAACAAAACTGAAAAAAATACACCTATTATGCTGAGTTGGACTGATGCTGGTTACCTGCTTGGCGCTTGTTTGTTACAATCAGAAAAGGGAAAGTCCTGACACTGTTCACCCTGGATTTGATCTGAAGCCCAATGTCTTATCCAATGTAAACAGTTAATGTTCAGGTACTAGTTTTATTCTCTTCTGAAACACCTGTACTTTCAAATATTTAACTTTGTAAAAAACTAATCATAAATATTTTATTAATATAATTAGTTAGGAATAAAACCTGTGAAAATAGTTATGGATTATTGTTTGTTGTTGTTTAATGCCGTCGAGTCCTAGACGACTCATAGCGACCCTATGAACGAACAGCCTGAGCACTGTTCATACGTAGAGTTTCCAGAGGCAAGCCATTTTGGAAGTGGATGCCGCTCCTGCTTCCAGGATGGATTACTTGATTTTTAAAAAAAGTGTTTGAGCTGTGGTGGCTTAGTGGGTAACGGGTTTTACAGGCAGCCTTAAGGCAGGTGTTCAAACTTACCACTTCGTGAAAGAACAATGGGCAATCTCCTTTTGTGCTATTTACTACCTCTGAAAACTTCGGGGAAGGCCAGCTATGTTTCCAACTATACAGTAATGATATTTTGGGGAGTTTTATCCACAAACTTTTTGACTCTGTTGCAAGTGATCTGTCAACTTACACAATTGCCAAGTAAACTGTCTTTTCATATATTGTGGATTCCTATAGATCCTGTGAGGTGTGGTGGGGAGAACAATGCTGAATATCTCATGTACTGTCAAACAAACAAATAAACAAAACCAAAAGCAAACAACAACAAAACCCAAACAGATATGTCTTGGAAATTGTGCAGCCACAGTACTCCTTGTAGGCAGAGATGATGAAGTTTTGTATTTCACATGTTGGACATGTAGCCAGTTGAGATTATTCCTTGATAAGAGACACGACACCTGGAAAGATAGGTTAGCAAAGGAAAGAAAGAACTCTAATGAGATGGACTGACACAATGAATTTATCAATGAGTTCAAGTTAGAAATGATGATGAGGGCACAGGATAGGGTGGGGCTCAGATCCACTGTTCACAGGGTCACACTCAACTCAACAGCACCTAACAACACATAGATTCTTTGAATACCTTGAAGATAAAGGATTCATTCTCCAGTCATACATTTGGTATACTTAATAGGTAGAAATCATCTCTAAGGGAGCTGCCTTAATACTATTAGCTCACTTATAGTTTAAGTCCTACAAATAACATGGCCACTTAATTTATGTTCATTATTAGTTCTGACCTTCACCCCTATAGGCTGTATTCACCTCTTGTGCTAAACCAGTCTAATTTACTTGCCTTGCCCTAGGAAAGCAAAGTTCAAAACAAAATCCTCGTGCATGGAATTCCAGCACGCACCACTTTATTCAGAAATTCATGGACAAAGTTTACCAGTTTTACAGCTCCTATATTCTAGTATCCTATGAAAAGACAAGAGTCAGGTGTTAAAAAACCAACCAACCAAACAAACAAACAAACAAAAAAACAAACCAAAAAACAAAACAACAAGAAAACACAAAAAACCTGAAAACTAAAACCATGTTGATATGGACCCAATGAGAAAGACTCCTAACAATCATTTTTTGTGTGTATATATTTCACTAGTTGAACAACAAAGTGAAATTGTAATATGAAATGTATTCATTTTCAGCTTTCTATTTAGGAGAATATAAGCAATTTCTGGAAATGTGGTCATTGAGAAATTGAGTATAAGAAAGGTAGCAAGCAAAGAACTTTATCTTTTGCTTTCCAAAGAGAGGAGTGAACTGGGGGAGGGGTAGAGAAAAAAGTGCAACAATGAATGAATGAAAATCCAAAATCTCTGTAAATGTTCATTAAAATCAACAAAATTTAAAAAAATACCAATAAACAGGACTTTTCCATAAACTGTATATTGACTTTTAAACTGAGTTTCTTCCCAAATTGTTTTCTTTTATTTCTTTGTTGTTACTCTAATAAACAGTAAAATCATAAAAAAAAGAAAGGTAGCAAGCCTACTGAAAGAGACAAAATCAGTATCAGCACTGTAGCAGCAACATAGAGAGATGACCGGGAACATACACTGGGAAATGATAGACTCTTTCAAAGCATATGATAATAATACATTGACTGCTAGCCTAAAGGCAGTCCCTCTTTGGTGAGTTGAATCTACCAGTGACTGTATGAGAGAAATATCATCATAATTCTACATGGTTTCCACCTTTAGATTTACAGATAATGGAGGATCTACTATGAGTCCCTTTCCTTTTGAGTGTAGTAAGATTTTTGAAAAGAGTTTACTTTAACATTCATACCTTTTTGTATGCTGAGTCTCTCCTCTGGACTACTTCAACACTGAGATTACGACTTACTAATAGAATGACTTACTCAATAGATCTCCTTATTATTTCCTACATAAGCTGATGTATATAGTGTACTCTGTATTTAAGAAATATATAAAATGTAAACTTAACATTTAATTATGAAGACCAAAGTAGAATGAGTGAAAATGAATATGACATATTGTCATTTATGAAAAAAGAAGCAAGAAGAACATTTTAGGTTGAATAGTCTAGCATTCCTATACTTCATTCACTCTTCTTAAGTTATCTTATATTGACTTATTAAATTTTCCAAATTGCTATCTGGGGGCATTGTTGTTAAGTGATTTCTTGTCGAGTACAACTTTTAATGACCTAATGAGCAACAGATCTATATTTTATCCTATCCTCAGCCATCAGTCATTCCCAACACACTTGAGCCCAATGCTACGACCATTGTATTAATCCATCTCATTCAAGGTCTTCCACTCTTTTTCTGTATCTTTCCAAGGAATAGTCTCTCCTGACAACATACTCAAAGTATGTGACATGAAGATTTGCCATCACTGACTCTAAGAAGCACTCTGTTTACACCTTCTTTAACATATACTTGTTTGTTCTTTGGACACTCCATGGAATATTTAGTGTTCTTCTTGGTGTTGACAGAGGATATAAGCAAGATGAAACAGCTAACAATTTCAATCTTTTCTTCATCTATCATGATGTTGCCTAGTGTTCCAAAAATGAAGATTTTTGTCTTCTTGAGGTTGAAATGTAATCCATGTTGAAGGTTGCAGTCTTTGATCCTCTGCAGCAAGCACTTCAGGTTTTCTTTGTGTTCAGCAAGCAAAGCTGTATCATCTGCATAACAGGTTGTTGATGAATCTTCCTC
>NW_006399897.1:2020436-2022494 GCF_000299155.1 Elephantulus edwardii | reverse complement strand
AAGCATGATGTCCTCCTACAAGGACTAGTCCCTCCTTACAACATGCCCAAAATATGTCAGATAGAACTTCAGTATCCTTCGTTCCAAGCAGACTGGTTTCAACCTCTCCATGATGAAATTGTTTGTTCTCCTACCAATCCATGGTATATTCAATGTTCTTCTCCAGCATCACAACTCAGAGGCATCAATTCTCTTTCTATCATTCCTAATCATTACTCAGCTTTCTGGTGCATAGCAAGTAATTGCAAAGGCCATGGCCTGGATCAGTTGCACCTTAATCTCCAGACTGACTTCATTCTCTTCAGTACTCTGGAGAGGTCCTTGACAGCAGATATTCCCAATGTAGTTTGTCTTTTGATTTCCTGGCTGCTGGTTGCAAGAGTGTTGGTTGTGGAGCCAAGCAAATGGAAGATGTTCAAATTTTCAATCTCTTTACAATCTATCATGTTGCTAAAATAGAAGCACAAGATCAAGGCCTCAACTGGCAAATGATGGAATTTAGAGTCACTCCCAGGCATCCACAGAGATTCCAGGTCCTCACTACTTGATCTGTTGTGTCTGTTGAAGCTTGATATTTCTGATGCATGAAAAAAATATAATCCCAGAAATTAGGAGAGAACTGCCAACTAATCTATTAAAAATATGACAATTATCACAAGAATACATAAATAGCATTCACAGAACATTTAGGCATGGAAATAAGTACATATAAGTTAAAATTTTCCTATATTTGCAAACAAACACAAAAACCTTTCTACTGGACAAAAAATTAAAATCTTGATAAATTTAGAGCAGATTACAGAAATCAGCTCTCCTTGATATTCATGATTTCTAAGGAAATAGACTAGCACTGGTTTGGATGTCTAAAGCACATAGTCACATAGTACATGTTGCTTTCTTATGTAGATTTTGAGAGAGAAAGAATCAATTTAAAACACATTCAAAGAAGATTATCTTGCAGGTTATGCTTTTTTGCATTGGGACCAGCAAAGAAAGAATGTACAACACATGGACATTATCTCCTCAGTTCTCCCACAAATAAGCTTTAAATTTAGAAAACAGTGATATTAGAGTTGAATAAAAGTGTATATAGATACAAATATATTCTAAATATTAAAAACTCACAAAAACTGGTACTTTATTTATAAAAAATATATTTACAAAATCATTTCTCTTGCATATGCATAGTATCCCATTGTGTGAAAACGCCATAATTACACAATTCATCTGTGGTCGGACATCTGAACTGTTTCCATGTTCTTGTGATGGTGAATAATGCTGCTATGAACACTTTTGTACAAGTCTCTATTTGTGCTTCAGTTCTCATGTTTGGTGAGTTATATTCCAAGCAATGGAATAGCTGAGTTATATGGAATTTCTATGATCAGCTTTTTGAGGAAGCGCCAAATTTCCTTTCAGAGTGGTTGTACTATTTTACAATCCCACCAACAATGTATAAGAATTCTTACCTCGACACATCCTCTCCAACATTCATTACTTGCTGTTCTGATAAACTTTGCCACTGATACTACAGTGACATGGTATCTCATTGTGGTTTTGATTTATATCTCTTATTGACAGTAATTTTGAGCATTTCTTCATGTATCTGAATGTCTTCCTCTGTGAAATTTATTTTTCATGTCTTTTGCCTATTTTTTAATTGAATTATCAGTCTTTCTCTTGTGGAGGCCCAGGAATATTCTGTAAACTTTTGTTATGAGACTCATGCAGGAAAAATGATTTTGTAAATTACTACCTAACTTGGGAGAAACTGAAGAGCATTATGTTGAGTGAATGAACTCAGTCTCATAAGAACAAGTATTGTATAAAACCATTATTGTAGAATGATTATCAAGATCCAAGGGGTTGGAGGGTGGAAGAAGAGGGGTGGGTAAGGATGTGTGTGTGGGGAAAGTAAATCATGAAGTCACACAACTTGATGTGTGGAGGATGAGGAAAATGGGAAGAACCTGGTATGAAAAACAATGTATTTGACTTTTTAAAATAAACTAATAGAAATAATGTAAAATTGAATATATATATGAATGATTGTATGAA
>NW_006399897.1:2011664-2018847 GCF_000299155.1 Elephantulus edwardii | reverse complement strand
TGTGTAAATAGTAACATTTTACATTAAATTAAATAAGTTAACAAAAACTTTGCACATACAGAGATTTAAACTGATGATTTTGTCCTCAATATTTCTATTCTGTGAACAATTGGACAGTGCTTTCTAACCATTTCTTATTCACTTTCTATTTAACTTGTTTGAGATATGTTTTCTTTTTAGTTCCTTTCAGAAATTTTATTTCTACTCTCAAATACACATCCACAATAGATGAACACAATTATCACTCATTTGTTATACAAATAAAAATTCACATATTCTCTAATGCAATAGCACATCTACTGCTTTATATTTCAGTATGTATTAGAATACTTATTTAGAATGATATATGATACTTGAAAGTGTAGGATCATTCTCGAGAAAGAATCCCAATACTTGCATTCAATTTGACCCTTTTTTGTCCTAACAGTGTAGGTGACCTCTAGAAGCTTTTTAAGCTAGCATTGATTGAGGTCGCTCCAGACCACAATGCTTTCCTCCAAACAGTACTTTGTGGTTCAAAATAATAATTTTAAAATGTGATCTTGAATATAAAATACGTATGTGTCTTAAATTCAAGGTGACTTTCTTTGTTTTAACATTAAAAAAGAGATATCACTTTATATTTAGTTGTCTCTATTAGGGGCTCATAGATTAACTCCAATTCACAGTAATCCCATGTCCAACAGGTCCCTTTTCACTAAAATTTATTTGCTTCTTGTCTCCTTTCAACATCTGTAGTCTAAGTGTCCTTTGGTGATATCCATGGTCTTAGCATCAATTTTATCCAGCGTCTAGGAGATTCTAAGGATCAAAACAAACAAACACACACCTTTCAGTCCAAAGAATGTTCTGTTCTCCTTTCTCTTCTTTCATGATAGTTCTAAAGTCTTTCTGATGTTTGCTATTTAACTAACTTGTAATTGTTGTTATGTTCCATCAAATCATCTGTGACTCTTAGCAACCCTATGAGAACAGCTCTGAAGCTTCGCCTGTCCTAAGCCAGTCTCAGTGATTCCAACACACCTATTCCCATTACCTCAGTTACTGAGTCAATACATCTTATCTGCTCTCCTTTTCTTCTGTGCTATTCCTCCACCTTTCGAAGATTGGTGTCTTTCTCCAAGGACTGGTCCTTCCTGGGCAAGTACGCTCTAAATATACTCAAGATACAAGGCCATCCAGGTTATTGGATCCTAAGTCATGAAAATATTGTTGTAGTTGTATACCAGTGAGACAGAAAGGTCACTCCTCTTGACTCATTAAAAAAATGTTGTTTTATGATACCATCAAGTCATAGCAATTCTATGTACAGCAAAAGGAAGCATTGTACAGTCCTGTGTCACATGACAATCATTGCTATTTTAAAAAAATTTTTTTCACTTAAAATGTCAATTTATCTTGTTAAGTGTCTTTCTCCACTTCTTGAAACTCTACCAAAAATGATGTCCTTCTCTGGGATTGATTACTTCTGCTAACATTTCCCAAGTACACGGTCTGCCCTTTTGACCTTTATGTAGCAATTCTGAACATTTAAGCCATGTTCTTGAGAAACTATATTAAAAAATGGAGAATCTGATTATCCAACTACTTGGAGGCAACAGGAAGCTTGATTGGTGCCACTGGAAAATATATTTATATTTAAACTTCATTTATATAATTTACCTTAGAAGTAATTTGTATTTAGTTTAAACCATGAAGTTGTTGGTTTTGGTAAGACCTCCAGTTTAGTAGTATAAACAGTATAAAGCTAAGTTACTAAAAATCCAAATCTAATAGAATTTTCTAATGTTGTCATTTATTTTAGTCTTTGGTGAAAGGGAGTAATAACACACAAAAAACCAGCATTATATTAAGTCAGAAACTTGTGATTATAGACATTATTTAGAGCTTCAATTCTTAAAATGTTGCTTTCAAGTAGGAACCAACTCATAGCTGAACTTCCAGGGGGGTTTCAGAGGCAATAAATTTCATGGGTAGAGATTTCCCATTCTTCTTCAACAGAGCAGCTGATGGATTCAAATAGCGTGCCTTTGGGATTGAAGCACAGGTTCTTACCAAGTCGTCTGTGACTCATATCGACCTTATAAACAGTACCTCTGGATTCTGCTTTAGACTGATCCAGTCTCACTGGCTACAACACATATGTCCCTATAACCCCAGTTACTGTTTCAATTCATTACATCCAGGGTCTTCCTCTCATTGTAGGCTTTCACACTCATACTTTAAGCATATGACATGAGAGAGTGAGCAAGGGGGTGAGAAATTTACTTACTTGAAATAGATTATGAAATTGTAAGGGTTGGTAAGTTTCAAATCTTCAGGACAGACAACAGGCTAAAAACTTAAAATGACTCACTTGATTCCAAGGACTGGTGATCCAAAGATCTGTAGGTCAGGTAGCAGACTGAAGACTTGTGTGGATTTGTGTCCAGAGGCAAAAAAAAAGACAAGAAAAAGATTAAGGTGTAGGAAAATACTGGGTTAAGAGAGAGTAAACCTTGAGGTGCATCCATTTCTATATGTGAAATTGGCCTCATGCTCAAATATATTCCTGTTTTCACTGATTGGTTGATAGCATTGGATCATATCATATAAAAATCAGTAGAAGACATGCCCTTAGACAATTTGCCTTATAACATTAACCATTTTACTTGCATACAGTCTATTCAATGTTGTTGTGTTGTTATGTGCCGTGGAGTCGTTTGCAACTCGTAGTGATCCTAAGTACAACAGCCCTAAATTATGCTCCGTCCTGTGCCAATCACACTGTCTCTCCCATCCCAATTATCCTTATGTACAACAGCCCTAACCTCTGCTCTGTCCTGTGCCAATCACACTGTCACTCCAATCCCGATTATCCCAGTCACTGAATCAATCCACCTCATAGAGGGCCTTTCCCTCCTGCGCTGTCCCTCCACCCTCCCAAACATGATGTCCTTCTCCAAGGACCAGTCTCTCTTACAACATGTCCAAAGTATGTTAGGCGGAGCCTCAGAATCCTTGCCTCCAAGGAGCCACCCGGATTAACCCTTTCCAGAATGAATCTGTTTTCCTAGCAGTCCAGGGTATTCTCAATACTCTTCTCCAGCACCACAGCTCAAAGGCATCAATTCTCCTTCTATCCTCCTTGGTCATTGTCCAACCCTCTGATGCATAACAAGTGATTGTGAAGACCATGGCCTGTATCAAACGCACCTCAGTCTCCAGAGAGACATTAACATTGCTCTTCAGTACTCTGGAGAGGTCCCTAACAGCAGACTTTCCCATCCATGGCAATGTGCTTTTGAATCCCCGGGCTACTGGTTCCAAGAGTGTTGACTGTGGAGCCAAGCAAACTAAAGCTGTGTACAATCTCAAACACTTCACCATCCATCCTGATGATGCCAAGTGGTCCAGTGGTGAGAATCTTTGTCTTCTTGACATTGAGCATCAATCCATATTGTAGGCTGCAGTCCTTGACCCTCTGCAGCAGGTGATTAAGGTCCTCTTCAGTTTCAGCAAGCAGGGTTATGTCATCTGCATAACGCAGATTGTTGATAGATGTTCCACCAATCTTGACCCCACATTTCTCTTCAAAGAGTCCAGCCTCTTGGATAATCTGTTCTGCATATAGGTTGAAAAGGTATGGAGATAGGATGTATCCCTGGCATATGCCCTTCCCAATTTTGAACCATGCAGTGTTCCCTTGATCTGTTCTGACGACTGCCTCCTGGTCCAAGTATAAATGTCTATTCAATAATCAAGGTAAATTTAGTGAGTGGAATTTCTAAAGCAGATTGTTCTTAAAAAGTATCTAATATCTGTCTCTTTGCTAAATCCTAAATAGGATCATATTAAATCATAGACAACATTGAGAAGAGTAGGAATTCCAGAACAGTTATCTGTGATTTTGTGGAATATATAAATGTACCAAGGAGCAGTCATTCAGCTAGAATAAAGGGGCTGTCACATGGTTTAAAATTGAGAGACGTGATTCAGGATTGTAATCTTTCACCATACCTATTTAACTTGTAGGATGAGCTAACAATCCTAGAAGGTGGACTACACAAAGAATAAGTAACCAAGACTGGAGGAAGATCTATTAACAAACTGATATGCAGATGACACAACTTTGCTTATAGAAAAGAATAAGACTTGAAGCATTTATAGCTATGGCTCAATGACTGTAGATTTCAGTGTAGATTACACAACAACATGGAAAAGATGTATTTGCAACCAGAACAATAAATATAATGAATGAAGAAAAATTTGACGTTGTCAAGGATTTCATTCTACTTGGACCCATATTTAACAACTGTAGAAGTGGCAGTCAAGAAATCGAAAAGCAGACTTGTGCTGATAAATCAATGCCGTGAAACACTTTAATAAACTAAAGAACAAGAACATCACTTTAAAGACCCAGGTGTAGATGATTTTATCAGTTACTTCATATTAATGTGAAACCCGGATGGTGAATCAAGTAAAACAAAGAGTAATGGATACCTTTGAATTGTGTTTTTAGTGAAATATACTTACAAATGGCTAAAAGAACAAAGAAACCTATACTGGAATAAGTGAATGGAGACTACTCCTTAGAAGAAAGAAACTTTTCTTACATACTGCGAGTATATTAGGCCAATCCTTGAGAAGGACATCATACTTGGATTAGTAACAAGTCAACTAAAGACTCTCTACAAGATGGGTTGACCTCGTTACTGAACAATGGATTTATTAAACACAGCAGAAATTGTGAAGATGGCACAAGATTGGATAGGGCTTTATTCTTTTACACCTAACGTACTTTGGAGTAAGAGGCTAATTAACAGCATTTTACAACAGAAATTGTCACTGTCAGTTGCAAAAAATGTTCTCTCAGGATTTAACTGTATTATATAGAGAAAAAGGTGTATTGAGCTTCTTATTATATCAATAATATATAAATAATTATGATTTTTGTGGTAACAACATTATATACATTAAAGAAATAAAAACTATAAACAGATACTTTGATATTTTTTCTCTATTGAGAGAAAATTTAAAAGTCTATATTTTGAGCATTTTTTCAGATATAAAAGTAAAAATTGCCCTTTAATTTCTCATAAGGATAAAATAATACTAATAAGAAGCATAAAAACATTTGCTGTTATATAATAATTGACCCTTAAATACATTTAATCACATACTGATATTATTGCTGTTGATTGCCTCTGAGTCTAGTACAACTCATAGTGGCCCTTTGAGCAAAAGGCCTGAAGCCTTTCTATAACTCAACATTTATATCCATTTTTATTTATCTGCATTAATTTGCTTGAAGTTCTAAAGGTTACAGAGAACAAATAAGATTTTTTTAAAAAAAACTCTTTTAATATCCATATGTAAATGTCAAATCAGTGAAATTTTTGTATTTTTAAACACATAGATATATTGCTTAAGAGTAGTGCTAAAGTAATGGTTCATTATAGAGTATAAATATTTTCCAAATATGGAATGACAACTTGCATATTTTAATAGATCCTGATTCCACTAGCAAAACACACATAGGAATAGACTTTAAATTTGCCTAAATCAATATCCATTTACCTTAAATTGGAGGTAGAAACACTTGTATCATCATAAGCCAAGTTTCAAACTCATGGTCTAAATGGAAGCCTTTGAGAGGGAGACCTAGATAGGTTAAAGATGGTAATACCTCATTCCTATTGATTTAAGTAAAATATTCATGGTTTAAACTGTTCTAATGTATACCCATGGAACTAAAAGTCCATAAGAAGATGATTCACTAAGAATTAGGCAATAATATAAATAGATCATTATGCAACTTGAATATATTAGAATTGCCTGATGGAAAATGTACAATTATTTATGAACAGCAGTCTTTATATGATACAAAGATTTAAAAGCTTGGCTACTAATTTAGAGATTAGTACATGACATGATTATCCATCTCCTAATAGTTGCAGACACTAAAAGTTCTAAGGCTTTCAGTTTTAAAGTACTGGTGAAGCTTTCATTAGTTGGAATTGATTCAATGGTAAATGGTTTACATAGAAATTTTTATTTTTTAATATATTAAAAGATGGTTTAGCAACATATTAGACAAAAATTGAAGAGAGGAGCAGAGAACTGAGGAAATATAATCAAATAGTAAAATAAAATGAAAATGAAAATTCCAATAACAACTAGAAAACAACTAAAAAAATTTTGTCAAAAGTGATGAATAAGCAATTCACCAAAGAGAAAATATGTAAGTCTAAATTCATTATTAATAATGAAAATACTTAACTATGGCCACATGAGATGTGATTTATACTTGTAAAATAACAAGGAAAATAAGAAATCTGTCAAAATGAATTCTTTGATAAGATAAAGAGCACTAAAAATTCATATATTGCTGTCGGAGACTGTAAATTGTCACAATTCTGCAATTTCATCATACAACCTATCACTTTCATGCTTATATATACTTGTAATAGTTGTGTAATGTTTCAGAGTTTACATAGAAAATATTTTAAAGAAAAATGTCTGTGTTTTCAAAGGATGCATAAATCTGTTTTGTATTCAAAATTTTTAATTTTAACAACAATAGCAATTAATGGGCTATATTGCTGTAGTTGTCGTTAAGTACCATCGAGTCAGAGACAACTTATGGTGACCTCATGATTGAAAGACCTGAACACTTGTATAACTTTCATTGTTTCTCCAAGTTCATAGGGTTTCCGGAGGCAAGCTATTTCGAAAGTGGATGCCACTCCTACTTCCAAGCTAGTTTTATTCGGGAAGCTCCACCAAACACTGTCCACCATGGGAAACTATTATCACATTTGGCACATCAGTGTCACAGTGTTCATCATCACAGCAACTTACTTGGGACATTTCATCTAAGAAAAAGCTATTTCAAGATATTCTAGAATATATTAACGTTCCTATAAATCAATTGGTAAAATTAATCTATACATATGTTTGTATATGTGCATGTATATACATATATTGTTGTGGCTGACTATCATAGAGAGTTGGAACTGACCCCTGGCTGACCTTCTGATAGGTTTTTAGAGGACATTAATTGCATGGGAAGAGATTACTATCCTTCCCCTGTGGAGCAGCAGGTGACCTTGAACAGCAAGCAACTCTTTGGGATTGCAGACTACTTTTTGCCACTAAGCCACCAGATCTACCGGTAGAGGCATGCATTTTTATATATATG
>NW_006399897.1:2002039-2011564 GCF_000299155.1 Elephantulus edwardii | reverse complement strand
GTGGCTGACTATCATAGAGAGTTGGAACTGACCCCTGGCTGACCTTCTGATAGGTTTTTAGAGGACATTAATTGCACGGGAAGAGATTACTATCCTTCCCCTGTGGAGCAGCGGGTGACATTGAACAGCAAGCAACTCTTTGGGATTGCAGACTAACTTTTTGCCACTAAGCCACCAGATCTCCCGGTAGAGGCATGTGTTTATATATATATGGGATAAAATTACTTTAAAAATGAAGAAAAGCTAAACACAAAATTCAAGGGTATAGGTATATAAATAAGTAAGTTGTTATTGTTATGTAACAACCATTGGATTGATTCTAACTCAGCAATCCTTTGACAACAAAATGAAAGTGGAAAGAAGATAGGAAAAAAAGTAGAAAGACTGGCAAATGATACTGATATGTTCTATTTTCTGGATGAAATAATTTAGATACATTCTATTATTTTTAGTAACTTAAAAATATGAAACACATATAGATTGTGTGTGTGCTTGTGTGTACATGTGTGCAAATATTACAGGTAAAGTAATAATTAAAAACTAAAGGTCTTGCTTATAAAAACAACAAAGACTTTGCCAAAAATGCCCTGACACATTGGCAAATATATTGAACAGAAGTGACACCATTCTCTATATTTTTTTCCAAGAACAAAAAAGAAAAAGTAGTTTTGAAATTTGAATATTTTTGTTTGTTTGTTTCTTGCAATAGGGTTGGCACAGGATAGAGCAAGTTTCAGGACTATTGTACACAGGGTTGCTGTGAGTCACAAGTGACTAGGTGGCACATAACATTTTTATCTTAATAGATATATTATTGATTTAAGAAATTATACAGAACAAGTAGTAGTGAAAATGGATTCTGGTGTTTTGAAGCATCCATTTCCTAAAGAAGATGCCTCTGGAAACTCTATGAACTTTTGATAAATGGTGGTAGTTGTATAGAAAGGCTTCAGGTCTTTTGTTCATAGGGTCACTACGAGTCATGATCAACGAGAGCTACAACAATAGAAACTTTATAGTTAACTCAGTAACCTTGGGCAAATCTTTTCACTTTATAATGTTTCAATCTTCTCATTAATTAAATTAGTAATTTAAGTAAATCCTAATTTTAGTCCCTTTCAACAATGAAATTTTATGTATGACTAATTTGTCATACATACACATTTTGCAATAATGTTGTGTAAATTGACTTACTTACGTAGGAGATCAAATTGCTTATGAATTATCATTGGGAGTTATTGTGAGTTGTTTGTTTTAAAATATTTTTGGTGCTTTGTATTAAAAATTTATGAGTACATATGTTGAATAATCTGGCAAAATTTTGAAATTGATACAAACATAACAAAACTAAACAAAGACATTTTATAGGGTTTTTTTTAGTCTAAAAGTTTTGTTGAAATGTCATTACTCTACAAGGTGGATTAATGCAATAAAGTGGTGTGTAGTTCAATACTGGAAAGCTAATATATTTGTCTGATATAATCTACAATTTATATATATTTGGACTCAGGTCCAGTTCTATATTTATTTATTTAAATGAAAGAAACACTAATAGCTAAAAAAATATTTTTACTAATCAAGTTATTTTGTTATTCTGCAGATATTTTTACATGCATTTGAAAAAGAAAAACAACAAAATTCTGAAGGCACATGCTGAAAAGAAATTATGGGTGATGAAACATCAGATTCCCTTTCTATCTCTATGTCAAGCAAAAAATATGACTATGCTTCACTTAATTTCTGAGATTCAATGAGATAATTTATACCCATTAAACTATTAAGAAAGGCTTGAGTATTATAGCTTGCAAAGTATTTTAGAAATCACTAAGAAATATGAAAATATAAGGGATGAATTATCCATTAAATCTAATAATTTCCTGGGGAAACAGATTTTGACAGAGTTCTGACTTTTAAGAGAACCATATTATTACTTTAACTAGTGTAACTGTCAAATGTGTGTAAGATCATAAAATAAAGCATAGTTTTCTTTCAAATGAAGAGTTCCTATCAGTTTATGTTTTAAGTTTTATGTGGTCATATATGTTTTACTCTCATTTTTTTACTCTTCTTTTTTTTAAATATATTTATACTGGCAAGTCTTCACACTTTTATTTTAGCTGCTTTTCATCTTTAAGAATCTTCTGATAATTTTCATTGATACATTTACAGAGAAAATAGAGGATAATGCTTACTAAGTGTTTTCATTACAAGTTTTATTCAAGACACTCATAAATTCTCAAGACAATGTCATTTACCTCTCCTATTGTGTGTCTATAGTATCTTTTTAATGGTCCATTTAATTTTAAATAGGTCACTCAATATTAAGAAAAGAATATCAAATATATTTGGTTAGCATTGATGTGAATCAGTTATTTCAAGAATGCATGCATTCATCTCACAATTTATAATCAGCACGCCTATATAGTAATGCTCGGCTTCACAATCAACACTCATGGAAACAGCTGTTAGGAATCAAAAGACAAGTTGCATTATGTAGATTTGCTATTTCCAGAGTACTGAAAAGCAACTGATGGTAGTCAGGAGACTAAGGTGCATCTGATTCAAGCCATGGTCTTCACAATTACTTTATATGCATCAGAGAGCTGGACAATGGCGAAGGATGACAGAGGAATAATTGATTCCTTTGAGTTGTGCTGGAGAAGAGTCTTGATCATATCATGGACTACTGAGAAAACAAATAGGTCTGTCTTAGAGAGGATGAAACCAAGTTTATCCTTTGAGGCTAGGACTTTGAAGCTCCATCTCATATACTATGGGCATGTGGCCAGGAGGGACCAATCCTTGGAGAAGGATATCATGCTCAGAAGAGTGGAGGGACAGCAAAGGAGAGGAAGGTCCGAGATGAAATGGTTTGATACAGTGACTATGGCAATGGGGAAAGGGTAGGGCTTATAGCTGTTGA
Source organism: Elephantulus edwardii (assembly GCF_000299155.1). Classification (NCBI taxonomy): domain Eukaryota; kingdom Metazoa; phylum Chordata; class Mammalia; order Macroscelidea; family Macroscelididae; genus Elephantulus; species Elephantulus edwardii. The sequence continues at coordinate 2,008,641 of NW_006399897.1, read as the reverse complement.
ACATAGTATCACTATGGGTTGCAGGTGACTCAATTACACATACCAACAATAACAACAACATATAGTAAATTGTTAGGTACCATATACCAACTCACTGAAGAAAGCCTATCATTCTATTTCTTCAGGCAATTAATTCTATTCAATTACTATTAATGGAAGGATAATTTTACCCTTTATACTTTAGTCTGGAGTCCATACTTGCAAGAAGCAATAATGTCTAAGAAATACAGAAACAAACAAACAAATAAACAAACCCAAAATTAAAACAAACAAATTGAAGTGAGCAATAAGCAAATGATCTGTTGCAGTAGTTGAAGTTGTTGCCTGAAACAGAAGTTGCCTGTAGTAAAATAAAAAGAGAAAAGTGAATGAATTACTTGAAATAACTGAGCTTCTGGAATGTGTATTTCTAGATTTCATTTACATAAGAAGGAAAAAAGCTTGTTTTAGTAGTTTTTGTGGGTTTCATTTTAGTAAGTTGGATGTCACTTTCTGCCATGGATTATGCCTGTGCTGTTTCCTTACATATGTCTATACATATGGTTATCAAATGCATGAGCATCTTGAGTCCCTTTTTCTGGGCCATTCCTTCTATCAGCTATGTTTTCAGTCATGATCTTGTCAGGAAAACAGAATCCTGCTCAGTTAGTATAAGATATATAAGGGGCTCTTTATAAAGCTGAAGGTAAAGTAAAAGATTACCACCATAGGTCTGAGGACACAAGTAAATGACATAATGTTATTAAATGCTAGTGAAAATTATATTTTTTGAAGTACTGCCAGAAATAGCAGTCCATTTAGATAGACATTAGGTAAGAAGTAATTTTTTTCTCTTGATTTCAAAGTATTCCTATTTAGAAGTCAGTCATATAGAATGCTCAGACTCCGGTCTCTCAGACATAATGGAGAGTAAAGAAAGACCTTATGGCCTTACACATTTATATATATATATATATATATATATATATATATATACTTATGTGTGAGAATAGGGCATGGGTTAGAGATTATGGCTTAAAAAATCCAATCTAGAAAGATTCCTTCATTTTGTTCTTGTAAATATTGCTGGTAAGATTATTCATGAGCATATCCTCCTGTGTTTATACGTAAGAGTTTCTGTAATGCATTTGTTTACACAGTTATACAAAGTCACTTTTCTTAGTAGTGTAATCATTAGCAATTCACTCCTAGAATAGTAAAGGTTGTAGGTCCATTATATTCCCATTTAATGCAAACAATCATATATATGCAAAGGCATTTGACAGTGTGGATCACAACAAATTGTGAGAAGATTGGATATCACAGAAAACTTGCTTGTACTCATATGAAAGTTATATTTTGAGCAGGGAACTATCATCAGAACAGAGCAAGGAAACATTGCATGGTTCAAAACAAGTAAAAATATATATCAAGGATGTTTTCTATCTCCATACCTTTTTAATCTATATGTAGAGTAGATCACTTGAGAAGCTGGACTTTATGAGGAGGTATGTGGCAAAAGAGTTGGAGGAAGATTCATCAACAAGTTGTGTTAAGTAGATTACATAACCATTGCTTGCTGAAACTGAGGAGGAACTGAGATGTTTTCTAGAAAAAAAAGCAGTAATTGCAGTCTTCAATATAGATTAAACATCAATATCAAGAAAAGGTTCTTACTACTGGGTCAATGGACAGCATCATACAGATGGAGAAGAGACTGAGATTGCTAACAATTTCATCTTGCGTGGTTCCATTATCAACGTTGTTGGCATCAACAGTGAAGAAACAAAAAGATGGAACTCATGAGTTAGTATACAAAATGGGTGACTCTGGGGGATGTTATGCTGAGTGAAATATCTCAGTCATAAAAGGACAAATGTTGCATAATACCACTGTTGACAAAACTAAGAAAAGAGGGGATAAATAATGTATAATACACTGGAACAGATGAGGAAAAGCACTATTTAAAAGGGATATATGACTAGCAGCTATTATTGTCATGACACGAGTCTGGAATGAATTGCATAACAATATCTTTTTTCTTTTTTTTTTTTTTTACTTTTCAAAGAGAAAAGCGAACCGGGAGGAGAGTAGGGCAGGGAGGAAAGTGTGCGATAATAAATGAAAGGAAATACAAAGTCTCTGTAAACGTTCACTAAAATAAACTTTTACAAAAAAAGAAAAGAAACCAAAAGATGAATTGCAGTGGGGAAAAGCTGATGTCTGGGACCTGTCCAGAGTGCTGAAGAAGTCAGAGACAGATGTGCCTGCCTTATCCAAGCCATGATCCTTCTAATTAGTTGCTATACATCAGAGAATTAGACAATGACTAAGGATGGTAGAAGAAGAATAGATTCCTTTGAGATGTGGTGCTCTAGAACAGTACTGAACATACCCTGTACCACCAAGAGAATAAATAAGTCTATCCTGGACACGGTGAAACCAAACCACTCCTTTGAGGCAAGGATTTTGAAACTTTGCCTCATATAATTTGGTCATAATTCCAGAAGGGGCCAGTCCTTGGAGAAGGACATTATACTTCATAGAGTAGGGGAGCAATGCAGAAAAGCAAGAGTCTGGATGAGATTAATTGACACAGTGACTGGGGTAATGAGTTGGTGTGTCAGAGATGGTGAGATTGACTCAGGATAGGACAAGATTCAGACATTATATGGAGGATCGATATGAATCAATGAGTCACAAATTATTTGAAGGTATATATATAGTTGTTGATTGACATTGAGCTGAGCCTCAAGAATTTCTCTGTCATTTCTCAAAATTCATAGAGTTTCCGGGGGCATGTTGTTTAGGAAGTGGTTGCCACTCTTACTTCCAAATATATATATAACAATAAAGTATATGTACATATATTTATTTAGTGTTATGTGTTCTAAAACATAACAATTGAATCTGGTGGTCTAGTGGCAAGAAATGGCACTGCAATTCCAAATGTGTGTGGGAGGAGGATGGGCAATCTCTTCCAATGCAATTAACTGTCTCTGAAAACCCACCAGAGGGTCAGTTATGGATGTGTTGGTCCTGACTCGATGATACTCAACAACCACAGTAACATCTTCCCTAAGACTCTTAGCGTTCTTGTATCTTATTTTAGAATTTTAGTCAAAAGTTCTTTTTCTACGTATGATTTGAACATTCAAGTTCTTATGAAGTGTGAAATGCATTTTCTGTATACTCTGACATAAGAATTCAATTTTTGGGTTTTCTATTTCTGTACAGACTTTTTTCTTTTTCAAAATTACAATAGTTTATTTGTCACAAAATATGATATTGGTGTGAGGACTGGGACTCGAAAGTCCATTTCCAGGAGGGCTAACTGACATGGTGTATTGGTAAACTGGGATTGCAACTGAGACAGTTAAATAGAAACCATGATTCTTTTCAACATTAACCTGTTTATGGCCTGAATTTCAACAGATTTTTCTACAGGAAGAGTTCATTGAAACGCTTTCTTACATTACATCTCAGTATTTCTGATATCATTTTATATTTGGATATTGGTGATTCTGAAGTTCGCTTCTGTCTCAGGAAAGCATTACAAGATGTTTTAATGAATAATGTTATGGAGTACCATCGATCCAGAACCGACCCATGGCTGGCCTTCCAGGTGGTTTTCATAGGAAGTTAATCACGGGGGAGGAGATTGCCCGTCTTTCTCCTACGAAGCAATTTGCAGGTTCAAACTATGTGGCTTCGGATTGCAGCCCAACTTCCTATGACTAGGCCACCAGAGCACGCTTAGTTAAGTTTATCTATGATTTTGGTTAACTTAGTGTATTTTAGTGAACTTTTTTAAAAGAAATACCTAGTTCCGTTAGCACCAGAGGAACAAAAACACAAAAAACTTCCGAGTTTTATATTTAAATGTATTTTCTTTCATTATTTTGGGGTTTTTTTTTTTTTTTTTTCCAGGGACTCTGATTGATGTTGTAAATTGAAATCTTTTGGTTGATTTCCTTAACAATCAATACTTTATTGATTGTTTATGCTAACTTTTTGGTTTATTTTATTAGCTATTTATTGTATAAAAATCTATTTTATTTTAATTAGATAGTGATAGCTTTGGTAAAAATCATCTTGTGTAGTATAGCTGTTGTTTTCTTGACACTAATAAAACAAAATGCAAATATCAATTCTGACTTACAGAGACCTTGCAGGACACACTATAAATGCCCAGAGTAATTCTAAGGTCATTATCCTACAACAATGGAAGGACACATTTTTCTATAGTGGAGATACTGGTGGTTCAAACCACTGACTTCTTGATGAGCAGCTGAACACTTAACCACTATGCTACCAATGGTCTTTATATTGGTAGCTTTATTAATTTATATTGCTTTTCTGAGCCCTCCAGTCAGCACTGACTCACAGCTGAATCTCCAGTGGGTTTTCAGAAGCAATTAATTGCACTAAAAGTGGTTGCCCATCCTCCTCCCGTGGAGCAGCAGCTGGTGAACTCAAACTGCATGACTTTGGGATTGTACTACAGCTTCTTACCTTCAGAGTTCTTTTCTAAATTTCAGGCAGGCTATGGTCTTTGTAATTATGTACTATGTATCAGAGAGCTCGACAATGACTAAGGATGACACAAAAAAATTGATGATGCCTTTGAGTTGTGGTGCTGGGGAAGTATCTTGAACATACCATGGACCACCAAGTAAAGAAGTAAGTCTGTGTTGAAGAGGGTAAAAATAACTTTCTTCTTGGAGGCTAGGACTTTGAAGCTCCATCTCACATACTTGGGGCATGTGGCCAGGAGGGACCAATCCTTGGAGAAGGATATCATACTCAGGAGGGTGGAGGGACAACACAAAAGAGGAAGACCATGGATGACATGCATTTATACAGTGACTAGGGCAATGGGGGCAGGTATGTCAGAGTCAGTGAGACTGGCTCAGGATAGGGCAGGCTTCAGAGCCATCGTACATAGAGTCACAGGTCATTCAATGACACATAACAAAGAGAAGTTCATAATTTACCTTCTCCAATTACATTTTAATTCATCCACTGAAAGTTTACAAACTCTTACTTTAGAGCTTGTTATCTCAAGACAATTTACTTTTCTACTTTCTATTACTTTGTGTATCAAACGGGGGAAAAAAGACACTTTGTCCTAGTGAAACATTCTAGTACTTCCAAACAAATGTCTACATACTTTCTGCCTATAGGAAGGTTAATGACAATTCATTTGAAAAGTTTCAATACACAATTCTGGACTAAATTTACTACTCAACTCTTTCTCATAGATGTCAAGTTTAGGGTCACACTAGACCTTCCTTTGGAGTTTCAGAGGCTGGAACCACATGGAAAGAGATTATCAGTCTTTTGTTATCAATCTTCTCTGCAGACGCACCGGTGGATTTGAGCTGCCAGAGAGACACTGTCTTTGGGTTAGCAGAGTAGTAACTCCATACAGACTAGGCCACCATGTTGTTGTTGTTGTGAATTGCTGTTGAATCTAGTACAACACATAGTGACCTTATGAACAAAAGGCTTGAAGCCTTTCTATAACTATCATCATTTATTTAAGTTCATAGCGTTTCCAAAGGCATGTTGTTTAGGAAGTGGATGCCACTCCTGCTGTTGTTGTTGTTGTTGTTAGGTGCCGTCGAGTTGTAGATGACTCATAGCAGCCCTATGAACGGAAGACCTGAGCACTGTTCATGGTGTTCCTGGAGGCAAGCCATTTCGGAAGTGGATGCCACTCTTGCTTCCAAGCTTGTTATAGTCGGGAAACTCCACCAAACACTGTCCACCATGGGCAACCATTATCACATCTGGCACATCAGTGTCACAGTGTTTAGCATCACAACAATCATGAGTTACCTCTCCAGCAATGCACAGACCAGTGCTATACCACCTAGAAAAATGTTTCAGCAAAAAACAATTTGAACCAGGCCTGAGGGCCGCAGACTAAAACCACCCACCTTGGACTTGGTAGCATAACTTTCTGTCCACGGGCCAATGTAGCTTTATCTCCTGTCATAGCCTCATTTATTCATCTAGTCGAGATTTATGGAAACTGAATGGCAATTTTACTCATGATAAAACAAAAAAGGAAAGGAAAATGAAATGCTTCCTAATACTATTAATATTTAACATGACTGTTATCTTAGTAGGTGTTTGTGTTATATATTACTAGTATTTATCAATATGTGGAAGGGGGAGTGGCATCCACTTCCATAATAGCTTGCCTCCGGAAACCCTATGAACCTGGAGAGAGGATAAAAGACACCCAAGCGTCGAGGACTCTCCTTCATAGGGTCACTATGAGTCGCCTGCGACTCGACGGCACTTAACAACAACAACAACAACATTTACCAATATGTCTTCTTTTCCCCTTTGTTCCTTCTCACATGCTTAAGAATTGCTATTAATTTGACATGACTCAAAGTGTTTTTGAAACTTTTTATAATTCAGCAAGTATACAGAGACAACAGTAGGCCGTGGAAAGTGTAACGTAAAAGATGTTGAGAATTGGTCCCAGTTTGTCTCTGATGAGCTTTATGGTTTTGAGCTTTATTCCGAGATGTGACCCTGTTTCAGCTTTCTATAGGTAACAGGCCAGTTTTTCCAGCACCATTTGTTGAAGAGGTTGTCAATGC
>NW_006399897.1:1988691-2000792 GCF_000299155.1 Elephantulus edwardii | reverse complement strand
CTAATTTACAGTATAAAAGGTCTGCCAAATACAGCCAGAAATGCATAATATGAAGAGGATAAAATTGATGAATGGGATCTTCTAAGGATTAATTCTCTGGGCTCATCAAAAACTTCTTCCAACAGGGTGAAAAGAAAACATACTGACTATTGTGAGACCCTTTTTTGAGATGGTATTGCCAAATGCTTGTTCCTAGTCGGTAGGTTTTCTTTTCACCCTGTTGGAAACAATTTATGAACAACGTAGGAATGTATTCTTTAGAAGTTCTCATTCATCAATTTTATCTTCTTCAGATTGTGCATTTCTTGCTGTGCTTGTCAGTCTCTTTATAGCACAGAATTGGCCTTCAAAGCTTCTGCAAGACACAATAAAAGACCTCAAGAAATGGAAAAATGTGCCCTATGCATGGATTGGAAGAATCAATATTATGAAAATGTCAATCCTATCAAAAGCAATCTACATGTTGAATGCAATCCCAATACAAATACCAAATTCATTTCTCAAGGAGATTGAAAGAGAAATTGTCACATTTATTTGGAGAGGAAACAGACCTCAAATAAGGAAAACATTTCTGAGAAACAAAAACTAACTGGGAGGTAAAGCACCCCCAGAACTCAAATCCTACTACACAGTGGTACTAACCAAAATTGTGTGGTACTGGTACAACGACAGGCACATAGAGCAATAGAACAGAATTTATAACCCCAAAATAGACCCAACTATCTATGGTCAACTGATATTTGACAAAGAGTTCAAACCTATCAAATGGGAACTTGACAACCTCTTCAACAAGTGATGCTGGCAAAACTGGACTGTCACCTATAGACATCTGGAACAGGACCTATATCTCACACCATACACAAAAAATAATCACCTCAAGGTGGATAATAGTTCTGGGATTAAAACCTCAAACCATAAAGTTCATAACAGATAAGAACTCTTAGACGTTGGTGGGATTGTAAAATGGTACAATCAGTCTGGAAGGCAATTTGGAGTTTCCTTGAAAAGCTGAACATAGAAATTTCCTATGACCTCTTTATTCCACTGCTTGGGCTATACCCTGAGAATATGGGAAATGAGGCATAAACAGAGACTCATGTACCAGTATTCACAAAACAGTCCAAATACCTGACTACTTTGAAATGGATTGAGAAATTATGGTACTTTCACACAGTAAAATATTATGCTACATGCAGGAGCAATGATTTTATAAATTACCATCTAACATGGGAGAGACTGGATACCCTTAAGCTCAGTGAACTAACTCAGTCCCATAAAGGACCAATATTGTGTAAGATCATTATAATAGAATGAGTTCAAGAATCCAAGCAGGGCAGGGGTGGGCTTAATCATAGGGTCACACAATTTGGTGGGTGGTGGGAGGGATGGGTAAAGAAAAGGGGGAAGATCCAGTGTAAAAAACAATGTATATGGACTTTATAAACTTTGCATGTAAACCAGTATAAAATTAAAAAAAATATTAAAAACATTATAAGAATTACATTTTATATTCTTTTTATTGTGGTTAAATGCACATTAAACTTCTTATCTGAACTATTTCTAAAAATGTTTCATTCGCTGAGGTTAATATCATTCACAATATTGTAAATTTTTTACCATCATATTTTTATAAAATTTAAGTAACCCCATACAGAAAGTGAATATTCATTAAATAACAACTCTACATCCCCTCTCTCCATAATGTCCCAGTAATTGATCTTCTTTTTTGTCTCTATTAATTCTAATGTTCTAGATATCTCATTTAAATGCACTCATTAATAACATTTGTCCTTATTCTTGTTGTGGTGTTGGTTAGGTGCCTTCAAGTAGAGTACAACTCATAACAACCCTATATACAAGGATCTGAACCCTGTTCTATATTTCCTTTCTGACACGCAAGAGCCCATTGAAGCAGTCACTGGGTCTATCCACCTGGTTAAAGGTCTTCCTCTCCTTCAGTGACCCTCCACCCTTCCCAGTATCATGTCCTTCTCCATGGAATAGCAACTCCTTGCAACATGTTGGAATTATGTATGTCTTGGAGGAGGTGTAGCCAGACTACTCTTTGGAGGAAAGAATGATGAGGCTTCCTGTCACATAGTTTGTCCTTATTAGTAGTATTTATGTCAATTAAAATAACATGGTCATTGTTTCTTTTTGCCATGTTGTTGCTGTTTGCCATGGGTATTATTTCCATTTATAATGATGCTATATATGCCCAGTAGAATTGACTTAAAGTGCTTTCAAGGTTGTGAACTTACAGAAAACACATCGACAGGCCTATCTTTTGAGGAGCTTGTGGGTGAGTCTGAACCACTATCCTTACCTTTTTATAGAACGCTTAACATTTTTTTCCCAGTTAAATAGTTCATTCATTTAATAGCATATATCCAAATGTCATATCTTCTTATGGTAGAATAATAATCTATTTTGCATATTTATTACACTTTATTTATTTATTTATTCAACTTTAGATGGACCCTTGGGTTGATTCTGCCTGTATATACACTATGAGTAATGTGACAGTAAACCTTGACATAAAAATATCTCTTGGAGTTTCTACTTTTTAAGTCTTTGGGAAATAGATCTAAGACATAAATTTTTAACCCATGTAGGAATTCTTGTAAAATTGTAACTTATGAGAATATTTTGAATGATTTTCTGAACTAAATTTGCAAACATTTCGAAGGAGAGAAAATAATAAATTTCACAAGAAATATGTCAATATTTTCCCATCAAAATACCACCTTAAAGCAGTGATTAAAAATAAAGTACCATTCTAATTTTTATTAAAAACTTCTCAAGTATTTGAAACTATTCATCCCACTTAAGAGAAAATAATTGATTTTTGAACTAGTGATATTTCCAGTGATGCCATCAAACTGAATGTCATCCCTTTTTCACCTGAATTCTTTTAATTGAAGATTGAGGGAAATTTATTCTACTTAGAGAATGAAAAGTTCATTGTAAAGGGAATCTTTCAGGCCATCAATCCACTTATTTTTCTCCAACAATAACTTTTAGAAGAAGAAAATTTTGTGCTCAAATAATTAGTGATAGACTAGAAGGTTCATGAGGTATTGAAAGAACATTATATAGCAAACTACGTAGGATTTTTTAAAAAAATATATAAACTAGTAATTTTGTCAAAACTCTCCCACACAGACATGCAACAGTCAGTTTTTAATAGTAATCTTTGGTAGAAACAGAAAGAATATCTTGTTTTGTGTTAAAGTTTGATACTAAATTCAATGAAAGGTGACCTTTCTTAATAAACTATTCTAAGAGTGTGATAGCAGACCTGTTTCAATGACAGCATCCTCATCTTCCATGAGAGAGACCTCGTTTGCATTCAGGCCAATATATCTTGTGTAAAGCTAGCAAGTTGATGTTTTAACTCTTTTAACACTAATATTTTTGGTTGTGAGACTTATCAACAAACTGTGTTTTGCAGATGATACAACCTTGCTTGCCAAAACTGAGAAGGAACTGAAGCATTTGCTGTAGAAGATTAAAGACTATAGTCTTCAATATGGATTGAAACTTAACATCAAGAAGACAAAGATTCTCACCACTGGGCCTATTGGCAGCACCATGATAAATGGAGATGACATTGAGATTATTAACAATTAAAGTTTGCTCTGCTCCACAATCAATCTTGGACCAGGAGTCAGGAAATTAGAAGGTGAATTTCACTGGGAAAACTGTTTTCAATGACCTCTCCAAAGAACTGAGAAACAATGATGTCAATCTAGAGACTAAGTTATACCTGATACAGGCCATGGTCTTTGCAATTACTTGCTATGCATCAGAAAACTGAACATAACTAAGGATTTCAGAAGAAATTATGTCTTTGATTTCTGATACTGGAGAAGAGTCTTATACTATGGATTGCCGAGACAACAAATAGTTTTGTCTTGGAGAGGGTGAAACCAAGTTTCTCCTTGGTGGTAAGGATTTTACAGCCCATTTCACACTTTTTTTTGGCATGTGGTCAGGAGGGACCAGTCCTTGGAAAAGGACATCATATTTGGAAGGGTGGAGGGACAGCGCAGGAGACGAAGACCTGGTGAGATGAATTGACATGGTAACTGGGGCAATGGGAGTAGATGTGTTAGTGTCAGTGAAACTGCCTCAGGATAAGGCAGTGTTGAGAGCTATTGAACACAGGATTGCTATGAGTCATGGGTGAATCAATGGCACATAACAATTGTTTACAATCCCAAATTCACGAATGATTTTTCTTGGATTTTCTTCAATGCTTTGCATTTACCCTACTTTCCCATTAAAGCAGCTATTAGGTCTTTCCTGTGAAACACAAAAAATACATAAAGCTTCTTGTATGTGGCATTGAAAAATTGATGGATAGTTTTTCAGTTTTTCTTTCATCCTTGTTACAACGACTTTAGAAATGTATCTTAATTAAATGGCTGAGCCAAATCTCGGAATTATTTTTCACTTTAATACCTATGTTTATTGCAGTATTATGTATAATATATTTACATAAATCACATTGATTTTCCTTTAAATCAATCATAAATGTTCTATAATGTTAATTGTATTATGAAATCTCTAAGGCATAATAAATTACACTATAGTTATAATTTTTATCGCCTTCTTTTTTCTTTTAATTAGACAGTTATTATTGTTTTCTATTTTTTCCGTTTCTTATTATTGTATTTATCACCAATATACAGTGTGTTCCATATAGACTTTCATTTACATTTTGATTATTTATATTGTGGGAGGGGTTTTCTCCCCTTCCTTACAATCATTGCATCAACAACTACTTTCGTCAAAGCGTGTAAGCCCGCTACTTCATTCTTAATGTCCTTCTACCTCTCTTTTAGATAATCAATTACTGACTTGACCATCCTTATCAAATCAGTCTTATGAGCAAACAAGTATGTCCCTTTTGCTGAAGGATCCTCTGTTCTACTTAGAAACTTGGTAATTTGGGATACATAAGTATTGTCCAATCCGGAAATATCTAGTTATAACAATCAACCCTAGTTCGAAGCATGGATCATGTTTCTTCTCCATGATGGATGCTGGTCAACTCATCTTAGACATCTCTGTGGCTAGGTTTAAATAGGCATCCAAAGTGAAAGGAGAAATGGAGAAGGGAATGGGAAAAACGGTAGCAGGGAAACAACTAGGATTTAGTGTTTAGTGGGGAAATGAGTGAGAGAAGGATGGGGAAATGGGAACTGGGAAATGGAAAGATTTAATTGGAACATAGTAATATTGGTAGACGAGTTTGTGTAAAATACAATGCATAGGAATGCTTCCATGACACACAGTGTGGATTGAGAATTATGTATAACACAATGTACATGAATGAAATACAAGATAAATGAACTACTGCATGAAAAAAGGAGGAGAAAAGACGAGATTAAAGAGAGAGGGTCATTGAAATGGGGGGACAGAGACAGAATAGAGGGTTGGATCATTGGGGTCTTGGGGGGAAAGCATGATAAAAAATAGGAATAAGTGTGTGTGAGGGATAATGTGGGGCAAAATGTATACGGATAAAATGCAGTGTTTAAGGGTGGTTATATGAAAATAATTTTTTTTTAAAGTGTAAGGAAATAAAAAATGTATTACATTAACACTGGATATTAGAGATTTAGAGGGTGTATAATTCCACCCTGACCAATTATTAATTTGGATTAGAAAAAGAGAAGATCTGGTCTGGATATGTTGTTCTCGATGTTGTTATATGCCGCCGAGTTGCTTGTGACACATAGTGACCCTATGTACAATAACCCTTAGCTCTGCTCTGTCCTATGCCAATCTCACTCTTCCTGACACACCCATCCTAATTACCCCAGTCACTAAATCAATCCACCTCATAGAGGGCCTTCCCCTCCTGTGCTGTCCCTCCATCCTGCCAAGCATGATGTCCCTCTCCAAGGACCCGTCCCTCCTTACAACATGTCCAAAATATGTTAAACAGAGCTTCAGAATCCTTGCTTCCAGGGAGTCTCTTGGTTTAATCCTTTCCAGGATGGATCTGTTTGTTTACCTCGCAGTCCATGGTACTCTCAATACTCCTCTCCAGCACCACAGCTCAAAGGCATCAATTCTCCTTCTATCCTCCTTAGTCACTGTCCAACTCTCAGATGCACAACAAGTGATAGCAAAGACCATGACCTATAGTCTCCAGAGAGACACCATTGATCTTCAGTACTTTGGAGAAGTCCCTAATAGCAGACTTTCCCATGGAAATACATCTTTTAATTTCCTGGCTACTGGTACCAAGAGTGTTGACCATGGAGCCAAGCAAACTAAAGCTATGCGCAATCTCCATCTCTTCACCATCCATCTTGATGCTGCCAATTGTCCCAGTGATGTAAATCTTTGTCTTCTTGACATTGACCCTCAATCCATATTGAAGGCTGTATAAGCTTGTTAAAAGTAAAATATAGTATTGGAAGTTGGAGTGTGGTCAAGGGGAAAGATTGAGTCCCACTCAATACTCTGAAGAGATTTGTATTTCAATAGATTTGTGGACCCACATTGGAGTATTGATGGAAGAGACGCACAATTGAAAAAAGGGCAGACAAGAAAAGAAGGAAGCAAAAAAATGAATAAAGAAAGGAAGAGATTGGGTTTTGTTGTTGTTGTTGTTTTAATAACTTGAACAAGTTGTTTGGTTTCTGAGGCAGAGTAAAGTAGACATTCCTCAAGCCCCACCTCCAAGTCTTGAGGTTAGAGTATGCTCACTCATACTCACTTGGATCCACAAGAGTGTAAAAGGATTGAATACCACAATGAAAAAAGGAAAAGTTCCTTCATTACTGCTCTGAGAATGCACAAATGTGTGAATGAGCAGGGAAGGGCTGTAGGCTTGAAGAGCAGGGAGTCGTGAGGACCACTGGTGTCTGTTGACTCAACTTGGCATCATGTAGGGACAAGGGTTTTGTGAGGAGACCAAGATGTCTGGAAAGCAAAGAAAATTGTGGACTCCTGAAGTGATACTTTTTAATTATGGTGTTGGCAAAGAATATTGCATACGGTCTGACAAAAAATAAATTTATGTTGGAAGAAGAGTAGCCAGAGTGCTCAATAAAGGTAAGAATGGCATGACTTATTTTAGACATTTTGTGAGGTGGAGCAAGTTCCTGGAAAAGGATATCATTCATCAAAATGGGGAGGTTCAGAAAAGTAGAAGACTCTCAAATAATTGGATTGAGAAAGTGACTGCAACAATGAGGATAAGTAAAGCAGAGCTTTTGGCAATAATTCACAAATGGGTAAATTTTGGTCAATTATACATAGGGTAGTTATGAGCTGAAGGTGACTTGATAATACTCAACAATAACAATACAACCCAACTACAAAACTGTATAAGTTCAGGTGTCTATCATAAGTATTCTTTTTTTTTATCATAAGTATTCTAAATCCAAACACATACTCTATTTGTTTTAATTTTCTGACAATCACATGGATTATTTTTTGTCTAGGTTAACTCATTATGTTGTTGTTATGTGCCATCGAGTCACCTGCGACAGCCCTAAACCCCGCTCTATCCTGTGCCAATCTCACTCTCTTCAACACAACTACCCTGTTTACCCCAGTCAATGAATCAATCCATCTCAGAGAAGGTCTTCCTCTCCTGCACTGTCCCTCCAATCTCCCAAACATGACAATTGGTTCCTCTTTTCAACCTGTCCAAAGTTTGTCAGACGAAGCTTCAGATTCCTTGCTGTCCAGGAACAGCCTGGTTTAACCTTTTGCAGAATGAACCTGTTTGTTCTCATAGTAATCCATGGTATAATCAATGCTCTTCTCCAACACCACATCTCAAAGGTATCAATTCTCCTTCTATCATTCCTAGTCTTGTCCAGCTCTCTTACACATAGTAAGTGACTGCACACCTTAGTCTCAATAGTTATATTATTGCTCTTAAGTACTTTGGAGAGCTCTCTAGGAGCAGACTTTCCCATCACAATACACTTTTGCTGGCTGCTCGTACCAAGAGTGTTGACTGTAGCACCAAGCAAACTAACGCTATTGACAATTTCAATCTCTTCACCATCCATCCTGATTCTGTCAATTGGCCCAATCGTGAGAATCTTTGTTTCCTTGATATTGAGCCTCAATTCATTTGAAGGCTGCAGTTCTTGGTCTTCTGCAGCAAGTGTTTCAGGTCCTCCTCAGTTTCAGAAAGTAGGGTTATGTCACCTGCATAACAGAGACTGTTGATGAATCTTTCTCAAATCCTGATGCCACATTTTTCCTCATAGATCCAAGCCTCCTTGATAATCTATTCTGCATTTAGATTGATAAGGTATGGAGATAGGAGACATCTCTGACATGTATCCTTCCCAATTTTGAACTAGGCAGTGTTTCTTTGCTTAATTCTCATGACTGCCTCCTGGTCCAAGTATATATAGGTTTTGCATTAGTATGATTGTTCTGGGATTCTCGTTCTTCTCAGAGTCAGCCACTGTTCGTTGTGATCCACACACTCAAATGCCTTTGCATAATCAATGAACCACCGATGGACATCCCTCTAGTACTCCCTGTATTCAGGGAAAGATGAAGATTCATCTAATATTAGTTGTATGATGGCTTTTAAAACCAGTCTGCACGTCTGGCAATTCTCTTTTGATGTGCTGTTCCAGCATTTTCTGGTAATCTTCAGCAGATTCTTGCTTGCATGTTATATTAATTATATTGTGTGATAATTTCTACACTCTGGGTATTGCCAAGATAAGATCAATTGGCCTGAGGCTTTTTGAGTCAGATAACCTTATGATCAATTACTCCAGAGAGGAAAAGGTGAAGAAAAATGGGGTTGCTTTAATAGTTAAAAAAGTAATTTCTAGTAATGTCTTGGAATACAATGTTGTGTGTGACAGGATAGTATCCATACTCATGCAAGGAAGTCTAGTGTATACCACTCTCATTCGGATATATGCACTAACAACCAGAGCCAAAGAAGAGGAAATAGAAGATTTTGACCATCTTTTATAGTCAGAGATCAATCAAACATGCAATCAAGATGCATTAATAGTAATGGATGACTAGAGTGCAAAAGTTGGGAACAGAGAAAAAGGATTAGTAGTTGGAAAACATGGACTGGTGACAGAAATGATGCTGGAAATAGAATGAATTTTGCACAATTATTTATTTATTGCAAATATGCTTTGTAAGAAACTCAAATGCAGGTTATGCACATAGATTTCACCTGGTGGTAGGCATAGGAATCAGATTGACTACATTTATGGAAAGAACCTTTGAAGAAGCTTAATATGAGCTGTGTAAAGTAGGCCAGGTGTTGATTGTGGAACAACCAACTATTTATATGCAAGTTCAAAATGAAGCTAAAGAAAATTAAATCAAATGCATGTGAACCAAAATATCACCTTGAGTCTATCCCACTTGAATTTCAAAACTATCTCCGTAGTTGGTTTGAGGCCTTGAACACTAATGAGCAAAGACCAGATGAGCTATGGGGGGATATCAAGAATAACATCCAAGAAGTGTGAAAAAGATCATTATAAAGACATAGGAGGAAGGAAAGACCAAAATGGACTTCAGAAGAGACTCTGAATATTGCACTAGAGTGCCAGGAAGGCAAAACAAAGAATTCAAGATATTAAAGAGCTAAACAAAAGATCTCAAAAGGCAACACGGGAAGACCAAGGAAAGTATTACAATGAAATGTGCAAGGAGCTAGAGTCAGAAAATCAAAAGGGCTGAACTCCCTCAGCATTTCTTAATATCAAGGTATTGAAGAAGAAATTCAAACCTCGAGTGACAATACTTAAGGATGCTTTGGACAGATTATTACATGATCCAGGACGTATTAAAAGAAGATGGAAAGAGTATATAGAGTCACTGTACCAAAAGGAGTTGGCAGATACAGAAGAATTTAATGAAACAACATAGGAGCAAGAGCCTATGGTGATTAAGGAAGAAGTTCAAGCTGATTTGAAAAAATTGGCAAAAATAAAGCCCCAGGAATTGAAGTTATACTACTTGATGTATTTCAACTAACAGATACTGCCTAGATGTGCTCACCAAGTTGTGTCAAGAAATCTGGATGACAACCACTTGGCCAACTGACTGGAAGAGATCTATATTTGTTCCCATTCCAAAGAAAGATTTATATTAGATAGCTTTAATTATAAGTTTTTGTGTAATATTATTGATTTCACAAACCTTATTTATGAAACATTTTCAAAACAAAACATGGAAATAGTTATCTTTTTCATTATTCCTGAGAAGGTCTTCCAAAGGAATAAAACACCATTATTTTATTCTATTTATACTATTCCATAATGTAAGTTAAATTAATAACAAAGAAGTGTTAGGAAATTTCTTTTTTATGGAAAACTTTTTTAGGAATTACAGAATTGAGAATAAGAATAGCAGTAAATGAAATTAGTTTGTTTCAAATGAATGAGTCGTTGAAAGTTAATTGTGAACACACACAATGGTATTGCCCAAATTGTACGTACACAGGCCTCTGTATTTTCATGTCCTTGGGGTCTCTTGTTATAGTGTTTTTCTTTGGTCATCTCATAAAATAGTTCTGATAAATAGACATTTATTTAATCTTTATAGACAGAATTTCAAACAATAAAGGCAAAGGAAACTGTTGTTGTTATTCTTGTTACACGTCATGGAGTTGCCTGTGACTCGTAATGACTCTACGTACAACAGCTCTGAACACTGTCCTGCCCTGAGCCTGTCTCACAGATACCAACACACCAATCTCTATTACCCCAGTCACTGTATCAGTCCATCTCATGTGGGATCTTCCTCTCCCACTTTGTCCCTCCACCATTCCAGGTATTATGTCCTTCTCCAAGGACCAATATCTCATGGCCCTGTGTCCAAAATATGTGAGATGTAGCTTTAAAATCCTAGCCTCCAAAGAGAGGTTTGGTTTTACCCTCTCCAAGACAGACCTATTTGTTTTCTTGGTAGACCATGATGTTTAAGATTTTTCTCCAGTATCACATTCAACTTTTGTCATCCTTAGTCATTGTCCAGCTCTTCGAGACATAACAAGTAACTGCGAAGACCATGGACTTCATTAGTCCCATCTTTGTCTCTAGACTGACATCGTTGCTTTCAACACTCTGGTGTGGTACCTGACAGCAGATTTTCCCAGTGGGATTCATTTTTTTATTTACCTACTGCTGGTGTTAAGAGCATTGTTTGTGAAGCTGAGCAAACTCTACTTGTTAACAAACTTAATCTCTTCCTCATCTATCATGGTGACTCCAATTGGCCCAATGGTGAGAATTTTTGTCTTTTTATGCTAAGCGTCAATCCATTTTAAAGATAACTGTCCTTGACCTTGTGCAGCAAGCTCTTCAAATCTTCTTGAGTTTCAGCAAGCAAGGTTGTGTCATCTGCATAACATAGATTATTGATGAGTCTCCCTCCAATCTTTATGCCACATTCCTCCTCATAAATGTTTGCTTCCCGAATGATCTGTTCTGCATATAGACTGGAAAGAGAGCTTTAGAGGTGCTTGAATCAATATCTATTCTGTTCATATGTCATTAGTCACTAATAAGCCTATGGATTAAAAATATTAGAGCTTGGGTTTCAAATTTTACCTTTTTTAGTATATTGTCGGGAACCCACAGATTCACACAAGGCAGGATGTGAGACTGCCCTACAATCTTCTTAATCAGGTAACACCATTCTCCCAGAGTGTATTAGCTTCCTTAATTAGCTTCCTTAAGGAAAGGATATTCAGTCTCAAATCTGTTTGGGACCCTAGGGACACCACAACCATATCATATCTAGAAGAGACCTATCCAAACTGTGGGTAATTCCCACACTATGACAGCAATGTAAACAGAGGCACTAAGTCTCAAAACTTATAAGAAGCTTAGTAGCAAGGAACTATCTTCAGTACTGCATCAAGCAAAGTACATCCCTGAGCAGGGACAGGAGCAGTGTTGCCCTGATCCGTTCTAATGACGGCCTCTTGGTCCAAGTATAGGTTTCGCATTGTTGTTATTGTTGTAATGTGCCATCGAGTCGTTTGCGACTCATAGCGACCACATGCACAACAGCCCTAAACCCTTCTCTATCCTGCGCCAACCACACTGCCTCTGACACAA
>NW_006399897.1:1974787-1982981 GCF_000299155.1 Elephantulus edwardii | reverse complement strand
ATGACATGTAACAACAACAACAACAAGGTACAGGAAATTTAGACTTTTACCCTCCAATACAAAAGACATACTTTGGACATATTGTAAGGAGGGACAGGTGCTTGGAGAGGGACATCACGCTTGGGAGGGTGGAGGGACGGCGTAGGAGAGGAAGGCCCTCTATGAGTTAGATTGATTCAGTGACTGGGTTAATCAGGATGAGTGTGTCAGAGGCAGTGCGGTTGGTGCAGGATAGAGCAGGTTTTAGGGCTGTTGTACATAGAGTTGTTATGAGTCACAAGAGTCTCAACAGCACATAATAACAACAACAACAACATACAAGAGACAGACAACAGCGTGAGAGACCAGTAGCAGTGTGTGGTGCAAACCATCACAGAGGGACTTGTGGACTAAGTTTTCACTTCAAGAAGTGGCAAGGAAAGGCAGTGTTTCACCATGTATGTGGGAGTACAAGGATGGTGATGTAGCAGGGAAAGGGAAAAGATAAGACAAAGTGCCTGAGTTGGTGGTACACTGGATGTATTGATTATTTCTGTAAGGGTAGTGTCTTTCATCTGCTCGGTAAAATGCCTATCTATCAGATATTTTTCTAAAACTAAACATCTAAATAAAGACAGACTAAGAAGAAGGATTGGCTGTCAACTTCCGAAATATAACAGATCTTCAAAATCCCTACGTAGAGCAGAGCACGGTTAGATTAGACTAAAAGATACAGTAACTGGGACTGAGCACTCAAATTTAGAAACACAATGGAAAAGAAATAGCTGTAAGAAGAAACTAGTGATTTTTACATGGCATGTGAAAAGAAGAAATGTAGAAAAACTAGGCATTGTTAAAAATTAATTGGAACCATAAATATTGACATATTAGTTATGGCAAAATGAGATGGATTGGTATGGGACATATGAAAAGATGAGTGAAAAATGGGGTCACTTTCATAATTAAAAAGGCTTTTTATAAATCCATCTTGAAATACAGTATTGTAAGGGACAGGATAATATCCATACACATACAAAGAAGACATGTTAATACCACTATCATTCAAATTTGTATGTCAATAATTAGAGCCAAAGATGAGGAAATAGATGATTCTACCAACTCTTGCAGTCAGAAATTGATTTGAACATGCAACCAGGATGCATTAATAATAACAGATGACTGTAATGCAAAAGCTGGGAACCAGGAAGAAAGATCAATAGTCAGAAAATGTGAACATGGTGATAGAATGATACGATTCTGTACAATCAATAATTTATCCATAGGAAATACTTTTTACAAGAAACATAAATACAGGTTATACACACGGATACACGTAAGATACACAGGAATCATATTGATCGCATCTAGGGAAGGAATCGTTAGAGAAGTTCAATACAGCAGTGAAAACTAGGCCAGGTGCTGATTGTGGAATAGAGCATCAGTTACTCATATGCAAGTTCAAATTAAAGCTAAAAAGCTTAAATAATAATCACATAAATCATAATTCGATCCTGAATCTATTTTCCCCATCCCCTGAATTTAAAAGCCAACTCAGCAACAGGTTTGAGACCTTGAACACTAATGAATGAAGACCAGAAGATATCAAGAATATAGTTCATAAATAGAATGCAAAAAGTCATTAAAAGAAGGAAGAAGGAAAAAAAAAAGACCAAAAGGGATGTCAGAAAAGACTCAGAATATTGCTCTAGAGTGTCAGGAAACCAAATCAAAGGAAAGAAATCAAGAAGGAGACAAATGGAAGATTTCAAAGGAAGACAAGGAAATGTATTATAATGAAATGTGCAAAAAGCTGGACTAAAAAGGGTTTAATAAATTGAAAATCTGAAGAACAGATTCAAGCCTCTAGTTTCAATCCTTAAGGATGTTATAGGCAAAATATTGAATGACTCAGGAAGCATTAAAAGAAGATGGAAGTAGTATACAGTCACTGTATCAAAAAAAAGTGGCTGACACAGAAGAATATGAACGTGAGGCAACGGTGATGAAAAAGAAGTGCAGGCTGCTCTGAAGGACTTTGAACAAAAAATAAAGCCCCAGGAATTTATGGAATACCAATTGACATATTTTAACAAGCAGTTGTTGCCCTGGATATACTCACCAAGTTGTGCACAAATCTGGAGGACAAGTATTTGGCCAACTGCCTAGCGGCCAACTGACTGGGAGAGATCCATATTTAAACCCATTCTAAAGAAAGATGACCCAACCGTATGTGGAAATAATCAAACAATATCACTAAGACTACACACTAAAAAAATCCTGCTGAATATCATCCAGAAATGACTGGAATAGTACTTTGAACAGTACACAAAGAACTATCAGAAACACAAGTCTGGTTTAAAAGAAGTCGTGGCACTAGAGACATTAATGCCAGTGTCGGATGGATCTTGGCAGAAAGCAAAGTGTTCCAGAGGAATGTCTGTCTCTGTTTCATTGACTATGCAAAGGCATTTGACTGTGTGGATCACAACATATTGTGGCTAACAGAGGAAAATGGGAATCCCAGCACACTTGATTGTACTTACGTGAAACCTATACTTTGATCAGAAAGCAGTCCATGGAACAGAGCAGGGAAACACTGTATTGTTCAAAATCAGGGAAGAAATGTGTCAGGGGTGCATCCTGTCTCCATACCCTTTCAATCTACATACAAAACAGATCATTTGGGAGGCTTTATGAGGAGGAATATGGCAGCAGAATTGGAGGTAGACTCATCAACAACCTACATTATCCCAGATGACATAATCTTGCTTGCTGAAATTGAAGAAAACCATTCAGGTTTTCTTCATGAGGTCAAAGACTATTGTTTTCAATATGGACTGAAGCTTAATATCAAGAAGACAAAGATTTTCATCACTGAGCCATTTAGCAGCACTATGATGAATGAAGAAGAGATTAAGATTATTAACAGTTACAGCTTGTTCGGCTACACAAAATTACTCTCAGTAGTCAGGAAATAAAAAAAAAATTAAAAAAAAAAAAGAATTGCACCAGGAAAAATCTACTCTCAGGGACCTCACCAGAGTGCTGAAAAGCAACTATGTCAGCCTAGAGACTAAGATGCGTCTAACCCAAGCCATAGTCTTTGCAATGACTTGCTATGCATCGGATAGCAGGACAATGACTAAGAATGACAGAAGAACAATCAATGCCTTCAAATTGTGATGTTGGAGAAGATTCTTGAACATACTATGGACCACCAAGAAAACAAATACGTCTGTCTTGAAGAAGGCAAAATCAAATATCTCCTTGGAGGCTAGAATTTTGAAGCTCCATCTCAAATACTTTGGGCACATGGCTAGAGAGATCGATCAGTTCTTGGAGGACATCATACCTGGAAGGATAGAGGGACAGCACAGGAGAGAAAGATCCCAGAGAAGTTGGTTTGATACAGTGACTGGGACAACAGGGGTTGGTATGTTGGTATTAATGAGATTGGCTCCGGCAGAGTTCAGACCTGCTGCATGTATGGTTGTGGGTTGCAGGCAACTAGATCGCACATAAAAACAACAATAACATATTTAGTTATTTCAAAAACAATTTCTTTTAATTGAAATTTCCTGCTTTTATTTTTCCCTTTTTCTTAGACATCTAAAATTTGTTTTTAATTATGTAATTATGCAGATTCAATGGTTTTAATATTTATTAAGTGTTCAGAAACATAAAAGAAAAGGAGTTGGGGAGAAATTTATGTCAGTATAGTTGGTTCTTATTTTTATTTTTTTAAGAAATAAAATGGTTAACATTAAGTTAATATTTTCCACAAATTGGTAATGGTTAATTTTTCATAAATAAGCACCTAATTGACATTTAATCAGGCATACACAAGAGTATGTTAAATATAAATTAATTACTGTATGTTAAAAATACTATAATTTTATAGCATGTAAACATGTAAGTACATTTTAGTTACCACTTAATTACTGATTTCACAGACTGTAAATGTATAATTGCCTAGTTAACAATTCACTACCTTTCTAAATAAAACATCTTTTCCCAGGCTATATATAATATAAAGTTAATGAAATACTTTTTAAACAATAATTCTAAAAAAGTTTTCAGTGGCACACATGATCATGTCACTTCTGTATTATTTTCTCTTCATCTAGTGATATATGTGAAGATTATTATGTGCATAAATACTACTCACAAATGCATAGTTATATAATGGGTATTTAATTATGTTGTTGAACTCAGCAGTACATTCATAAAAATATCATCAATTTCATTGAATATTTCTTAGAATTTATATGATCCAACTATAAATTTAAAAGGAATCTTAAATACATCTTTTAAAATATAAATTTTCATACACATATGTCACTATAAATCATCATCTCACATTTTTGTATACTGTATTTTGATATATGATGTACATTAATATCAACCATAATATTATGATTTTGCCTTATGACTTCTCCTTTGTTTTGTCCTTTTGCTCAGCATTTTTAATTTTTTATTACATTCTAGTTTTCTTGTACATCTTAAAATGAACTGTGTCAAATTCTCCACTAAATAAAATAGAACAATATTGTAATTGGATTTTAGCAGTTTAGTCATTTGATCACATTTTTAATGATAATTCGTCTTTAGGGATTTTTACCGCTAATCCAATGCAGCATCTCTCTGGCGATTCTAATCCAAAAGCAGATTCTCTGGCGAAAAATTGAAAAGCTCCTCCAGATTGATTTAAAAAATCCTAAAACCCCTGTGGAGGGTCAGCTATGAGTTAGTCTGACTTTATGTAATGAGTGAGATTAACCAGTAATTTCTTTTAAAAAAAGTATTATTATTACTATTACTATTATTAATAATAATTTTATTGAAAATTTATATTTTGGATTTAAATTCATTCATTGTTGCACTTTTCTCCCTGCCCACTTCTCCCCTCCAGTTTGTTCTTCTTTTAGAAAAGTAAAAGAAAAATTATTTCATTGTTATACAATTCCTCCCCCCCAAGTCCACTCCACTATGCAGCCTTCATTCTGGACAATCAGTAATATCTTTATTTCTTATAAGGGAAAGTCATAAAACCTCTACTAAACAAACACGTTTGCTGTCAAAAATATAACTCAAATTCAAATTGATTGCTGGTGAAGTATTTCTGACTCGCTTCTGAGCCTCAACTGGGTTTCCACCCAGAAATATAAATATTTTCCCACAATTAACAAAGGAAGGAGACTTCTCAGCTTGCTCTCTGAGTCTCCAATGGATTAAAAAAACCAAACAAACCCATTTTCATATTAACAGTACAATTCAATACTCACAATGCAAAACAAATTACATATATACTTTTACCACGCATGCATATGTTTACTACACATTGGCAGGAAAGGCAATTAATCTGCCTTAACTTTAAGCTGGATAAAAATCTATTACACTGGTCCTTCCTATAAAAGGAAAAGCACATTTTCTGACAGATTCATAGGAGACAGCAGCAACAATAATCTGGCTATAAGTTTTATCTAAGCTTCTGATTGAAGAAACACCTTCTGTTGAGTAGATTTGCATGAGACTGTCTTGGAACCAACCCTACAGCAAGGGTGTGATTCTAAGTGGAGCACAGTTCTGGTCAGCATAGCAGCACAACATGAGACAGTGGTAGTTAACTGGAAGAAATATTGCCTTACATACCGGGATAGATTCCTTGACAATGTTCCTAATCTACACACATACCTATCAATGGACACTCTTGTGTGCCATTATGATGTTGAAATGGAAAAATGCTCCCTTTTCATGGATAGGAAGGCTCAATATAATGAAAATGACAATCCTACCAAAAGCAATATACATATTCAAAGCAATATCAATAAAGATACCAAATTTATTTTTCAAGGAGATTGAGAGGGAAATTGTCATGTCTATTTGGAGAGTTAAGAGACTGAATAAGCAAAACACGTCAGAAAAACAAAGATGAAGTGGGAGGCATAACACTCCCTGACCTCAAAACCTACTACACAACACCACAGTAGTTATCAAAACATCATGGTATTGGTATAATGACAGGTGCATAGACCAACGGAAAATAATGAGAATTCAGAAATGGACCTGTCTGATATTTGACAAGGAAATAAACATTATCAAATGGGGAAATGACAACCTATCCTAGCAAATCTGGACTGTTACCTATAGAAAGCTGAAATAGGACCCAAATCTTACACCATACACAAAAATCAATTCATGGTAAGCCTCAAATAAAAAAGTTCATGAGAAGAAAAACTGGAAACAAGTTTAGAATGCCTCGTCTATGGTATGAAGAGGCTGACAAATGCAGCCAGAAATACACAATCTGGAAAGGATAAAATTGATGAGTGGGATTTAATAACGATTAAATCCCTGTGTGCATTAAAATTTTTCTCAGTAGGGTGAAAAGAAAACCTTTGCCTAGAAAAAACAAAACAAAACAACAAAAGAAACAAACACAAAAAACCCAGAAAAATTAAAACCCATCAAACAAACAAAAACCCAACAAAAGTCCATTTGACAGTACAATCTCTGACAACGGTCTCGTTACAAAAGTTTACAGGCTATCACTGGCTGTATAATGCAATTATGTTGTTGTTGTTGTTGTTATGTACCGTCAAGTCATTTGAGACTCATAGCGACTCTAGGTACAACAGACCAAAACCCTGCTCTATCCTGTGCCAATTCCAATGCCTCTGACACACCCATCATGATTACCCCAGTCTCTGAATCAATCCACCTCATAGAGGGTCTTCCTCTCCTGTGCCGTCCCTCCACCCTCCCAAGCATGATGTCCCTCTCCAAGGACCTGTCCCTCCTTACAACATGTCCAAAGTATGTCAGACGAAGCCCCAGAATCCTTGCCTCCAAGGAGCAGCCTGGTCCAGGATGAATCTGTTTGTTTTCTTCGCAGTCCATGGTATTCAATACTCTTCTCCAGCACCACAGCTCAAAGGCATCAATTCTCCTTCTATGCTCCCTAGTCAATGTCCAACTCTCTAATGCATAAAAAGTGATGGCAAAGACCATGGCCTGTATCAGGCACACCTTAGTCTCCAGAGAGACACAGTTGCTCTTGAGTACGTTAGAGAGGTCATTAACAGCAGACTTTCCCATCGCAATACATTTTTTGATTTCCTGACTGCTGGTGCCAAGAGTGTTGACCGTGGAGCCAAGCAAACTGAAGCTGTGAACAATCTCAATCTCTTCATCATCCATCATGATGTTACCAATTGGTCCAGTGGTGAGAATCTTCGTCTTCTTGACATTGAGCCTCAGTCCATACTGAGGCTGCAGTACTCGAACCTCTGCAGCAAGTGCATGAGGTCCTCCTCAGCTTCAGCAAGCAGTGTTGTCGTCTGCATAATGCAGATTGTTGATAGATCTTCCACCAATCCTGATGCTACAATTCTCCTTATACAGCCCAGCCTCCCGGATAATCGGCTTTGCCTACAGGTTGAAAAGGTATGGAGACAGGACACATCCCTGGTGTACACCTTTCCCAATTTTGAACCATGCAGTGTTACCCTGCTCTGTTCTGACTACTGCCTCTCGATCCAAGTATTGGTTTTGCATTAGCACGATTAAATGTTCTGGGATTCCCATTCTTCTCAGATTCAGCCACAGTTTGTTATGATCCACACAATCAAAAGCCTTTGAATAATCAATGAAACACAGATAGACATTCTTCTGGTATTCCCTGCTTTCAGGTAAGATCCATCTAACATCAGCTGCAATATCCCTAGTACCGGAACCTCTTCTAAACCCAGCTTGGACTTCTGGCCGTTCTCTGCTGATGTTCTGTTCCAGTCGTTTTTGGATAATCTTCAGTAGAATTTTACTTGTGTGTGAAATCAATGACATCGTTCTATAGTTTCCACACTCAGTTGGGTCACCCTTCTTTGGAATGGGAACAATTATAGATCTCTTCCTGTCAGTTGGTCAAGTGTTTGTTCTCCAGATTTCTTGGCACAACTTGGTGAGTACGTCCAGGGCAGCATCTGTTAGCTGAAATATGCTCATTGGTATACCATCTATTCCTGGGTCCTTATTGTTTTTTTTGTCATTTCCTTCAGAGCAGCTTGAACTTCTTCATATATATATATATATATATTCTTTCAAAATGAATGCAAAAGCAGTATTTCTGAACTTGTGGAAGCATTTAAAAATGATTAAGATGTCCAGGCATATGTATGATTCAGGAAACTTCAGAAACTTATATATATATAACATA
>NW_006399897.1:1971174-1974456 GCF_000299155.1 Elephantulus edwardii | reverse complement strand
ATACACAGATGAGTACACATATACAAGATATGCATATTATATATATGACTATAAGGCCAAGAAATCAAAAGACTAATGGCATTGGGAAAATCTGCTGTCAGGGATACCTTCAAAGTGCTAAAAAGCAATGACATCAGTCTAGAGATTAAGATGCCCCTGATCTAGGCCATGTTGTTGTTGTTTGGTGCTGTTGAGTCATAGACAACTCATAGCGACCCTAGGAACGAAAGGCTTGAGCACTGTTCATAGAGTTTCCAGAAGCAAGCTATTTCGGAAGTGGTTGCCACTCATGCTTCCAGGCTTGTTTTAGTTGGCAAGTTGCACCAAATACTGTCCACCATTACCAAGTTTGGCACATCGGTGTCACAGTGTTTAACATCACAGTAACCATAAGTTACCTCTGTACAGCAACGTACAGACTAATGCTATACCACCTAGAAGAATGTTTGACAGGAATACAATTTGAACCTTTGAGGCTTGAAGCCCCCTCCTGTGTTAAACCCTAGGCCAAGCCTGGAGGCCCTTGCTCCTAGAGTGCAGAGCAACCCTGCACATCAAACACAAACCAAACAAAGCACTCCACTCCAAAAACTTGCCATAATATCTGCACACGCAAGCACATGGACTACTAAGCTCTGGCAGCAAGAAGTCACAGAAACTCTGGGAGGAGCCAACCAGGAAGAACATGGCCACCTCCTCTTCTCTCTCCCTTTGGGGCTTGAAACCCCCTCCTGCCTTAAATCCTAATCCAGGCCATAGTCTTCTCAATTGTTTGATACATATCAGAGAATTGTCTTTAAATTGTCATGCTAGAGACTAGTCTTGAACATTCTACGGACTGCCAAGTGAACAGACAGCTTTGTCCTGGAGAGGGTGAACTTAAGTTGTTTCCTGGAGGCAAGGGTTTTTGAAACTCCATTTAAAATACTTTGGAAATGTTGCCAGGGGGACCTGTCCTTGAAGAAGGATATAGTGCTTGGAAAAGTAGAAGGACAGCGAAACACAGAAAGATTCTGGAAGAGATGAGTTTAGAGTAACCGTGGTAATGGCAATAAGTGTCTTGGAGACAGGAGGTTGGCTCGGGATAGGACTGGATTCAGAGCTATTGTGCAAAAGGTCACTATGTGTTACAGACAACTTGATGGCACACAACAGCAATGCACATATATATTAGGCATCATTAATCATTTTTATTTCATCAAAGGGAGAGCTCTGGTGGTCTAGTAGTGAGGGGAAAATGTTGGCATCCAAGGTTGTGCGGTTCAAATCCACCAACACTTCTTTGAGAGAAGTATGATCAACCTCTTGTGAAATTATAGCATCTTGGAAAATTAATGTCAACTGTATCACAATGGGTTTGTTTTATTTCATTAAGGACATATTTATTTGAGATTGGCATTTCCTTTCACAGTGAGACAATATTAATAGTGAAAAACAATTAGTTGTACTGCTTTAGCTTGGACATTGGACATATTGAATTACTAGAGAAGACTAATGTTAGTGTCTTAACATTAATGAAAAATTTTATTTAGTTTTCCTAATCCCTTGAAAAAGTTAGGTACTCTACTTAATACCAAGGATTCAAAATTGACGGCTAAGGAGCAAAAGGAATGTGAGTCAAGGGGAGCCATGCAGACTCCTTCCCATGACTTCCTGTCCTACTTAATGTCAAGTGACTATCCTTATTTTATTAACAAGCTGATACAAATTTATAATGATGAAGAATGTGGTGTAGGACAGGTTTTTACTTAATCTATGACCTAACTGCAGTTAAAAAGAGCAATTATTCCCTTCAATTTCTTTCTTTTTTTTTTCTTTTTCTTTTTCTGGTGCAATATTAGTCAACCATCTCGATGAACTTTTTTTTAAAGTTAGTTTATCAATGTTACTATGAACATGATGACCTCAGAGACATTGAAATAATTCCTGAAACATGACCAGTAAGTTCTTCTCCTTCTCCTCCTCCTCCTCTTTTTCTCTCTTTTGCCTTCTCAGAATATAACATAGGGACTCACACGTATGACATATTTGTTTTGTTGTTAGACACCACTGAGTTAGAACTGACTTATATCTGACCGTCCAGCAGGTTTTCAGAGGCAGTTAATTGCACAGGAAGAGATTACTCAATCTTCTCAGGTGGAGTACCTGGTGGATTCCAACCACATGATTTTGACATGGCAGTGCTGCTTTTTACCAATAGGCTAGAATTACAATAGATATGTGTTCAATAAGTAACTTCTTTGGGCATGTTTTTAGGAGAGACCGGTCATTGGAAATAAACATCATTCTTGGGAAACTGAATAGTCAGACAACAATGTATTCACAACAAGATGGCTGGGAACGGAAATTGAAACAACGGGCTCAACTATATCAGAGATCACAAAGATAGTACCTGATATGGAAAGGTTCAGATCTGTTATTAATAGATTTGTTCGCTATATATTTGTTATAGTTAGGTCACTTTTTTCCCCCTTCTTACATCCTCTTTTTGAAAGTGAGATTTTTTTAAAAATAAATTTTCACTACAGCTTTGTCCTTTGAGTTTCCTCTCCTTTCCTCTTAATTTTGCTATAGAAATAAAGAACTATTTTATTCTTATAAGTTCATGACCTAGGACTTCATTTTTGGTGTCAAATGTACTTGGGCATTAATATTCAGAAATACAAGAAAGAATCATAAGTAGACTTACAGAAAGAAAGCTAAAAAATCTAATAGTATCTATGTCAGATGTCACACGTGTAAAACCCTCTACCAAGTATTTTCTTTATCCTGAATTAATAGATTTATTATGAATATTGTAGTCTCATTTTTGAATGATTTTGTATAAAAGCCACTCTGAAATTTTTCATGACTTCAGAAGCTGAAAAGAATTGTGTGTTTAAGCTTTCACTTAAATAGTGAGACATTGTAAATGTGCCTGTGACTATATGAATTCCTAGAATTCGTACTTAGAATGAATGGACACTTGTATTCTGAGTGGAAAAGAAAATTAGTTCCTTGCCATTGTTAATTCTCAAGCCAATTCATTCTCTTCAAGTCTCAGGTAATATAATTATCAATACATCATGTTTCAAAGAAAGAAATCAAGTTCACAAATGAATGGTATCTATGAGTGTTAGTTTTGAGAATTGTTTAAGGAAGAGTTAAGCAATTCCAAAACAGAATTAAAGGTATTTTAGGCCAATGTTGACTTTTCCCCTTCAAAAAAATGATCTAAGGTTGTGATTTAAAAATAGCAAGTCATTTAAATACTCTGCTATTTTTATATATTTTATATATCTT
>NW_006399897.1:1944624-1971074 GCF_000299155.1 Elephantulus edwardii | reverse complement strand
ATACTGTGTGTGTGTGTATGTATGTATATATATATATATACATATATATACATGTTGCATATGTGTGTATATATATAGTGCTTCTTGTAATTAAAACATAAATTCATAGTTATATTTTTAGTGACTTTAAATTGCCTATCATTTGTTCTTCAAAATCATAATAAATCACTTGCCATTAAACTCAATATAAGTCACAGAGATGTTATAAGACAGCTTGTAAATATATACAGAAACTTATTTTCTTTATCTCAAGATGTGGATGATAGATTCAAATGGATCATTTTTTAGTTAATAGTCCATTACTTAATTCATTGCACCACCAGCACTCTCTAATATTCTATGTAAAATAAATCTTCAAAGGCATTAGAATCATGGGATTTTTTGTAACTTCATGGTGTTTATCTCTACAGCACAAGATTATTGATGAAAAAGAGCATCTCACAAGAAAAATAGAACATGTTATAGAGTAAAAACCTATATGCTTTGAGAAGGGATAGACCATACCGGAAATGTTGGCTCTGCTGCTTGTTAGGAATGTGTCTCTGGCAATTTACCCTTTTGGACTGACTGTGAAGATATTAAATAACAGTTAGAATAGAGCATCTGGCACTTGATGCTTGAGGGAGCACTCCTCCCTTACAATCTTACACACATTTGCAATATTAATTTTGGAGTTCCTGGTCTCAGCTTCACTTTGTCCTTACTCTTTCAGAAAACTTCTGTTAGCTACAGAAATTTTTTTATTTGTCACTGTCTGAGCAGATTATACTTCACCTTTCAAATTTCTGTCAATAGATAATGTGAGGTCTTATACTGACCCAGTGTTTGAACAATGTTAAAATGTGTATCTTTTAACATATATTTTAATACATTTTCCATTGTTTTCTTGTGGTAAATTCATCAAAGGAAACTTTCTTCATTAATAAATTACATTTACATCTTGATTATGATGATAAAAATACTCTTCAAAATTTAGAACCATTTCATATTCCCTGAAAGACAGTATGACTGGGTTTATTTCATCAAGTGCAATGAGCGCTCCATTTTCCAGGACCTCATTTTCCTTAGTAATTGGGCAAGCAAATAATTCCAAAACTAATAAATACTTTTATATTTTTGTGTTTCTTGATAACTTGAGTTTTATGTGTTTTTATAAGGAACTGCTTTAATATTTATTTATTTATTTATTTATTTATTTATTTGGAACAACTTGTTTTGGACTTTAAAAAATGTCAAGATTTCTAATGTATCAGTGATACACTTTGCTGGTCATATTTATTTTAAATATAATTATCTATTTTATGTGTGTAAGATTGTAAGGGATAAACTAATAAGACCTAGTCAATGTTCCTGCTCATCTACCTGGCAAAGTAAATTTCAATGGCTGGGAAAGTAATTTTGAACCATAAATCTTTAATAGCACAGGACAGTCACTGCCAAATCAGAAACAAGCTAGCTGTTCAAATCCATCAGCTAGCTTTTCTGTAAGAGAAAGGTAACTGCTTGTGTAATTTACAACTTCTGAAAACCTGCTACAAGATCAGCCAAGTGTCCATTCTGACTGAAAGACACATAAAACATTAGCTTAACCAATATAAACAATGAAATTAAAATATCTGAAGTCTATTTTAAATTGAATAAAATTTAGACTTCATAAAATTGAGAGGAGAGTTATAATTTATAATTACTATTTTATTTAGTGGTGTCAATCATCCATGCTGTTTATTGCCAAACATTGAATGGCCAAAACTTCTTTTATTTCAAAATGTATTAGTACAAACAATCTTGAACAATCTCTCCTGCATCTATGTATCTGATTCAAATTTCAAATGCTTTCAGTGAAAGCTGTCATAATGATACAGAAACTATCACCCATGTATTTATTGCCATTTGAGCCAAAACTCAGTCAGAGCTGATCTTGCAGTGGGTTTATACAGCATTATGTATGTCCAATTATAGAATTTTATTAAAGGAATTTCTAATAGCATTTTTCTTATTCCAAATGAAACAGTATACTTTTCAGACCCACTGTAATTTGCATTTGCTTTAGCTACTACTGTTGGGACTGTGAATGATGACTCTGCGCCATTCTTTCCTTCCCTATTTTAGCAATAAGATTAAAATTTTATGTTATTGTTATTATTGTACTGCCTAGTCAGCTGTCAGGCATAGCGACTCTATGTACAATATCCTTGAAGCCTGACTTGTCCCAAGGCAGTCTCATTGACTCTAGCACACCTATCCCAATTACCCCAGTAACAGGGTAAATCTATCATCAAGGGTCCTCCTTTCCTGCCCAGTGCCTCCACTCTCCCAAGCATGATGTCCCTCTCCAAGGACTGATCCCTCCTTGCAACATGCCCAAAGTATGTCAGACAGAGCTTCAGAATCCTTGCCTGAAAGAGCAGCCTGTTTTCACCCTCTCTAGGATGAACCTGCTTGTTCTGCTATTGGTCCATGGTATATTCAATTCTCTTCTCCAGCACACACCTCAAAGGCATTAAAATTTGCATGAGAAAATACAATTTTAGAATGTTATTGGAGTGATTTAATTAATTTATTAATTTTTATGGAAGTAAATTATTCAGTAAAACCTTGCTTCCTTTTGTAACCAACAGTTTCCTAGAGATCCTGTTGTTGGTTGTTGCAGAGTCAATTCTTGTGCAGTGACTCCATATGTACAAGTAGATCTTTTTCAGGTTGTATGTAGCAAGTTCTACTGACAACTATAGTTCACACTTTTCTTGGGATTGAAATCCATGAGAAAGATGGATAATCTCCTCCTGTTGAAATTTATAACCTCAGAAATGATGGAAGGTGTCTATGAGTCAGACCAACTTGAAGGCAGTGAATTTGAGGGTTTTTGATCTTCACAGGCCATCTTCCAAGCAAATCTGGGTGGATTCAATCTATCAATGAATGTTTTAGATTATAGTTACAAAAATAACCATTTGCACCATCCAGAAACTTTTGTTTCAGTAAAACTGAGTTTCCAAGTAAGATTTATTACTCTTTGGTCTCTACTTTGTTTTCTTTGATGTATGCACAGAATCATCATACTCATTAACTTCTTTATCTTAGTGAACTAAAAGTTACATTCTTTAGGTTCAGTGAATATAGCTTATGACTTATTTTATAATGAGAAATTTTTAAGTTATTTTAACCATTGTTTTACATATATTTTATTTATCTATTTTTCTCTTTTTCACCCCCCCATTGTGCTTTCGCTCTTTCTCTCTTTCACACACACACACACACACACACACACACATACACACATACCCCATACACACACCCCCCTCACACACCCTTTATCATCTACTTTAGAAGATGTAACCAAAAAAAAAAAAACTTGGATGATATAAAACCAAATTAATAACCAGGAAATTACATTGTAATAAAATATACAATGATAAACAAAATGTCATCATATCAAATTGAAAATCATTACTTCAAATACAACCAATCAACTTTGAAAAAATATAACTAAGCTTTAACTCTACCATACAATCTGAACATGGGATATGAATTATTTTTGCTGCGTCTTCTTCTTAATTATTTTGCATTTGAATGAGTTCTTGGGAAAAGACCTTTGACTTATTCAGATATATTTTAGTCATTAAAACATTTGCTATTTAAAATATTAAAGAGATCTTTTACAGCAGAAAAAAAACCTTAATATTTTTATATGATCATAGTAGTAGTCCACCATTTATAGGTCAATTTGTCACATTGTTGACTTCCATATAGACATAATGCTGGAAGTTATGTCAGTGGTATTTAAAATGCCATCAGTAACTCACAGTGTCCCAGCTTTAGTGGAACTTCTAGACAAGAATCCGAATTTCACATACTTCTGAAGTAAGGTATATTGGAAAAGCTATGAATTTTATCAGAAAACTATCTCATGATGTATTATAAAAGGAGGATATCAGGTTAGAAGGTAATTATAATGACTGGGATAGATACACCTTCCCAAAATAGTCTCCTGAATGGTGCAGATGAAGTAGAACTCTCAGCCAATGAAGCTTCATTTATTATTGTTGTTATTAATTTCAATGAATATTTACAGAGATTGTGGATTTCCACTCATTCATTGTTGCACTTTTCTCCCCGCCCACCCCCCCACCCCCAGTTCACTCTTCTCCTTGTAAGCAAAAGAATAACTCCTTCATTGGTTTACAATCCCCCCACACCCTCGCAACCTCACCCTGAGTATATTCCACTCTGCAACCCTCATTCCAAACTCTTATGATAATCATAATGCCCTAAAATATATTATTTGTTAAACTGTTCTCTCCCTCATCGGCTTCAATGCAGCTTCGTTTTTTAATGTAGCACAACTCAAAATGAGAGTATTAGCTGCAAATATAGTATAAAACATAAGAAGTGTCAAAAAATTTGAAAGTGGTCGGGGATGAAATGGAACATGTGATGAATGAATCCTAGTTATTAGCGACCTGAAATTGACTGTTGTTTTGTACCATCGAGTTGGAACCAAACCACAGTCAACCCCTATCAGTTTTCAGAGACTGTTAATCAACAAGAGGAGATTGTCCACCACTCTTGGATTTGAATCACATTTCTTCAGAATTGAAACATAGATTCTTACCCCTAGGAAATTAGAGCTCCCTGAAATGGACTAGTGTTGAGTATTTTAAATGGAACATTCAATATGGGATATACCATTTGAAAACTGAAGAGAAATAATCTTGCAGTCAAACTAAAAAACAGCATTCCAATATTTATTCTTAATTACAATGTGAAAGAATATTATAATATTTGTACATATATAAAATGTTTAAATATCACTGTTATTTAGATGTAACAGTCATCATTAAAGCCAAGCATTAAAATGAAAATTAAGAAATTGAGAATTTACATCAACATCTGCAGTATGAAAAGAATCAATCATGTAGTCAAGATGTATTAATAATAATGCAACTAGAAGACAAAATAGGAATGAAAGAGAAAAACTAGTGGCTCAAAAATATTTTCCTTGACCATCAACTTATTTTAAATATCTTTCTTTAAAAAAACCCAAAAGAAAACCAAAACACATGACCATGACTATACCCGTAGACCTCATTGGATTTGATATGCATATATTAAATAGACTATATATGTTGAAAGAGACTATAAAGAAAATTAACTGTATTTTTAAGTCAGAACAAAGCCAGCGGCCCACTGTGAAACTGACCATCAATTACTTACTTAGAAGTTTAATTTGAAGCCAAGGAGGGGGGGAATAAATCCTCTGCAGTCAAGATAAAATCTTAAGTATATCCCATCTGAATTTAAAATATCAAAATAATATTTATGCATTGAATGCTAATGACTGAAGATCAGACTAGTCAGAATATGGCATAAAACATATCATAGATGAAGAAAGCAAAAGGTCCTCGAAAAGAAAGAAAAGAGAATAATGCATAGCAAAAGAGACTCTGAAACTTGCTTTAGAATTTCAATGTTGTTGCTATTATGAGTCAGAACTAACTCATTGTTGACCCTCTGGAGGGTTTTCACAGGCTACAAAATCACAACAGATAGCTATCTTCTTTCTGTGAAGCAGTTGGTTGGTTTTAATCTTCTTTCTAGCTCACAGCATAACTCCTTACCACAAGACCACCAAAGCAAAAACAAAGAAAGGAAACCAAGCAATTTCTTTATTTTTTTTTAATGTGCAAAGATTTGGAGTTAGAAAAACAAAAAAGGAGCATGCATTTGACATTTCTCAACTTGAAAGAACTGAAGGGAAAAAATCTTTAAAATGTAAGATTGAAGGATTCTATGGACAAAATAATTTGTGATCCAGGAAGTATCAAAGGAAAATAGAAAAGGACATGAAAAGATACTTAAACAAAGGGAAGATCCTCAAATAGCAAACAAAAAAATGAAGACATGCTCATAATAATTGTCTCATAATGAATAACTCATGCATTTACTTGTTGCCTTCCAGTTGAAATGAGCTCACAGCTGACCCTCCATTGGTTGTCAAAGACTGTAAATCAGAAAGGAGGAGAGTCTCTCTCTCTCCCACAGATTTCCTGATGAATTTGGACCACCAGAGGGACACATCCTTTGAGTTGACCACACCAATACAGTATTGAATAAACCACAATGAGCCAGCAGTTTACTGTGTTGATAATAGCAAAGTTCCTCACTCCAGCAATAGTAACAAAGCTCAGTAAGATAGTAAACAAAATATATTTCTAAGAAATATAAAGATTGGTGACAATGAACTAATGGGAATACAAAGTCTCTGTAAATTTTCATTGAAATTAATAATAAAATAAATTATCAGCAAAAACAATTAAAAAATAAATACAAAGATTGAAACTCTCATTCATTGCTGATGAAATATTAAATGGTGCACCCACTATGGGAAATGTTATGCTGCTTTCCTAAAAAGTTGTGCATAAAACTGCCAAACTCTCATTGCCAGAGGAGTCAAACTAATTTGTGGGCAATGATCCAGTACCTTGATCAGTAGGAAATGGCAAATTGTACAGGAAGGAGATTATCATTCTCTCACAGGGTCACTGGAGAATTTGAACCACCAAAGAAGTGAAGCCTCTGGATTAGTAGCACAGAGAAATAGAGGAAGACTTCCAAATAGATTGATTAACACAGTGACTGTAACAAAGGACTCATGCATATCAGTTTGTGAGGAAAGCACAGGTTAATGCGAGGTTTAGATATATTGTTCAGAGATTTGCTAAGGATCTTATTCAGGATCTAACAACAACAATAAAGAAAGAACTTTTGCATAGAAAGATGTGTGTGTGTGTGTGTGTATACATATGTGTGTGTGTGTATATATATATGTATATATGTATATATATATGTGTATGTGTATATATATATGTATGTATGTACATGTATATATATATATATACACACCAAGATTTACTACAGCTCTATTTACAAAAGCAAAGATACAGAACTGTATAACTGCCCAACAGATGAATGAATAAGCATTCATTATGGAACATATACACAAGAATACAAGATGTCAAAGATACACCTAGTGATAACAACAAAAATAATGATTATAATTCCATAGATAAAGAGCCACTCCCAAGAATTTAGGTGAAACCATTGACTTTCTATTTTTTTTTAGTCATAATAATTTTAATACTAAATTCCTCAATGCCTATATATTAAAAATGTATGATGTCATGAACATGACATTCATAAAACCTTTTTTCCAATCTTTCCTATAACAGACAACCTTAAATAACTACCTTAAATAAATATTATACCTCAAAAATCACAATAAATTTAAAAAGTAAGTCTTCTGTGCAGTACATGTTTTCAGATATTTGAAAGATGAGTTTCTGTTTTCTTTTATTCACTGAACATGTGATTATCTTTAGAGAAATGTGAATAATGTCAAAAAATCTAAATGTAGAATAAAATATTAGTAGTCTTCTAAATGAACTAATATTGAATTTATTATTTGATAATAATTATATAATAATCTTAAGTTTATAGTATTATGTTCCTGTTTGCATTATATTTAATAAACGATTTCATTTATTTTTTAAAGTTTCTCCTTTTTAGCATATTCATGAGTAGAAAATAAATACAAAATTTCCAGAAAATGAACTTAAGCTGTGAGTAGTGGGGTAAGAGTTGATTAAAGTATAAGCAGAATTGAGTCATATGATAGCATGAAAGACAATAGGTAGAAATATAAAATCTTTGGAAATAAGAATTAAATTCAAAAGTAAAGCTGACATTAAAAATATACAAACAAATGTATGAAATGAAGAGAGAAGAATAGAAATTAAAAGAGATAGTCTAATAAATAAGAAGAATTAACCATTGCAGGTGATTGTCAAGTTTGGATTTGAATTTCAGAATAGTAAATAGGGAGATAAAACTAGTAAAAAATAACTAGAGATGTGACAGGAATTGGAAAGTGACAGATGATAGACTCTTCACTAGTCAAACAACTATAGGAATTGTCCAACAGTATGTGTCTTTTTTTGTTTTTCTGATTGTACAAAGCTTTACTTTTGTTCTCTAAGAGGTGATTGAGTCAACTTGTGATAACTGCAATAATGAGGTTTAGAAGAGGCCAATTAATAGGGACATAACAGCCAACATTAGATGAATCTTGGTGAAAACAGAGTACTAGAGAAATGTCTATCTGTTTTTCATTGATTATGCAAAGAATAGATAGTATACCAATTGTCATATTTCAGCTAACAGATGTTGCCCTGGATGTGCTCACCAAGTTGTGCCAAGAAATCTGGAGAACAATCACCTGGCCAACTGACTGGAAGAGACCTATATTTGTTCCCCTCCCCAAGAAGGGTGACCCAACGGAGTTTGTAAACTATAGAACAATATCATTAACTTCACATGCAAGTAAGATTCTACTGAAGATTATCCAAAAAGCACTGGAACAACACATCAGCAGAGAATTGCCAGAGGTCCAGGCTGGGTTTAGAAGGGGTCATGATACTAGAGATATTGTAGCTAATGTTAGATGGATGTTTGCTGAAATTAGGGAATACCAGAAGAACGTTTATCTGTGTTTCAGTGACTATGCAAAGGCATTTGACTGTGTGGATCATAACAAGCTATGGCTGACTCTGAGGAGAATGGGAATCCCAGAACACTTGATCATTCTAATGAGAAACCTGTACTTGGACCAAGAGGCAGTCATCAGAACAGAGCAAGGGAACACTGCGTGGTTCAAATTTGGGAAGGGCATACGCCAGGGATGCGTCCTATCTCCATACCTTTTCAACCTTTACGCAGAACAGATTATCCGGGAGGCTGGGCTCTATGAGGAGAAATGTGGGGTCAAGATTGGTGAAAGACCTATCAACAATCTGTGTTATGCAGATGACACAACCCTGCTTGCTGAAACTGAGGAGGACCTGAAGCACTTGCTGCAGGGAGTCAAGGACTGCAGCCTCCAATATGGATTGAGGCTCAATGTCAAGAAGACAGAGATTCTCACCACTGGACCAATTGGCAGCATCAGGATGAATGGTAAAGAGATTGAGATTGTTCACAGCTTCAGTTTGCTTGGCTCCACAGTCAATACTCTCAGAACCAGCAGCCAGGAAGTTAGAGGATGTATTGCCATGGGAAAGTCTGCTGTTAGGGACCTCTCCAAAGTACTGAGGAGGAATGGTCTCTCTTTGGAGACTAAGGTGTGCCTGATATAGGCCATGGCCTTTGCTATCACTTGTTACGCATCAGAGAGTTGGACAATGACCAAGGAGGATAGAAGCAGAATTGATGTCTTTGAGTTGTGGTGCTGGAGAAGAGTATTGAGGGTACCATTTTTTGCTTGAAAAACAAACAGATTCATCCTGGAAAGGGTCAAACTGGGCTACCACTTGGAGGCAAGGATTCTAAGGCTCTGTCTGACATACTTTGGACATGTTGCAAGGAGGGACAGGTCCTTGGAGAGGTACAACGTGCTTCGTAGGATGGAGGGACAGCGCAGATGGGGAAGGCCCCCATGAGGTGGATTGATTCAGTGACTGGGGTAATCTGAATGGGTGTGCCGGAGACGGTGCGGTTGGCACAGGACAGAGCAGAGTTTAGGGCTGTTGTACACAGGGTAGCTATGAGTTGCAAGCGACTCGATGGCACATAACAACAACAACAACAACAACAACAACATGGAAAGACTGAATGTATCACAACAAATTGTAGCTAATGTTGAGACTAATGAGGATGACAGAACTCTTAATTGTGTTCATACAAAACCTGTACTTGGACAAGGAATCAGTAATCAGAACAGAGTAGAGAAACACTGCACACATAATTCAGGACCAGGAAAGGTGTACATCAGGGGTGCATCTTATTTCCAAACCTTTTCAGACTATATGTAGAACAGGTCATTTTTGGGGCTGGACAACATGAGGTGTAATATAGCATCAGGATTGGAGGAAGACTTATCAACAGTCTTCATTATGTAGCTGACACAATCTTGTTTGCTGAAACTGAGGAGAATGTGAGGCATGTTGCAGAAGGTCAAGGGCTTCAATATGGATTGAAGCTCAACATCCAGAAAACAAACAAAAAAAAATTATCACTGGTCCAAGTGGCCACTTTATGATAGTGAAGAGATTGAAATTATTAACAACTTCAATTTGCATTGTTCCACAATCAACACGCTTGACACCAGCAGTCAGGAAATAAAAAGACTAATTATACTGGGGAAAGTCTGCTGTTGAAGACCTCTCTAGAATACTGAAGAGCAGCAATGTCACTCTGGAGACTAAAGTGCACCTGATACAGGCCATAGTCTTTGCAACCATTTGATATGCATCAGCAAGTCAGAAAATAACTAAAGAGGATAGAGAAGGATCAATGCCTTTGAGTTGTGATGCTGGAGAAGAGTGTTGAACATACCATGGACTTCCAGGAGAACCAACAGGTATGTCTTGGAGAAGGTGAAAATAAGCTGCTCCATGGAGGCAGAGGTTTTGAAGACCTGTCTCACATACTTTGTGCACGTTACCAGGAGGGATCGGTATATGGAAAAGGACATCATGCTTGGAAGGGTGAACATACAAAGCAGGAAAGGAAGACCCTGGATGGAAAGAAATAACATGGTAACTGCAGTAATGGGAGCAGGTGTGTAGGAGTCAGGGACACTAGCTCAGGATAGAGCAGGGTTCAGAGATGTTGTATATAGGGTCGCTATGAGTCACAGAAGACTCAGTGGCACATAACAACAACAATAAGTGTGTATGATGTACATATCAAGTGGTTTTCCTAGTCATTATTTTCTCTTTAATCATGTGGC
The DNA here is from genome assembly GCF_000299155.1 of Elephantulus edwardii. Taxonomy (NCBI): domain Eukaryota; kingdom Metazoa; phylum Chordata; class Mammalia; order Macroscelidea; family Macroscelididae; genus Elephantulus; species Elephantulus edwardii. The sequence continues at coordinate 1,960,288 of NW_006399897.1, read as the reverse complement.
TTGGTAGGCTTATGCCAATGATGTGAGGTAGATTAATAGCACCTTTGGGGTGGAAATATGTAAATAAGTTTCACAGACTTCTTAAGATTCGTCAGTTTTGTATCAAGTAAGGTTAAAATTGACAACATTTCCGTTTCACAACAGTGGCATGATGCAGTATTTGTCTTTTTGTGACTGAGATATTTCACTCAGCATAATGTCCTGCAGGGTTACCATTTTAAATAATATTTCATGAGTTCCTTGTTTTTCAATGCAGCATAGCATTCCATTGTGTGACTAGTGGCGTGGACTTGGGAGGGGGGGGTAGGAATTGTAGAACAATGAAAGAATTTTTCTTTTACTTGTCAAAGAGAAGAGCAAACTGAGAGAGAGGGTGGCCAGGCAGAAAAGTGCAACAATGAATGAATGGAAATCCAAAGTCTCTGTAAATTTTCATTAAAATTAGTAATAATAATAATAATAATAATTTGAGGAGATTTCAAAGCAGAAAACAGTAGTCACACAGCTACAAGTGGAGAATCCAGTACGTACTTCTGTGAGCTATAGGTTCCTGTGGGAATCAAACTGGGATCCAGACAAAGCAGCAGTAGATAAGCAAGGACCAGTGTGTAAAAGAGCTGGGTTGGGACTGTCACTTCCCAGAGCTAGAGTCTGGCTCTTTGGTCAAGTTTGCTGGGGGACTAGAATAACGAGCAGGTCTAAGAGCTTTATAACACTGATCTTGAAACTCAAAGTTATAAGCTAGAGAGCCTAGGAACACACCTGAGATACTTACTTGAGTAAATGATTTTATCCCGTTTGTCACCTGAATAGTAATCTGTTAATTTACCTAATAAACTACATAATAATGAGTATGATCCATGAGTTTTATGTAGTGATTGCATTGGATTGGAAGACCCAGTAAGAGTAAGAATTTAAGGAGGGAGGCCTGGTGTTAAAGTTGTTAGAAGATAGTACAGGAAATATGGAGGCATGCCTGTCCTCATATGAATATACATGGTGCTATTGATGCTGATGATGGGATACTTCTACTTTGTTAAATTAATGGAAATCAGATGCCAACACTTTCTTGCTGCCTGCACTGTTTTTACAGTGAATGAAAGAAGTTAGCTAATGAGATAGAGGCCACAGTTGTCAGAGTATGAGATTTCAGACTGTGCAATAACATCTGATCCCAGGAAGTGATTATAAATCTCTCCTCCCAAAAGGGTTAGAATAAATTACCAAGCTAATTAGTATGTGAAGTGTTGTACTTATGAGTGAGGGATATCTCACTGTGGGCATTAATGTGAAAGGGAAGGGGTCACTCATAATCATTGTATATACTTTTTTATTTTTGTTGTTCTTACGAACTAAAGGGTAAAGTACCTAATACAAAATATCAAATAATTTTATTTGGCACATGTATTATTTGGTATATTTTGAAAGCATATGGTTACTTGCCCAAGAAATGTAGTGTGTTTTAACATGTTGATTATTTTTGTTATGTGTTGTCAAGTCACTTGTGACTCATAGTGAATATATGTACAACAGCCCTGAAAACTGCTCTATCCTGTACCAACTTTACTGTATCAAACATACCTACCCTCATTACTCCAGTCACTGTATCAACCCATCTCATCAATGGTCTCTCTCCCTGTCTCCATCCTTCTACCCTTCCAAGGATGATGCCCGTCTGCAACGACAAGTTCCTCCTTGCAACATGTCCAAAGTATGACAGAAGAAGCCTCAGAATCCTTGCTTCCAAGGAGTATGCTGTCTTCATCCTCTCTAGGACAAACCTGTTTGTTCTCCTGGCAGTTCATGGTATATTCAACATTCTTCTCTAGCACCACAGCTCAAAAGCACCAATTCTCTATGATCCCTACTCATTGCCCAACTCTCTGACACATAGCAAGCACTTGTGAAGACTGTTGCCTGGATCAGTCTTCAGACTGACTTGTGGCTCTTCAGTACTCTGAAGAGGTCACTGACAGATGAGAGTTTTCCAATGCAATTGTAACATATTGTTGTTACGTGTCATTGAGTTGCTTGGGACTCATAGTGACCCTATGTTCAATAGCCCTGAAACCTTCTTTCTTTTGTGCCAACTTTGTCTCCAACACACCTACACTCATTTCCGCAGTCACTGCATCAATTCATCTCATCGATGGTCTCCCTATCTTTCTCTGTCCTTCCACCCTTCCAACCATGATGTCTCTCTACAAAGATGGGTGGGTCCCTCGTTGCAACATGCCCAAGAATGTCAGAGGAAGCTTCATAATACTAAATAATGCTATATTTTTTTTCCCTCACAAGCAGGGGATAGTTCCCTCTCTCTTCACTGACTCAGGCTCAAATCAGAGTCTTATATTTTTATCTACAAGTTGATAATATGTCTAACTCTTGCTCCTATTTTTATCAGTTCTGACTCATTTCTAGACACTGAATTCTGATGCTAAACTTAATTTATTCAATAATAAGAATTATGTGAAATATTCAATAAAATTTTAGGAGTAATCATGCAATACTAAGAATATAATGTTGTTGTTGTTAAGTGCCGTCGAGTCGTAGGCAACTCATAGCAACCCTATGAACAAAAGTCCTCAACACTTGTGTGACTTTCATCCTTTCTCCGGGTTCATAGGGTTTCCGGAGGCAAGCTGTTATGGAAGTGTATGCTGGGATGGGGGCGGGGGGGGAGGGAGGAAACGCCAAATACAAAAACAAAAAAACAAAACTTAAGAAGAGAAGCTGCCAAGAATAGTTTTAAAAAAAGAAAAATGAAGATAAAAAGATATAAGAAATAAGAAGAGCAGAAAGGGTCATTTTTAATTGGAATTTAGACACAGAGAAATGTGAAGATAACATGGAAATGCATCTCCAGTAAAAAGTTAAAAGAGCACAATATCCTTCATTTGAGAATAGGTCAGTAACTAAAAAAATGAGAATACCAAGAAGTCTTTTAAAATCAATACAAGGTTCAGAACAAAGTTATTCAAGACAATGATTTCTCCTTTATTAAAACACTGACATATTTTAAAATAAAGGAATTCTTATCCAGTTATTAGAAAATATATTCTTTCCAAGTTCTTGTTTACCTACTTAATCAAGCAGTTGGTCATTTGGAAATCTAAAATTCAGGAAATAACCTATTTCTGGAGAAATGAGTAGGAAAAAGATTTTTAATGTTCCTGTCTCTTATTATCATCTCATAATTTCTCTTATAATGAAAACATTTACAATAGTTTAAATCCATGCATACCAAATATACTAAATTTTACCAAGATACAAATAAATAAGAAAAATAAGTAAAATAAATTGAATTAACATATTTATATATAAACAGTAAGCTTGTGTAATCATGATCAATACATCAAATATATCTAGTTAAAACATTAGTCCCAATCAATGAATTTTTATTCTGATTTTTCCCTAAAAATATTAATCCTTTTACGTAGGCATCATCATGTCTCTCACAGAAAGCAGCTCTACTTTTCTGCTTATGCTCCCACTTAACAGCAGTCATTAATTTACTGATACCCTGTCTATCAGGCCCACATCATCTTGATTAGAGCTGTTATTCTAATCAAAAGGCTGATAATTAAGACTATCCATCTGTAGAGTTCTAAGTGCTAAGATGAGTTGAAGATCCTAATTAAGATTATTTAGGTGTTACTTAAATGCCATCATTTGATTCAGCTAATCATACCAGCAGGTACACTAGATTTGCATTAATGTTCTGCTGAAACCAGCAGCTATTTAGGCAGATCAAAAATGCAGATTACAGATGCTATTTCAAACAAGTGATACTGAGACAATACATTAGAATGAGCAGGATGTTGGAACAGCTAGGTTTATCGCAATGTTTCTTAATTTATTTTATGGCAATAAGTGGATTATTTAAAATAAACAATCTATTTATTGAATTTGCTGTGTATTGCTCATCATTTCGAACCCTTTCAACCATGCATGAATACATGTGCCACAAATTGTCCATTTTGTCACATATACTTAATGTAATATGGTGATAGTTCAAACTAAATTTCCTAGTGTAGAACTGATTGTGAACTATAAAGAAAATTTTGTCCCACTAAATACGTAATGTACTGAAAATAAATGAGAAAAAATAGGTTTTCTTTTTAATAATTATTAAATCCAAATATATCTAATATTAATTAAGAAAAATAGCACTGTAAAATTCACTATGTTTTCCTATTATCTTTTACTTGATTATTAAGAACAAAAAACGTTTCACATAAAATTTTACAAGAAAAATGGAATTAAATTCAGATTTTTTTCATAGAGTTGCTCTATGTCACATTCAATTCAATGGCACATAATAATAACAAGATAAAGGTAAACTACCCAAGTGAAACATGGGCACGTGATATGAACAGACACTTCACCAAAGAAGACAATCAGATGGCAAACACATGCATAAATGTTCAAAATCCTTAGTTCTAAGAGAGATGCAAATCAAAACAATTATAAGATATTATCTCACCTCAGTAAGAGTAGCAAGATTTAACAGAACAGCAAACAACAAATGCTGGCAAGGTTGTGGAGATACTGGAACCCTTATTAATTGCTGGTGGCAGTGTAAAATGGTGCAACCACTATGGAAGGCTGTATGGCGCTTTCTCAAAAAGTTGCAAATAGAAATACCATTTGACCCAGAAATTCCACTACCTGGAATAAACCCTAAAGGAACCATAACTGTCACCTAAACAGATACATGCATACTTATGTTTATTTCGGCTTTGTTCACAACAGTGAAGAGTTGGAAATAACCCAAGTGCCTATCAACAAACGAATGGATAGAGAAGCTGTGGTATATTCACAAATGTAATACTATGTGGCATTGAAAAACAAGTAACTCATGAAATATTACACAAAATGGGTGACCATAGAGGACAATACGCTGAGTGAAATATCTCACTCACGAAAAGATAAATACGGTGTAATACCATTGTTATAAAAGAGGACTGACATAGGGGTTGGAGGAGACAGAGAAAGATGGGATAAGTAATGTATACTGCATTGAAACAGATGAGGGAGTGAACTGTTTAAAAGGGATATGTGATTGGATACTGTCATTGTGACCCGAGTTCAGAGTAGCATGGTAGAGTGGACTTAGGGGAGACTGAAATGGAAAAACAACAAAGGATTTTTTTTTTTTTTTTACTTTTCAAAAAGAAAAGAGAGTTGGGAGGGCAGGGAGAAAAGTGCAACAATGAATGAATGGAAATCCAAAGTCTCTGTAAACTTTCAATAAAATCAATTTAAAATTAAAATAAAGGTTGATAGTACTAATCCATAAATTTCTTTGACAATGAAAGATATGATACTCTACTCTTTTAATTTAAATGATACATATGATGTGATTATTTTATTGATGTTAATTTCCCCCATTATTTTATTTTTCAGATTTAAATTTTATACTGGTTTCCATACAAATTTGTATACATTCTGTTTCACACTTTCCGTCACTATTGTGTTTCATAGAATCATTGCTATATATTGTGTTTTTCCTTTTTTTACCAGAAGGATATTTATTTCTTTATATATTTTTTAATATTAGTTTATTTGTGAAATTTAAATATGTTAATTTTAACAACAGACTCTTCTAATTTCTCTCACTCTCCCACCCATCAAATTGTACAGACGCCATGATAAATCCCCTTCCATCTCTGCATGTCCTCAACCCTCTGCTTCCAACCTCCCCTCCTCTCCTTGCATCCTTATACTCATTCTACAATAATGATTTTATGCAATATTTGTCCTTGTGGGACTGAGTTAGTTCACTCAGCATAATGCTCTCCAGTCACTTCCAAGGTAGGTAATAATTTGTAAAATCATTGCTCCTGTGTGTTGAGTAGTATTCCATTGTATGAATACACTATAATTTCTCAATTGGAGATTTGTGCACCAATGTTCATAGCAGCATTATTCACCATCGTAAGGTAACATGGAAACAGCCCAAATGTCCAACCACAAACAGATTAAGAAATGATGCTATATATTGTGTTTTATAATCTTAATCACCATTGATCTCCACCCACCATTACTGGGGATTTGAAAAGGCAGGATAGTGTGTTTTCATAAAAAGATTATGGGCATGGAAATCTTATGGGCCAGTTGTTACATTCCAAGGGAATATGTTTAGAATCCACCAGCTGCTCTGTGGGAGAAAGATAGTCACTGTCCTCCAGTGCAATTTCTTGTTGTTGTGTACTGTAGAGTCAGAACTGACCATAGCTGGTTTTCAGAGGCAGTTAATTACATGAGAAGAGACTACCTATCTTTCTTATACAGATCAGCTGGTGAATTAGAACCACATGTCTTCTGGATTGAAGAACAGCTTCTTGCCACTAGGCCACCAGAGCTCCTGAGTGCAATATAGTGCCTATGAAAACCAGCTGAATGGTCGGCTATGAACTGGTTAGGATTCAAAATCACATAATAGCAACAACAACTCCTATACAGTAGTTGGTAGATTTGACTAGTGTGCCTTTGGTTGGGCAACATAATTCCTTACAACTAAGCTATCAGAGATCCCTATATGCCCTCAAGTCTCCTGCTACTCACAGTGACACTTGCACAATAGCTCTGAACCCTGTCCTATCCTGAACCAGTTTCACTGATTCTGACACATCTACTCCCATTACCCCATTTACAGTGTCAATCTATCCCATCATGGTCTTCCTCTCCTATTATGTCAGTCCACTCTTCCAAGCATAATGTCCTTCTCAAAGAATTAGTCTCTCCTGGCCAGATGTCCTACCTCTATGTGAGAGAGAACCTCAGAATCTTAGCCTCCAAGGAGAAAATTGGTTTTACCCTCTCTCCATGATAGACTTGTTTATTCTCTTGGTTATTCATGGTACATTCAATACTCTTCTCCAAACCACAACTCAAAGTCATTGATTCTTCGGCTGACATCTTTGGTCATTGTCCAGCTCCCTGATGCATCACAGGGAACTATGAAGACCACAGCTGGAATCAGGCACATTGTAGTCTCTAGACTGACATCAGTTCTCTTTAGAACTGTGGAAAGGTCCCTGACAGCAGACTTCTACAAGGAAATTCCTTACTGCTGGTGCTAAGAGTGTGACTTGTGCATTCAAGAAAGCCCAATAGTGAGAATCTTTGTCTTCCTGATGTTAAACTTCATTCCTTAATGAAGACTGCAGTCCTTGGCTTTGTTTTTCTTTAAAAATTTTAATAATACAACATTTTTAGCTTTATTATTTCAATGAAAGTTTACATAAAAATTAGATTTTCATTTTTTCATGTTGCACATTATTCTCTCTCCTCCTCCCTTCCCCTCAGATCACTCTCTTTTTTATTTATATTCAGTCTTTGTTGCACAATTTTCTAGCTCCCTCTTCCTCCCCCTCCTCTACTCTTCTTTGCAACATACCACAAGACCATTGTCTTACATCTGATGTCTAATCATATATTCCTTTTAAACAGTTCTTTGCTCATCTATTTCAATATAGTTTTCATTATCTACCCACTCTTTATTTATCCTTCTCCCAACCCCCTATATCAGTCTTGTTTGTAAAAATGGTGTTATGCAGTATATGTCTTTTTGAGACTGAGATATTTCACGTAACATAATTTCCCCAGCAACAATAGCAAAGTTCAACAGAGCAGCAAACAACAAATGCTAGCAAGGTTATAAAGGGACTTGATCCCTTATTCACTGCTGATGGGAGTGTAAATGGTGCAATCACTATAGAAGGCAGTTTGATGCTTTCTCAAAAAATTGGAAATAGAAATACCATTTAACCCCTCAATTCCACTACTGGAAATAAATATTAAATAAACCAGAACCATCATCGAAGCAGATGTAGGTTTGGATAATAAACCCATGTTTATTGCTATATTATTCATAATAGCAAAGAGTTGGAAACAATCTGAATGTTCAACATCAAACAAATAGATAGAAAAACTATGATATATTCATACATTGGAATACCATGCAGCACTTAAAAAGAATAAATTCACAAAATATTATGCAACATAGATGACCCTGGATGACGTTATGCTGAGTGAAATATCTCCCCGACTTTCTGCTGCAAACGCTTCAGGCCCTCCTCAGCTTTTGTAAGCAAGGTTGTGTCATTTGCATAAAGCAGGTTGTTGATGAGTCTTCCTCCAACCTCATATCATAGGAGATATATGAGGACTCATAAAATACAGCTTCCAAAATTATCTATTCTGCATACATATTGAAAATGTGTCGTGACAGGACACATCCCTGACACACTCCTTTTCTAATTTTTAACCATGCAATATTTCCTTACTCTGTTCCATGGATGGCTTCCTAGTCCAAGAATAGGTTTTCACACAAGCACAATCAAGTGTTCTGGACTTACCATTCTTCTCAAGGTTAACCACAATTTGTTGAGATCCACGCAGTTAAATGCTTTTTTAGAGTCGCTGAAACACAAACAGAAATTCCTCTGGTCAACTTTGCTTTCAGCCAAGTCCCATATGATACTGGCAAATATAGAATATCATTAATATCACTTGAAAGCAATATCCTACCGAAGATTATTAAAAAACAAACAAACAATAAACAAAACAAAAAAACCAAAACAAGCAATTGAAACAGTACATTGACAGAGAATCAGCAGATATTCTGTTTTCCACGTTCTGTTGGGTCACCTTTTTTTGAATGGAAATAAATATGGACCTCTACAAACAGATTCATCTTGGAAAGGGTCAAACTGGGCGGCTCCTTGGAGGCAAGGATTCTGAGGCTCCATCTAACATACTTTGGACATGTTGTAAGGAGGGACCGGTCCTTGGAGAGCGACATCATGCTTGGTACGGTGGAGGGACAGAGCAGGAGGAGAAGGCCCCCTATGAGGTGGACTGATTCAGTGACTGGGGTAATCAGGATGGGTGTATCAGAGATGGTGTGATTGGCAAAGGACAGGCAGAGTTTAGGGCTGTTGTACATAGGGTCACTATGAGTCGCAAGCAACTTGACAGCATATAACAACAACAACATCCCATCAGTTGGCCAGGTAGTTGTCCTCCATATTTCTTGGCACAACCTTGGGAGCACGTCCAGGGCAGCATCTGTTGAAATGTGTCAATTGGTATTCCATCTATTCCTGGGGCCATGTTTCATGAATTTTTCTGTGTAAGCCAGTTCTTTTTTGTACAATGACTCTGTGTACTCCTTTAATCTCCTATTAACAATTCCTAGATTACTTGGTTTCTGTTTATATATGCATCTTGTGAAGTTATATTAATAAATTTATCGAACAAAACACAATATAAATGAAAGACTTAAATATAATGCAAATGCGTGAAGTACAATGTATATGACTGGTTGTATGTAAGCCAATAAAATATGTTTAAAAAAAGAAATTAATATGAAAGTAATTGGAACAGAGTGGATAACCAGAGACACAGTATAAGGTATGATAATCAGCCAGTATACTGATTAAGGTCTTGATAGAAAATGTGTGAGCTATATTCTTATTGTCATATATATTTGTTGTTATTATTTTTTGGTAGATGGTTTAAGTGTGCATGTCTCTTAAATATATCTATATGAGATATGAGATATGATACATGATACTCCTGTTATGTGCTGTCGAGTTGCTTGCAACTCATAGAGACCCTATGAACAACAGCCCTATACTTGGCTCTGTCCTCTGCCAATTGTAATGTCTCTGACACTCCCATCCTGATTACCCCAGTCACTGAATCAACCCACCTCATAGAGGGCTTTCCCCTCCTGTGCTGGACCTCCACCCTACCAAGCATGATGTCCTTCTCCAAGGATCGGTCTCTCTTACAACATGTCTAAAGTATGTTAGATGGAGCCTCAGAATCCTTGCCTCCAAGGAGCCACCCACTTTAATCCTCTCCAGGATTAATCTGTTTGTTTTCTTGGCACTCCATGGTACTCTCAAAACTCTTCTCCAGCACCGCAGCTCAAAGGCATCAATTCTCCTCCTATCCTCCTTAGTCATTGTCCAACTCTCTGATACATAATAAGTGATTGCAAAGACCACGGCCTGAATCAGACACAACTTAGTCTCCAGAGAGACACCATTGCTCTTCAGCACTTTGGAGAGGTACCTAACAGCAGACTTTCCCATGGCAATGCGCCTTTTAATTCCCGGTCTACTGGTGCCTAGAGTGTTGACTGTGGAGCCAAGCAAACTAAAGCTGTGTACAATCTCAATATCTTTACCATCCACCCTGATGCTGCCAATTGGCCCAGTAGTGAGAATCTTTGTGTTCTTGACATTGAGCCTCAATCCATATTGGAGGCTGCAGTTCTTGACCCTCAGCTGCAAGTGCTTCAGGTCCTCCTCAGTTTCAGTAAGCAGGGTTGTGTCATCTGCATAACACACATTGTTGATAACTCATCCACCAATCTTGATCCCACATTTCTCTTCATAGAGCCCACCCTTCTCGATAATCTGTTCTGCATACAGGTTGAAAAGGTATGGAGATAGGATGCATCTCTGGTGTACACCCTTCCCAATTTTGAACCATGCAGTGTTCCCTTGCTCTGTTCTGACGACTGCCTCCTGGCCCAAATATAGGTTTCGCATTATAGTTGGTGGTGTGTTCCACAGTCAGCGCTTGACCTAGTTTTCACAGCTAATATTCAGCTTCCCCAGAGATTCTTTCCAAAGATATAATTGATATGATTCCTATGCATACCGTTAAGTGACATCTCGTGTATAGCCTGTATTTGTTTCTTATAAAAATTATTTGCTATGAATTATTTATTGATTGTACATATTATATCCTTCTATCTCCAGTTTCATTGCTGTCACCAAGTCAATGTTTTCCAACTACCGATTTTTCTTCTCTGTTCCAACTTTTGCATTCCAGTCACCTATTATTATTAATGCATATTGATTGCATGTTCGATCTATTTCTGACAGCACAAGTTGGTAGAACTCTTGTGTTTTTTTCTTCTTTGGCTCTAGTTGTTGGTGTACGTATTTGAATGATAATGGTATTCATTGGACTTCCTAGTATGCATATGGATATTATTTTCATAACGTCGCATTTCAAGTTTGATCTAGAAATTACTTTTTTAACTGTGAAACCAATCCTTTCTTTTTCACACTATTTTATCTCCAGCATGGTAGATAATATGATCATCTGACTCAAAATATCCCAGGCCAGTCCATCTCATTCTGCCAGTACCTAGTATGTCAATATTTATGTGTTCCCTTTCTTTTTTAACAATGTCCAATTTTCCTACATTCATGGTTCTCATATTCCATGTTCCAATCACTAGTGTCTGCTTATTCCTTCTTCTTTGTGTTTCTGTACTTGAGGGCTCAATCTCAGTTTCCATATCTGCTAATCTAAATGTGCGCTATTGTACATACATAGGATATTCGAAGACCTGTTATTTTTAAAGTAAATGACCATTCTTTCTTCCTCGTCAAACTTAATTCTAATGCTCAGGTTTAGAACAGTATCTGACAGGCAGGCATTTTGCAGAAAGGAGCAAATGAAAGATATTTCCCCCATTACAGAAACAACCAATAGATTCAGTGTTTTCCTCTCCCTTGATATGTATGCAAAGGCATTTGGCTGTGTGAATCACAACGAACTATGACTAACTCTGAGAAGACTGGGGATCCCAGAACACATGATTGTGCTTATGCCAAACTTATACTTGGAGAAGGAAGTAGTCATCAGAACAGAGAAAGAAAATATTGTAAGGTTGAATATCAGGAAAGGAGTATGCCAAGGATGTGTCCTGTCTCCATACCTTTTCAATATATTTGTGGAATAGATCCTTCTCTATGATGAGGAATGTGGTATAAAAATTTGAGGAAGACTCATCAACAATCTGTTTCATACAGATGACACAACCCTGTTTGCTGAAGCGAAGGAGGAAATGAATTGGCAGAAGATCAAGGACTGCAGCCTTCAATATGGATTGAAACTCAACACGAAGAAAACAAAGATTATCACTAGTGAGCCAATTGGTAGCATCATGATAGATGGTGAATAGATTGAGATTATTAGTAGGTTTAGTTTGGTTGGCTCCACAATTAACTCTTGGAACCAGCAGCCAGGAAATTAAAAGACAAATTTCCTTTGGTAAAGTCTGCAGTCAGGGACCTCTCCAGAGTAACTGTGGAGCAATGATATTAGTCTAGAGACTAAGGTGCACTTTATCCAGGCCATTGTCTTTGCAATTAATTGCTATATGTCAGAAAGCTGGACAATAACTAGGGATGATAGAAAAATTGATGACTTTGATCTGTGGCACTGGAGAAAAGTATAGAATATGTCATGAAGAGCTAGGAGAACAAACTGATTCAACCTGGAGAGAGTGAAATGAGGCTACTCATTGGAGGCAAGAGTTCTGAAGCTTTGTTTGACATACTTTGGGTATGATACAAAGAGGAACTACTTCTTTGAGAGGGACATCATACTTGGGAGGGTGGGGATGGCAGAGGAAGAGCGCAAGAGAGGAAGACCTTTGATGAGATGGATTGGCTCAGTGACTAGGGTAATGGGGTTAGATGTGTCAGAGATAATAAGGTTGGCACAGGATAGATCAGGGTTTAGGACTGTTGTACATAGAGTCTCTATGAATCATGAGCAACTCGATAGCACATAACAACAGCAATATATATTTGTTTTGTTTATATATGTAAAATTCAAATAAATTTTCAAGTCTAGATTAGATAAATAATTTAGTATTTTGCACACTAAATCCATTATTTCTACAAATTAACAGCTTTTTCATAGTTTATTTATACTATAAGCACTCACATAAAAGGATTTTAGAAGTTTAAGTTCAGGTACAGGCAGCTACACAATGACTTATCCAGGTGGAATTTTTGTGTTTCATCATTTTATTCAGTAAAGGAACATCTTTACTAGACATAGCATCACTTCATGTGGGAACTGGAAACAGAATCCCAGGGTTTTCTTCTTATCTTTTTAAAACCAAATCCACCAAGAACCAAAAGGATAATAGAAAGGAATTGGCATCACTCACTAGCTACCTAATTTTGAAATGAGTATCTAGCCACTCAAAGTGATGCTACCAAGCCAATGTGGGCGACTTTCAATCTGCGGCCCTCTGGCCTGTCTTTCATTGTTTTTGTTCAGACATTCTTCTTGGTCATATATCCCTGGTGTACAAGTTGCCATACTGCGATCACTTGTGGTTGCTGTGAGGCTGAACACTGTGACACTGATGTGTCAAATGCGTTAATGGTTGGCTGCCCAATGCAGAGAGGTGGGTGGAGCTCCCAGAGTAAAACAAGCTTGGAAGGAGGAGTGGCATCCACTTCCATAATAGCTTGCCTCTGGAAACCCTATGAACCTGGAGAGAGGATGAAAGGCACCCAAGTGTTGAGGACATTCCTTCATAGGGTCACTATGAGTCGCCTGCAACTCGACGGCACTTAACAACAACAGCATACTTGTTTGTAACGTGTAACATGCACCTTAGTTCATGTAAATCACATCCTATAACTTGAAGTGAGCTAAAGTAGCATTTTCCCCCATATCATGTTGACACCTGATTAACTGAAACCTCAAGCACAACAGTATCATTTTGTTAAAATTCATAAAGTCAGCTAACTTAATTTCAGTTTATTTTCAGAAACAGAAGTTTTCAGATCTTTATTAATGTGTCATAATCTGGAAGTTCTGCTGAAACCCAATCAAAATTACCACAAAATTTCATGGACAGGTGGTTATATATAACTTTTGTTTACCAGCCATCACCCTAGGTCTCAAGCATTGACAGCAACAATAGGATACTTTAAACATCACATATATCATGCTGCTGCTCCTGTTAGATGCTGTCAGTCCGACTCCTACACTACATAAAACAGATAGAAAGCTTGCTTTCTCATAATGTTACCAGTGTTTGTGTCGGTTGTTATAGTCATTATGCAAACCCATCTCTGTGAAGACTTTCTTCTTTTTCATTGACATTCTACTTTTCTAAATCTGGTATCCTTTTCCAAGGACTGTCGTCACTCCCTAAAAGCATGCCTGAATGTGTGTGACAAAGTCGCACAGTCTTTGTTTCTAAAGAATATTCCGGGTGCACTTCTTCCAAGACAGATCTGTTTGTCCTCTTTGCCAATATAACTCAAAAGGATAAATTGTTCTTCTCTCTTCCTTATGTATTGTCCAATAGTCACATATATAAGAAGCAGTTGAAAATGCCATAGTTTGAGTCAGGCACATTTAAGCCTTTATACTTGTTCTTTAGCATTTTAATGATCTCTTTAACAACAAATGTGTCCAGTGATATATTTATTTAAATTTGTTGACTACTGCTTTCATGACTGTTGATTATAGATGTAAGATAAATGATACCCTTGACAATTTCACTCTTTTCTATATAATTCTATTTCTCATTATACCAATCATTAAATTGTGTTTTCTTAATATTGAGGTGTAATTCATATTAAAGACCATAGACTTTTATCTTCTAGAATAAGGACTTCAAGTCCTCTTCATTTTCAGCAAGCAAGGTTGTGCTATCAACATAATACATGATTTTGATGACTGTTTATGCTATCTTGTAACCACATCTTTCATTACATATTCCAGCTTCTGTATTATTTGCTCAGCTTTCAGATTGAATGTTAAGTGCCATCAAATTGAGGAAAACTCACAGAAAACTTATGAATATAGATTTGGACTCTGTCCTATCTTCTGCCATCTTTATCATCTCTTACATACTCAAACCCATTGTAGTCACAGTGTCAATCTGTCTCATTAAGGTTCCTTTTGCTGACCCTCCACCTTTCCATGTGTTAGGTTATAGTGGAATTAAAGAAGAAATCAGAGAGAACGAGAGAAAGCTTAATGCAGCTTTATTAAAGGGGGATGGGGTGGGGGTGGAAGGGGCGCTCCCAGGTGCGTTCCTCATCCTGGAGAGGTAGAATGGGAAGTCACACTGTGAACTTACTGGGAAGAATTTTTATCAACAGAGTCTTTAGGGAGGGACATTCCACTCTGATTTATGAGCCACCTGCCAGCTTAGACAGGCAAGGCCATTTTCTTATCTTCAACAGCAAGGCCATCAGCATTTGAGTTCTGAATTCTTCATTCCTCTCTTTGGCCATCCTTTTGCTGACCCTCCACCTTTCCAAGAATGATGTCTTTTTTTTTTAACAACCCCATCCCAACAATATGTCCAAAATACGTGAGAAAAAGCTTCACCATCCTTGACTGTAAAGAATATTCTGACTGAATTTCTCCAAGATATTTGTTTGTTCTTTTGGCTGTTCAATGGCTATTTAGTACTTTCCTCCACCACCACAACTCAAAAGCATCAAATATATGTGTTAAATACCACTCTGACTCACACATTTCCTGATTTTAAACTGGGCAGTATCCCTTGTTCTGTTTGTACAACTGCTTGTTGGTTTATGTACAAGTTCCTAATGAAATTTAAAATGTAGTAGTTTATTTTTAACAAAGATTTTAAAATACACCTGATTCTATTTTCTGTGCTTTCACAAATAACCATAAAAACCTTTCGTCCACAATGTAGTATTGAGTTTTTCTCCATAAACAGTTTCTATATAATACATATTTATATTATAAATGAGTGTTATCATGCCTATACCACTAAATTGGGTAGATTTCAAAGCATTGTAGTGTGTCAGGTATTTGGAGTCAAGAAGCA
>NW_006399897.1:1936019-1944524 GCF_000299155.1 Elephantulus edwardii | reverse complement strand
GTATATTAGAATTTGTCAATAGTAATTTCTCACATTTATAGCTTTTTTTCATTGTTAGTTAACTGATAAAGATGTTAGATAATAAACTAAGAGATAATAAGAAGAACTCAGAATCAGAAACAATTAAAAAACTCAACAGGGCCGAAAGCAGTAAATACCAGTGAGGTTATAGAGAGATTGGAATTCTTATTCACTACTGGTGAGAATGTAAAATGGTACAACCACTATAGAAGGTGGTCTGAAATACCATTTGACCCACCAGTTTCTCTAAATACACTCTAAAGAAACCAGAGCCAAACTCAAACAGACTCATGTTTATTGCTACATTATTCACAATAGCAAAGAGATGGAAGTAATCCAAGTGTCCATCAATACATGAGTGAATAAAAATATGTTAGTACATCCACACAGTGTAATATTAAGGGGCATTGGAAGTCAATGAAATAGTAAAACATTGCCTAAAATGGGATAGCCTTGAAGACATTATGCTGGGAAATATCTCAGTCACGAAAGGATAAATACTGCTGTTATAAAACAGGATAGACATGAGAGGATTAGGGAGGGAATGGGTGAAGAGTGGATAACACTGTATTAGAACAGATGAGGTGAATAACTTTTCAAAAGGAATATATGATTATGCATTATATGTATCAGAACAATCTGGAACAAGGGGTCCATTGCTAGGTGGGCTGGACGAGGTGGAGAAAAGAGAGGAAAGAAAATGTTTAATAATGAATAAATAAAAGAAGAAAAGGGGGGAAAGCCTTAGCAACCAAGGTAAGTGAAATATTATCTAATCTGGTATTGAATAATTTAGAAATGAGTAAATTTGAAATTATTAAGTTATTAAGTTTCTTCTTCACAGTGTTCAGAAATTTCACATATCCTTGGATCCCACTGAATATTGCTGTTAAATTGATTCTGGCTCACAGAAAACCCTCTAGGGAAGAGTAGAACTGCCACATTGGCTTTTCAAGGATGTAAGTGTTTAAAATAGAAGACTGCTAAACTTCTCTTCTACAGAGCTCTGAGACTTAAACCACTGACCTTTTGGTTAGTATCAAATCACTTTAATCACTATTCCACTATGGCTCCTTTACTTAAAAGTGGTCAATAATTCCTTATATATTACTCTTGTATTGTAAAATAAGACACATCTATGTCCGCACTTAACATAGTACAGTTATAGTGTTGTGTAATCATATTGATATATAATAGCATCTTGATTAGAATGAACTAGTATTAAAATCTGATCATACTAAAATTTATTCAATTTATAATTGAAATATCTAATTCAGTATCTAGAAATTTTGTTTGAAGTATTTTATTGTCTTGGGGAAGAGAACATACCAATTAGAATAAGACTGTTGTTGTTGTATACCAGAGTCAGAACTGAACCATAGCTGACCCTCCGGTGGGTTTTCAGAGGCAGTTAATTGCATGGGAGGAGATCACTCATCCTTCTGCCACAGGGCAGCTGGTATCCTCAAACTGAATGCTTTCAGGATTGCAACACTTCTTCTTGCCACTAGGCCATTAATATCAGAGGCAGACAGAAATATACTTAATTTGTTTCATTTTATTCCTTTTGTCTTTTGATGTTGAACAAAGTGAGATAGCTCACATGTTAATGAAAAAATGTAAAAGAACGATACAATATTTCTGAAAAGTGTAAAGTCAAATTTTCACTCAAAAAATGATTCTGTTTACATAGACTAGGAAAGAAATTACTCTTTAAAATATACATATAGTATGATATTCCTAGAACAAATTGTAAAACAGAGAAATAACTGTTGAAGTAATTGATAGTTTTACCGAATAACCAATGAAAATCAATGAAATGAAGTCCAAGCCCTAAAAGAATTAATGATATAAAATTATTATCATGATTATAAAGCTAATATAAGAATATGTGGAATATCATATGTGGTTCTACACAAAGATAAAGGAACTCTGGAAGTCTAGTTGTTAGGAGCAGGCAGTCCAAATCTACCAACTGTTTGATGGGAAAAAGATGAACTATCTTCTTTGAGTTACTGCTTCTGAAAACCCACTGAGGATCAACTATGAGTGGGTTCTGACTAGATGGCAAATAACAACTATAGCTACACTAAGACACACTGAGACAGAGATACTTGTAATCAGTCCAATGAGTTTTAATAACTTAAGTACAGATTCTGAAGAACTTCAATCCTGAAAGAAAATAATTAAGAAGTCACACTAAGTCATTCTCCCATCAATTAATGAGGAAGAAGATAACCAAAAAATTTGGTTTACAATGACTCATCATTTTGTGAAAGTGACAGCAAAAAACTAGAATACTGGTGTCAGAGTATGTGTTGCAGATGAAACAAAAGTTTAATTCTCAATGTGTGTTTGTAGATTGTGAGACCCCTTGAACACTGACCTTTCTAGCCATTGTTTTAAGCCTCCATTAAAGACATCTCCATCTACCTTAACTGTGGACATATGGTTTTGCAAATCATTAACAGCTGTGAAGGCAATACAAGAGTGCTTCATCTCCTGTGAACAAACTGTGGTAAAAGTGGTGGAGATATTGTGAAAAAACTGTGGCACTGCTGTGAAGAGAAGAACTGGAGATAAGAGCGACAGTAAAAAGTTTTACTTGCTGGATGATTGAAGGAAAAGCTGACTTATAATTGTTTTGAGGTAAAGTCTGCTGAATGATTGAGGAAACTAGAGCTTTCTTGCATTTGTGTTGTTGAATTGAACCTGGACTTTCACTAATTGAGGAATTATGCTTTGTTAATCTGGTTTGTGACTGCTGTACTAAATCTGCACTTGTATTGTGAGATCTCCTTTGCCTTGCCCATTTTCCAACCTATTTCTGTAATAAGTCCCACAAGTGTGAGTAAAGTCTTTGAGTATTGCAATGAAATGGACCCAGGATTGGTGAAAGTAGATGCAGGAGGATGTGTCTTGCCTGATTATGTAGGTGTTTGCATGGTGCTTTGGATATTATTGATGGGGACAGTTCCCCTTTATGAAGCAGGTAGAAGTCAGATTCTGCCACCCTCATGCTGCATTTGCCCCTTTCATTGTCTGAAAAATAAAAATGGAGATAGTTCCCCAAAGGCCTCTTAATTAAAGGAGAACACTCAAAACAATTTCACAGTATAACATTTAGAAATAACTAACATTTGCAAAATATGTAAGGACCACCACTACCAAAAATAAATAAATAAACCCCAAAAATACTTTGAAGCTGAGTTTTTAGGATGAAAGAATATATGCAGATGTCAAAGTAACCATAGTCATTCTGAGAGTGAAATACAAGAGGAAATCATGTAATTGTATTGGCTAATTAAACTTCACTGACAGTGAAGTTGTAAACCATATTCTACCTATTCAAAGAAGTTTAATTGATAATGAAATGGGTTGTCCCTCTTCATCCCCAGAATGTAAGGCCATTTTATAAAAACTGTAAAATGCAGAATCTGATATGAGAGATTTAGGAATAGTGGTAATTTTTCCCAATTATATTAATTTCTCTGTTCAAGGAGAATAAGACTGAAAGTAAAATTTTCACAAATTACCTGTGAAATGTTATATGTTAAATCATAAGGTTATAGACTTCACTTCAAATAATATATTTGAATAAACATAGATTTTTTTTTTAACGATGTAGATTGACACAGTGATTACTGCAGTGAGATCTTGTGTGTCAGGAAGTGTGAGGATAGCGTGGGATATAACAGGATAGCACAGGATATAACAGGGTTCAGATCATTTGTACATAGGGTCATTGTGAGTTGTACTCAACTTGATGGCCCCTAACAACAAAAACAACAAATGTAATCATATATTATTTAGATTATCCATCACTTGTTGGCATTAATTCTAAATTATATGCTACAGAGTAGAACTTTCCATACAGTTACCTTTATTATAATCATTTTAGAAATGTATCATAAGTTTTTCTTCTGTGATTCAAAGTATAAGAGTTATGTATTATTTTGAACATGCTATTAACATACAATTACAAATCTTGACGTTATGTTAAAACTAAAGTTTTAAATTTAAATAAAAATTTATACCGATTTACTTACAAAGTATGTATACATTGTTTTTCCAACTGGATCTTTCCCGTTTCCTTTACCCACTCCTCCTTTAACCGATTGAGTCTGTGATCCTATGATTAACCACTACCACCACCACCATCACCCCTCCCACCCATCCTTACCTCTCTGCTCCATCTGTGTCCCTCACCACCACCCCCGGATCCTCATATTCGTTCTACAATAGTCGTCTTATATAGTATTTGTCCTTATGAGACTAAGTAAGTTCACTTACCATAATGCTTTCTAGTCCCTCCCAAGTTAAGTAGTAATTTACAAAAATTATTACTCCTTCATGCTATGGCTGTGTAGTATTCCATCAGGTGAATGTATCATAATTTCTCAATCCATTCAATTGTGGTTGGACATTTGAGCTCTTTCTGTGTTTTTGCAATGGTGAAAATGCTGCTGTGAGCATTTGTGTATAAGCATCAGTTTGTGCCTCAGTACTCATTTTCTTGGGGTATATTCCAAGAAGTGGAATAGCTGGGTCATATGGAATTTCTATGTTTAATGTTTCAATAAATACCAAATTGCCTTCCAGAGTGGTGTACCATTTTACAATCCCACGAACAATATATGAGTTCCTATCTCACCACATCCTCTCCAGCATTTATTACTTGCTGTCCTTTTAAACTTTGCCACTGCTATTGGAGTAAGATGGTATCATTTTGGTTTTGAGTTACATCACTCTTGTTGCCAGTACTTTGAGAGAATGCTATAATTTTTTAAAAATCCTGTCAAATTATGTTTTATTTTAATTCAATGTATACTCATTTTTATATAGAATACAGTAAATACAGTACTTAAAAGAAATATTTTACACATACACATGAACAGTAATGATTATGATTAAAATTATCATAGTCCTATGGTAGAGGTTTCTTAAATTGTTTAGGTCATTTGTTTAGCACAAAAAGAGTTGAATTAGAAAGAAACTGCTAATTTTATTTATACTTCATAAAATATATAAGCTAAATTATTCTAAATGTAATCTGAGAAACATCTCTCTATAGTATTTTTTAATATTTTGTCCAATTGTTCACATTCTTAGTATCTTTTGTTGTATCAGTTAAAATCCCTCCTGACATTCAAAAATTTATTCTAACCCACCGGCATTTGCACAGGGAATTTAAATATTTGCAAGAATACTTGTTTCCGTTCTTGACCCATTAGTAAAATAAAGTCAAACACATTTAGTCTCAGAGACTACAGACAGCATAAAGGGAATGCTAGTCAATCTTTATTTGAGTGCTTATCTGTTCCCTGGACAAAATCCATTTTTAATGCAAAAATAATTTATTTATTCATTCACCTCATTGTACATCTGTATTACAGGAACTCACATATGACAGGTATAAATGTAGTCTGTAAATTTAAGACAATTCCCTAACTGGCATACAAAGATATAAGCAAACTGTTAAATGACAGTAGATATGTTCTAGTGGTCATAATATGTAATGGACCTACAGAGCATGAAGGATCAGTCTCAACTGGGAGAGATGGGGCTGTCATACAAAAGGAAGGCAAGATAATTCTAAAATATCCACTTTGACAATCACAGAGTTATTTTCTTTGTTTCAGCAGATTGGTTGAGATATAATTATCATAAAATACACTGCACGTGTTTGAAATGAACAGTGTGGTAAGTATTGACATATGTATCATTTTGTGAAACTGTCACCACATTACTATAATGAATATATTCATTACTCCTAAATGATTTCTTCTGTCTTTTTTTAATTTCTCCCTGTGTCTCTCTCAGGATTTTCTTTACACTAACCCCCAGGGAATGTTGATCTTTTTGTCATTATACAGTATCTTGCCACTTAGGAAATTTTATATAAATTTTATATAAATGAAATCATACACTCTGAACTAATTTTTCCTACACGTGTACAGCCCACTCAAAGGTGTGTTCTTTGAATCCACCAACTTTTCCTTGAAATAAAACTAGGCAATATCCTTCCATGCAATTTACTGCCTCTCAAAACCCTCTGGAGGGTCATGTATGATTCAATGGCAAATAATTATTTATTGTTGTATTTTCAATATAGTAAAAGGAAATTGAATATCATCAAAATCAAGGAAAATACCCGGGGCGGGGGGAGGCTTTAAATCTCTTCTAGAATGAATTTACAGAATTATTGAAAGCTAGAACTCATACAAAACCGGAATATACAAATCTAGGAAAGTAATACTAAGCTTTTATAAATAAATGCATATTGGAAAATGCAAAGGAGTAGATTGATTCAGATTGACTCAACAAAGAATGAATTTTATTCAAGGAAAATATCTCAGTAGTAATCTTCAAAGACTCACGCCAGGGTAGGGGAAGAAATGCGGGGGGATGGGGGGGCGGGGAAGATAAAAAGTCTAAGAATTATGTTAGACACTATATAGGAATAATTAATGTGTGACTAGAGCTGAGTATAAAAGAAATTTTATCAATTCTTCTTGTTTAGAGTCTTTCTCTCCATTGTTGATCCTACATCTTTCCAAGCATGATGTTTCTTTCAAAGGAATAACCTCTCCTAGTTATATGTCAGAAGTATTTGAGGCAAAGCTTAGCTGTACTTGCCTCCAAGGAGCACTCTGGTGATTCTTTCTCCAAAACTTATCTGTTTGTTCTTTTGACAGTCCACAAGGATATTCAATACTCTTCCACAACACCAGAACTTAAATGTGTCACCACTTTTATTCAATGTTGTATTGGAAGGACTTGCTAAGACAATATGACATGTTGTTATTGCATACCATTGACTTGAAACCAACCCATAGCTGACCTTCCAGTGAGTTTTCAGAGACAGTTAATTTCACAGGAGCAAAATGCTCATCATTCTGCAAAGCATAAAAGGCATCCAGATTAGCAAAGAGACAGTTAAACTGCCGTTCTACGCAGATGATATGATAGTGTACACAGAAAATCTCTTGGAGGCAACAACAACAACAACAAAATCTCTTAGAGCTAGTAGACCAACTTAGCATAGTGGCAGGATATAAAATCAATATCCAAAAAGCAGTGGGAGTCCTCTACAATAACAAAAAGAACTCAGAGATGGAAACCATGGAAGCAATTCATTTAAAATAGCCAACCACGTGTTGATATATTTGGGAATGAACATCACCAGAGGCATAAAAGACTAGAAAAACTACAAAATACTTCCATGAGAGACAAGAAAATATCTAAGTAAATGGGAAAATGTGCCCTCTTCATGGATAAGAAGACTCAATATTGTGAAAATGACAGTCCTATCAAAAACAATCTACATGTTCAATGCAATCCAAATACAGATACCAAATTCATTTTTCAAGGAGATTGAAAAGGAAACTGTCAAGTTTATTTGGAAAGGAAAGAGAACCCAAATAAGCAAAGAATTTCTGAAAAAACAAAAATTAAATGAGAGGCTTCAAAATCTGCTACACAGCAGTAGCAACCAAAATCACATTGTACTGGTACAATGACAGGCACATAGACCAATGCAACAGAATCGAGAACCTAGAAATTGATTTCTCTATTTATAGTCAATTGATATTTGATAAGGAAGTAAAATCTATCATATGAGGAAATAACAGCCTCTTCAAAAAAATGTTGCTGGCAAAACTGGCTGCTACCTGGAGAAAATTGAAACAGGGTCCGCATCTAACACTATACACAAAAATCAACTGAAGGTAGATAAGAGACCATAGAATAAAGCCCCAAACCATAGTCACTAAGTCAATCCATCTCATCAAGGGTCTTCTCATGCACTGTCTCTCCACCCTCCTAAGCATGACGTTCTTCTCCAAGAACAGGTCTCTTCTTGCAACATATCCAAAGTATGTCAGATGAAGCTTCAGAATCTGCTTTCAAGGAGAAGCTTGGTTTCACCCTCTTGAGGATGAACCTGTATGTTTTCTTAGCAGTCCATACTATTTTCAGTACTCCTCTAGCACCACAGCTCAAAGGTATCAATTCTCCTTCTGTCATCCCTAGTCAATGTCCGGTTTTCTGATGCATATAAAGTAATTGCAAAGATCATGGCCTGGATCAGGTGCACTTTAGTCTCCAGGTTGATATAGTTGCTCTTCAGTACTTTGAAGAGGCCCCTGATAGGAAGCTGTAGAGCCATGCAAACTGAAGCTGCTAACAATTTTAATATGTTCATCATCTAACAGAATGCTGCTAATCAGCTCAGTGGTGAGAATTTTTGTTTTCTTGATGTCAAGCTTCAGTCCATATTTAAGGCTGCAATCCTTGACTTTCTGCAGCAAGAAATTTAGGTCAACTTCAGTTTCAGCAAGTAGGTTTGTGTCATCTACATAATGCAGGTTGTTGATGAGTCTTCCTCCAACTCTGATGCCACATTCCGCCTCATATATCCCAGTCTCCCAGATAGGTAGGTAGGTAGATAGATAGATAGATAGATAGATAGATAGATAGATA
>NW_006399897.1:1933842-1935714 GCF_000299155.1 Elephantulus edwardii | reverse complement strand
GACTTCTCCAGAGTACTGAAAAGTAACAAGGCCAGTCTGGACACTTAGATATGCCTAATCCAGGCCATGATCTTTGCAATTACTTTCTATGTATCAGAAAGCTGGGCAATGACTAGAGATGATAGAAAGAGAATTGATACCTTTCAGGTGTGGTGGTGGAGAAGAGTACTAAATATAGTATGAACTGCTAGGAAAACATACAGGTTCATCCTTGAGAGGCTGAAACCAAGCTATCCTTTGAGGCAAATATTCTGAAGTTTCATCTGACATACGTTGGACACGTTTTAAGAAGAGATCAGTCCTTGGAGAGGGACACCATGTTTGGAAGGGTAGAGAGACAGCATATGAGATGAAGACCCTTGATGAGATGGATTGATTCAGGGACTGAATTAATTGGGGTAAGTGTGTCAGAGACAATAAGATTGACACAGAATAGAGCAGGGCTTAGAGCTGTTTTACATTAGGGTCGCTATGAGTCACAAACATAGGTTTTACACAAGCAGAGTAAAGTGTTCTGGAATTCCCATTTTTCTCAGAGTTAGAGACAGTTTTATGTCGTCTATACAGTCAAATGTCTTTACATACTTTACATACTTTACATACATACAAATGTCTTTACAGATAGACATTTCTCTGGTAATCTCTGGTTTCATCCAGAACCCATCTAACATTGCCTATAATATTTCTAGTACCACAGCCTCCTCTAAACTCAGTTTACACTTCTTCAAGTTCTCTGTTGATGTGTTGTTCCAGTCATTTTTGAATAATTTTCAGCAAATATTACTTGCATGTGGTATTAATGATATTGTTCAATAATTTTCTTACTCTGTCGTTTCACCTTGCTTTGGAATGGAAACAAATATGGATCTCTTCCAGTCAGATGGTCAGTAATCTATGGTATAAAGAGACTAATAAAAATAGCCAGAAATGGACAATCTGGAGAGAAAATTTATAAATGAGACTTTCTAAAGATTAACTCTCTGTACTCATCAGAAAGTTTGTCCAATAGTGTGAAATAAAAACCCACCATCTGGGAAATTATGGCAATATCTTCTCAGACAAGAGTTTCATAACAAAAGTTTACACAATACTTCTATGCTTTCAGAAGAAAAAGACTGATAGCTTAATTACAAAATGTGAAAAATTTATGGAAACACTTTTCACAGAGGATGACATTCAAAAGGCCAATACACACAAGAAATGCTCAAAATCACTGGCAATAAGAGAGGTGAAAATCAAAACCACAATGAGATACCATCTTCTCCCAGTAGCAATGGCAAAATTTAACAGGACAACAATTCATTAATGTTGGAGACGATGTGGAAAGATGGGCACTCTTATACACTTTGGGGGGATTATAAAATGGTACAACCACTATGGAAGATAGTTTGATATTTCCTCAAAAAATAGAACACAGAAATTCCGTATGACACAGCAATTCAACTCCTAGGAATATACACTAAGAAAATTAGAACTGAGACAAATGGAGACTTGTACATCAATGTTCATAGCAGCATTATTCACCATCACAAGAACATGGAAATAGCCCAAATGTCTAACCATAATAAACTGGATTGGGAAAAATTATGGTACATTCACACAATGGAATACTATACAGCACTCAGGAGCAATAATTTTGAACAATATTATGCAACATGGGAGAGGCTGGAGAGGATTATGCTGAATGACCTAACACAGTCTCAAAAGCACAAATACTACATAGAATTGTTGTTGTTGTTGTTATGTGCTGTCGAGTCGTTTCCGACTCATAGCGACCCTATGCACAACAGCCCTAAACCCTGCTCTCTCCTGCGCCAACCACACCGCCTCTGAAACACCCATCCCGATTACCCCAGTCACCGAATCAATCCA
>NW_006399897.1:1916279-1933242 GCF_000299155.1 Elephantulus edwardii | reverse complement strand
GCATGAGGTCCTCCTCAGTTTCAGCAAGCAGGCTTGTGTCATCTGCATAACGGAGATTGTTAATAGATCTTCCACCAATCCTGATGCCACAAGTCTCCTCATAGAGCCCAGCCTCTCGGATAATCTGCTCTGCATACATGTTGAAAAGGTATGGAGACAGGATGCATCCCTGGCATACACCCTTCTCAATTTTCTACATAGAATTACTATTGTAAAAATAGAAGGATAACTGGTAAATCATGCATGAGAACTCAAGGGAGGAAGGAATGAGAGTGCAAGGTTTAGAATGGGAAGGGGCAAAACCAAAGGGTTGTATAATTTGGTGGGTGAAGGGAAGAGGGAAAGGAAAATGGAAGGATCCAACTATGATTATTTTTTTAAAACATAATTCATGAGAATGATACAATATGAATGAGGAATAGAGTAAAACACAATGTATACAAACTTTAAGCAAGCCAATAAAAATAGAATTTTTTTTTAGAAAAGTAAAGAAACCTCCAATAGACAAAGACGCTATTGTCCAAAAGAAGCAAAGCAACACTGCATTGTTTAAAATTAGGAAATATGTACATCAAAATTATACCCTTTTCCCATGCCTATTTAATCTGTATTATGAACAAATTGTTAACAAACTTAAACTCTGTTCTCTGTGAAGAAGAATTTGGCATAAGGATAGGGGACAACTTCAACAACCAACTTTGTTATGCGGATGATA
The DNA here is from genome assembly GCF_000299155.1 of Elephantulus edwardii. NCBI lineage: Eukaryota > Metazoa > Chordata > Mammalia > Macroscelidea > Macroscelididae > Elephantulus > Elephantulus edwardii. Next base: position 1,932,527 of record NW_006399897.1, on the reverse strand, counting down.
TAACCTCCTTGTAGTTGAAAGTGAGGAAGACTTGCAACACTTGTTGCAGAAGAGTGAGAACTATAGCTTTCAATATGGATTGCATCTCTAAATCAAAACAAAAATCTTCACCACTGAACTGATAAGTAACATCTGATGGAGAAAAGTTTCACATTTTCAACAACTTCATCCTACTTGGATCCACAGTTAATCCCCTTGATAAATGAAGTCAGGAGATCAGGAGACATATTGGATTGGACAAGTCTGCTATTAAGGATTTCTTCAAATTACTGAGGAGCAATTATTTCAGATTTCAGTTCGAAGACTAAAGTCTACCTGATTCAGACCATGAGCTTTTCAATCACTTGTTATACTTACGATAGCTGGACAATGAACAAAGATGACAGTAAAAGAATTGATGCTTTTGAGCTATAGGTTGGTAAAGAGTACTGAATATCCCATGGACTGCCAAAAAAACAAACTCATATGTACAGAAAAAAAAATGCATCCAGAGTGCTCCTTAGAGTCAAGGATGATGAAACCTCAATCACATGCTTAAGACAACAGCATAAGTCAAAGATACATATAAGTAGATGTATTCATAATAGTAATAATTGTTGCTGTTGTTGTTAGGTGTCATCAAGTATGACTTATAGTGACACTATGAACAATAGATCTGAATCCTGTTCTATCCTGTGGCATTCTCACACTTCCTGACACAAGATCCTATTGCAGCAGTCACTGAATCAATCCACATGGTCAAGGATTTTCCATTTCATTGCCAACCCTCCACCCTACCTACTATCATGTCTTTCTCCAAGGAAGCCTCTCCTAGCAACATGCCTACAGGACGTGAGGCAAATCCTCATCATTCTTGCTGCCAAAGAGTACTCCAGCTGCACCTTTTCCAAGGCAGATTTGTTTGTTCTTTTGGCTGTCCATGGGATGTTCAGTGCTTTTCTCCAACACTACAGATCAAAGGAATTAATTCTTCTTCTGTCACTCATATTCACTTTCCAGCTCTTAGATGCATAGCAAGTGATCATAACAACCTGAATCAGATGCACCTTAGTCCTTAAATTAGCATCATTACTCCTCAATAATTTGGAGAGATCTCTAACTGCAGATTTTACCAGTAAAATGCCTTTCCTTATTTCTTGACTGATACTACTAAGAGTGTTAATAATGTGGATCCAAGCAAGATGAAGTTGTTGACAGTTTCAATCTCTTCTCCATCCACATAATTTTTCCTATCAGTCCAGTGATGAGAATCTTTGTTTTCTTTACATTGAGATGTAATCCATACCGAAGGCAGCATAATAATAACTAGTGAATAGCAGTGGGAGGATGTGGTCTTGGTGGCAGAAATGAAGCCGAAGAATGAATGATAGAATTTTGTACAATGAACAGTTTATTCACTGCAATTACTTTTAAAAGAAGAAATAGTGCCACAATTCCAAAGGTATGTGATTTGAATATACCGGTTGTTCTGTAGAAGAAGGATGAGCAATCTCCTCTTATGAGGTGAATGTCCTCTGTAAAGCCACTGTAGGGTCAGCTCTAAATCTGATCTGACTTGACAGCAAACATCAACAACGTCCAAGCGAAACTCGTTGTTGGTGGTGTTATGTGTCTTCGAGGCACTTGCGACTCATAGCGACCCTATGTACAACAGCCCTAAACTCTGCTCTGTCCTGTGCCAATCACACTGTCTCTGATAAACCCATCCCGAATACCCCAGTTGCTGAAACAATCCACCTCATAGAGGGCCTTCCTCTCTTGCACTGTCCCTTCACCCTACCAGGCATGATGTCCCTCTCCAAGGACCCGTCCCTCCTTACAACATGTCCAAAGTATGTTAGGCAGAGCCTCAGAATCCTTGCCTCCAGGAAGCCTCCTGATTTAACCCTTTCCAGGATGAATCTGTTTGTTTTCCTAGCAGTCCATTGTGCCCTCAATACTATTCTCCAGTAGCACAGCCGAAAGGCATCAATTCTTCTTCTATCCTCCTTAGTCACTGTCCAACTCTCTGATGCATAACAAGTGATAGCAAAGACCATGGCCTGTATCAGAAGCACCTTAGTCTCCAGAGTGACACTGTTGCTCTTCAGTACTTTGGAGAGGTCCCTAACAGCATACTTTCCCATCGCAATACACCTTTTAATTTCCTGGCTACTGGTGTCAAGAGTGTTGACTGTGGAGCCAAGCAAATTAAAGTTGGATCAATCTCAATCTCTTCACCATCCATCCTGATGCTGCCAATTTGTCCAATGGTAAGAATCTTTGTCTTCTTGACATCGAGCCTCAATCCATACTGAAGGCTACAGTCCTTGACCCTCTGCAGCAAGCTCTTCAGGTCCTCCTCAGTTTCAGCAAGCAGGGTTGTGTCGTCTACATAACATAAATTGTTGACGAATCTTCCACCAATCCTGACACCATACTTCTCCTCATAGAGTCCAGCCTCCTGGTTAATCTGTTCTGAATACAAGTTGAAAAGGTATGGAGATAGGAAACATCCCTGGTGTACGCCCTTCCCAATTTTGAACTACGCAGTGTTACCTTGCTCTGTTCTGACAACTGCCTTTTGGTCCAAGTCTAGATTTCTCATTAGAATGATCAAGTGTTCTGGGATTCCCATTCTTCTCAGAGTCAGCCACAGTTTGTTATGATCCACACAATCAAACGCCTTTGCATAATCAATGAAATACATTCCTCTGGTATTCCCTGCTTTCAGCTAAGATAGAATTCATCTTATGGACACAGGTATCAGGTTGGTCCGAATAAAGAAGCATTAAAAATGGCCTCATGGAAAAGTAATTGTTCTGACAACTTAAAGACAGACTTAAATTCACGAGCCTATCTGCCAGAGAAAGATGAGAATTCTCCTCTCTTGTGACTTACAGTTTAAAACCTGTTAAAAAGCAGCTATTAGTTTATTTTGACTTCCTAGCACATAACAACAAGAAGAACAGAAGAAAAAAAGACTGAATAGTAAAAGAGATGTCAATTTGTAATCAATGCTATTTATAAGGAAAAAAGATATTGTTTTATTATTTTTAAATGGAGAAGTCAAGCTTATAGCAAGATAGTATAGACTTTCTTAAATTTGAAGAAATTGTCTTAAGTTACAGGGTAAATCAGTGAAAATTAATAAATGATCTAATTACAAAATTGAGAAAGATTAAAATCAAAGGGAAAAAAAAATAACAACACAGGCCCCAGAAAATCTGACAGGAAAGATATGAAAGACAACTACTGGCCATCTGACTAGAAAAGATCTATATTTCTCCCTATTCCAAAATAAAAGATTACCTGACAGAGTGTGGAAATTATAAAAAAATATCAATAATGTTGTCGATATTGTTTATTGACGTTGAGATGAGCACCCCTCATAGTGACTCATGAACAAAAGGCCTGAATCCCTTCCACAACTATTGCCATATATCAAGGTTCACAGAGTTTCCAGAGGTATGCTGTTTAGGAAGTGCATACTACTCCTGCTTCCAAACCTGTCATAAAACTCTGTCTGCCATGGGTAATAGTTATGGCATTTGAGACTCCAATGGCACGAAGTTCAGCATCATAGCAACTCCAGGTTATCTCAGTACAGCATATTGACAGAAGAGTGTTGTCCCACTTTGAAGAATGTTCCATCAAAATATTTCAACAACTGACTTCTAAATGCAAAGTTCCTCTCCCAGGTCCTATTGTCTCCAAACATAAGGCTTAAATAAAAAAATTAAAAAAAAACTAAAAAAAAATTAAAAAAATAAAACAGCCAAAAGAGTATGTTTTTTGCTGTTATGTGCCATTGAGTTGCCTGCTCTATATAGTGACTCTATGTATAGCAACAGCTCTGAACCCTTCCCTGTCCTGAGCCAGTCTCACTAATTCTGACACCTCAACCCCCATTGCCCCAGATACCGTTATCAATCCGCCTCATCCCGGACCTCCCTCTCCTGCTCTGTCCCTCCACCCTGCCGAGTATGATATCCTTCTCCAAGGACCAATCTCTTCTGGTCATATTCCCAAAGTATTTGAGACAAGGATTCAAAATCCTAGCCTCCAAGGAGAGACTTGGTTTCACCCTCTCTAAGACAGACCTATTTGTTTTCTTGGCAGTCCGTTTTATGTTTAAGACTCTTCTCCAGCACCACAGATTGAAGACATCTATTCTTCTGTCATCCTTAGTCATTGTCCAGCTCTTTCACCTACAAATACCATCCTGGTAAAGATTATCCAAAGTGTGTTGACAGAGAACAAACAGAAACACAAGCCAGGTAGAGAAGAAACTATTGTACCAGAGGCACTATTGCCAATATCAGATGCATATTAGCTTTCAGGCAGAGAATGCCACAGGAGTGTCTGTGTTTCGTTGACTATGCAAAGGCATTTGACTTTTTGTATCACAACAAATTGTTGCTAATGCAGAGAATGGGAAACCCAGAACACCTGATTATGTTTGAACATACGCTTGAACATATACTTGACCATATGCTTGAACAAGGAAGTAGTCATTAGAACAGAGTAAGGAAACATTTCATGGTCCCAAATCAGAAAGGAGTGCATCAGGTATGCATCCTATCTTCCATACCTTTTCAATTTATATGTGGAATAGATTGGGAGACTGTATTTTATGAGGAGGAATGTGGTATCAGGATTGGAAAAAGACTTATCAACAACTTGTACTATTCAGATGACACAACCTTGTTTGCCAACACTGAGGAAGACCTGAAGCGCTTACTGCAGAAGGTCAAAGACTGTAGTCTTCAATTTATTCTGAAGATCATAATCAACACTGATTGTCACCAGTGGGATAGATGGAAGCATAATGATAATGGAGAAGAGATTGAAATTATTAACAATCTCAGGTTATTTGGCTCCTCCATCAACATTCTTGGCACAATCAGTCAAGAGCTCAAAAGATGAATTGCATGGGGGAAATCTGCTATTAGGGACATCTTTAAAGGTCTAAAGAGCAGTGATGTCAGGCTACAGACTAAGGTATGCCTGATCCAGGTACTCATCTTCACAATTACTTGCTATGCATCAGAAATCCAGACAATGACTAAAGATTACAGAGGAATAATTGATGCTTTTGAGTTGTGGTCTTGGAGAAGAATATCGAACATACCATGGATCACCAAGAGAACAGACAAGTCTGCCTTGGAAAAGGTGAAACCAGGCTGCATCTTAGACGCAAAGATTTTGAAACTCTGTCTCATGGAGTTTTTGTACACATCGTCAGGAAAGGCCAGAGCTTGGAGAAGGAACTCATATTTTGAAGTTTGGAGTAATGGCATAGAAGAAGAGATCCTGGATGAGGTGGATTGACACCGAGACTGGGGTACCAGGGTAAGTATGTTAGAGACAGTAAGACTAGCCTCAGTATAGGGTGGATTCAAAGGTTCATAGGTTCAACTCACTATGAGTTGCAGACGAATTGATGGCACATAAAAACAACAACAACAAAATAACTTTGCAAAAAAATGTAAGGACTGAGAAATCATCAACACCGTAACATAAAACACAGAAGAATGGTAACAAAAATGTTGTTCCCAATTTTGAACCATGCAGTGTTACCCTGCTCTGTTCTGACTACTGCCTCTTGGTCCAAGTATAGGTTTCGCATTAGCACAATTAAATGTTCTGGGGTACACCTATAATTAATGAAACTGAGCATAAATGGATTAATTCCACTTATCAAAGGAATGAGAGTGATAGAATGGATAAGAATATAAGATGATGTAATAAAAACATATAATTGTAATTAATATTACAAAATAAAATATGTATGAGTGATTTTAATCTGCAGTCCTCAGGCCTGGTTTTAATTGTTTTTGGTCAAACCTTCCTCTAAGTGGTATAGCACTTGTCTGTCCATTTGCTGTACAGAGGTAACTCGTGGTTGCCGTGATGCTAAACACTGTGACACTGATGTGTCAAATGTGATAATGGTTACCCACAGTGGACAATGTTTGGTGGAGCTCCCCAAATAAACAAGCTTGAAAGAAGGAGTGGCATCCACTTCTGAAATAGCTTGCCTCCGGAAAACTTTTGAACTTGGAGAAACAATGAAAGTTATACAAGTGTTCAGGACTTTCATTCATAGGGTTGCTATGAGTCGTCTACAACTCGACAGCACTTAACAACAACAATGACAATGAACATTACAAAATAAAATATGCATGAGTAGTTGAATGAAAACCAACAAAGAAAGTAAATGATATTGGATCTGTCAATACTCTACTTAAAAGACTCATTTTAGATACAAAACCAGATATATTTAAAAATCAAAAGATAAAAAAATGTTAAACAAGCCATTATTAATTGCTGTTGAGCTCAAGCAACTCAAAACTAACCCTACATTTGGATGTGAGAGGCTGCAAATTATGAGTGAGGTGACTGGTTATCTTTCCTCCTGTAGAGCTGCTGGTAGATTCAAACTAGCAGATAAGAGTAGGATTTGGGTAGGCATTGTTACCAGGGACTACATCATGATGAGCAATCTCCTCCCTTTCATGGTCAACTATGGGCCAGTTTGACTCAATCGTACACAACAATGATCGAGTCTAGTCAAATTAGCAGAACGTCATTAATTGAGAAGAAAACATATCTAATATTTAGGTAACCGAGAGACTTGTCAACCGTTTTGCTTACGTAATGACTCCCTCACAAAATAATTGTTTGGTAATATGTTTTTAATGTATTGACATTTCCCGAATTTATTAAAAGAAATCAATAGGTTAAATAGAAATATTTTATAATAATTTTATTTTAAGATGGATAGTTCTGCATACTTACATATGATATAATATGCATCTATACTTTATTTAAATACAAAAAGGAATAATCTAAGTAAAGTAGTATATTTATAGATAGTACAAAGTCAAATTTTCTCTTAATTTAAAGTTAATATCACATTTCACTGATTATAGTAATGCTTATCAGATGACTGGAAATTATGGCTAAAAGACCATTACAGGGGGGAAAAAGCTATCTTTTTTTTTTCCTAAAAGGGGGAAAAAAGCTCTTTCAAAGCAGCAGTCAGTTCTAGTTAAGCCACTGAAAGCGATTAATAGTTGTTGTTCACAGATGAGTAAGGAAAATTGAAATGAAATTTCAATAATTCCTAATGTATGTGGCTAAAAGTATTAAAATGACAGTAAGCCTACAATGTAAGCTAACCCTTGGAGAGGAGAGGTAATTTGCTCCAGAGTAATTAGCTCATCCTCACACTCTGCCTTGCAAGGTGCTCAGGGGACTAGGTCTGCCCTTCTTCCTGTGTAAACCTGGTAAAAATTGCCAGACTTGCAAAGGATGCCACCTGCTCCCTATGGCCCGGTATCTTACTTTTAATTCTCTGAGAAACTGTGAAAAGACCTTGGCATTGAGCCAGGTATTTTGTATCTCATGTGAAAACCACACAATGGAAAATTCTTGCTGCTTGCAAAGTTTTAGGGAGCTAGTGTAATACCTTAACACATTTCCATGGATTTTCTGTGGATCTAGATTTACTTCTTACTATGAAGTGTTCATTGGCATTGGACTCTAGTATTAATGCATTTATATTTAAGCAGTGTAAACATATCCTAATCACATTTTTAGTAATTTAAAAATTTTTATTATTTACATTCTCCTCTCGGGATTTATACCAAGGTTTTACATTTACATAAACTAAAATTTTCTTAGGGAGAGAAAGCCCCAGCATTCTAGCGATGGAGAGATTCTCAAAGGAAATGTACTTAAGGAAAATATGTCAGAAGATGGAAAGACTATTATCTGTTATGTTTCTCTCTTGGTATATAGAATGTATTTACTGCCTGAGATGGATTGACACAGTAAGTGGGGCAGTGGGGGTTGATGTGTTAGAATTAGTGAGACTGGCTCAGGACAGGAAAGGGTTCACTATGCATCGCAGGCAACTCAGTCAATAACATTCTATGGCAGGTTTGGAAGTAGGGTTGGCATCCACTTTCTTAAACAACTTTCCTCCGGAAACTCTATGAACTTTGATAAATGTTGATAATTGTAGAGGGGCTTCAGGCCTTTGTTCATAGAGTCACTATGAGTAGTGCTTGACTCGAATGCAACCAACAACAACAACAAAATAGTGTAGCATATCTGAATGCAGGTGAAATCTTCATGCATCCTAGAATATGCACAAAGTGTGCTATTATAAAGTAGTAATTATTTTAGAATTGTAGTTTAGTATAAAATGCTAATGAAAGTACAAATCTATTCTTGAGATAGTATTTAAAGTTGAATTGAGATAAACTTAAGTTTCTATTTTGGTTCTAATGGACTTGTTTTAATTGTCTTCAGCTCCAATATGAATTTATATATGAGTAAAGGATGATCTGTTCCACAGTCAGCCCCTGGACTGTTTTGACTGCTGATACTGAGCTTCTCCATAGTCTCTTTCCATGGATGGAGTTAGTAACGCCTCTAGATTCCTTCATGTGCCATCCATGTATATTGCGAGAAGACTCGCCAATAGTCTTCTACATGGAGATGGCCTAACTTTGCTTGTAAAATGTGAAGCAGACCTGTAACTAATGAATAAAATTAAATTCAGCAACCTCCAGTATTGATGACATCTCAATGTTAAGAAAATAAAAATACTTACTACTGGTTTCTCATGAAAGACAACATCATAATATATGGAGAAAAAATTGAAACTATTAATGACTCAGAATCAACACTCATGTTAGCTGCAGTCAAGAAATCAAAAATCTATTGCTTTGGGAAAATACTGTCATGAACGTCTTGAAAATGCTAAAGAACAATGATGGCAGTTTAAAGACTAAGATGTGTGTGACCCAAGTCACTATATATTCATTGACTTCATATGCATCTGATACTTGGACAATTAGCAAAGAAGAACAAAGAACAAGTGTTGTCCTTGAATAATGGCTGCGGTAAAGAGTAAGGCATTCAATGTGTGGATAACAACAAATTGTGCTAATCTCGATAAGTATGGGAATACCAGAACACTTGATTGTGTTCATATGAAACCTATACTTGGACTAGGAAACATCCTCAGAGCAGAGCCAGGAAACCTCACATGGTTCAAAATCAGAAAAGGAGTGTATCAGGGATCCATCTAGTCTCCACACCTTTTCAATCTGTATTCAGAACAGATTATTTGGGAGGTTGGGGTTTATGAGGTGGGATGTCAGAATTAGAGGAAGACTCACCAACAACTTACATTATGCAAATGACACAACTTTGTTTTCTCAAAGTGAAGAGGATCTAAAGCATCTAACATGCTAGATGTATGAAAGATTAAAATTGTCAAGGATTTCATTTTACTTAAATACAAAATCAACACCCATGGTAGCAGCAGTCAAGAAATCAAAGATGTATTACATAAGGCAAATCTTCTGTCCAAGACTTCTTTAAATTACTATAGTGCAAGGATATCATTTTAAAGACTAAGGTTCTCTGATCCAAGTTGTGATATTTTCAATTACTTCAACGCACATCAAAGTTTTAAGAAAGATCAAGGAGGAATCATTCAATTATGAGGTTGATAAGAGTACAAAATATACTCAATGGATAACAAAACAAACAGATGAACAAACAAATAATCAAATCTTCATTAGACAAAATACAGCAAGAGTGCTACTTAGAGGCAAAGGTGATGAACCTTGATGTTATTGTTGTTATGTGCTGTCAAGTCAAATTAGATTCATAGCATCTCTAAGAACAAAGGACCTAAACCTTGCCCTATTGTGAACCAACCTCACTATCTCTGATACACCTGACCTCATTGTCATACTCACTGTGTCAATTCATCTCTTTCAAGGTCTTCGCCCTTGCACTGACCTTCTATCCTTTTATTCATAATGCCCTTCTCTAAGGAGTAGCCACTCTTGAGAACATGCCCAAAGAATTTCAAAGTCTTTGTCTTCAGGGAACAAATTGATTTCACCCTCTCCAGGACAGACCTATTTGTTCTCTCGGCAGTCCACTGCATATTCAGTATTCTTCTCCAGCACTAGAATTTAAAGGCACTGACTCTTCTTCTGTCATCCTTAGTCACTCTTCAATTCTCAGATGTACATTGAACAATTGAGACTACTGTGGCTTAGATCAGTCACGGCTTAGTATTTATACTAGCATCATTGCACTTTTGCACTCTGGAAAGGTCCTTTACAGCAGATTTTTCCAATACAACTCATCTTTTGATTTCCTGACAGCTGATAACAAGAGTGTTGATTGTAGATTGAGCAAGATGAAATGATTGACAACTTCAAACTTTTCTCCATCTGTTATGATGCTTCCCATTGGCCCAGTGGTGAGAATTTCTATTTTCTTGAAGTTGAGTTATAATCCATATTGAATGCTGCAGTCCTTGATCTCCTGCAGCAAGCACTTCTAGTCCTCCTTAGAAACAAGCTGATTTCACTCCCAAGGAACAAGTTGATTTCACCCTCTCCAGGACAGACCTATTTTTTCTCTTGGCAGTCCATGGTATATGAGGTATATGGTATATCAAGATACCCTTCATGAGTTCTCCTGTGTAATCTGCATAACACAGGTTGTTGAATCTTCTCTAATCATGATGCCACATTTTTCTTGATAAAGTCCAAACTCTCAAATCCTATGCTCAGGATATAGATTACAGAGATAGGGAGCAAGGATATATCCCTGATGCATTCCTTTCATGATTTTGAACCATGCAGTATTCCCTTGCTCTGTTCTTAAAATAGTTTCTTGGTCTAGGTATAGTTTTCTCATGAGTAAAATCAAGTGTTCTGAGACTCGCATACTTATCAATGTTAGGTATAATTTGTTGTGTCCCACAGTCAAATGCCTTTGTATTTGACTTGATGGACTTTGTTGTATCATTGAGTGAAGTATGACTCATAGCAACTCTATGAACAACTATAAATTCTATCCTATTCTATGCCAACCTCACACTTCCCGACACACTAGAGTTCATTTTGGCAGTCACCATGTCAATCGAGCTGGTTGAGTGTCTTCCTCTCTTCCGTTGCCTCCTAGAAACATGCCCAAAGGATGAGAGGCAAATCCTTACCATCTTTACCTCCAAAGAGCACTCCGGGTGCACCCTCTCCAAGACATATTTGTTTCCCTCTTTTAGAAGTTCATGGGATTTTCAGTGCTCTTCTCAAACACCACACCTCAAAGGCATCAATTCTTCTTCTTCTGTAATCCTTATTCATTGCCCAGCTCTAAGAAGCATAACAAGTGATCAGAAAGACCATAGGCTGAATCAGACGTACCTTAGTCTTCAAACTGACGTAATTACTCCTCAATGATTTGGAGAAGCCCCTACCTGCAGATCTTCCCAGTGAAATACGTCTCATTATTTCCCGACTGCTAGTACCAAGGGTGTCAATTGTAAATCCAAGTAAGTTGAAGTTGTTGACAATTTCAATTTCTTTTCCATCCATTTTGATAATTGTCTATTAATCTAGTGGTAAGAATCTTTGTTTTCTTGACATTGAGATGCAAACTGTACCAAAAGTTTGATCTTCTGCAACAAGTGCTTCAAATACTCCTCACTTTCAGCAACCAATATTGTCTCATCTGCATAACGTAGATTATTGATGAGTCTCCCTCTAATCCTGATGTCACATTTCTCTTCATAAAGTCCAGCTCTTTCTGTAATTTTCTCAATATACAGATTAAATAGATATATAGAGAGATACATTCCTTTCTTAATTTTAAGCCATGCAAAGTTCCTCTGCTTTGTTCACACAACAGGCTGCTGGTCCAGGAACAGGTTCCTCATGAGCACAATCAAATGCTCTGGGATTCCCATTCTTCTCATTGTCAGCCACAGCTACTTATGATCCACACGGTCAAATGCCTTTGCTTATTTGGTAGGACACAAAGAGGCATTCTTCTGGCATTCTTTATTATCAGCTAGGATCCATCTGACATCAACAATGGTATTCCTGGTGCCACAGCCTGTTCTAAATGCTTCTTGAACATCTGGCAGATCCTCATCTATTCATTTTTTAATGATCTGCGGCAGTATTTTGTTTTCATGTGATACTAATGATATTGTTTGATAATTTCCACATTCTGTTGGATCACCTCTCTTGGGAATAGGGACAAATATGGACTTTTAACCCATTGGCCAGAAAGCTGTTGTCCTCCAAATTTCCTGGCATAGACTGGTAAGCACATTTAGGGTTATATCTGTTAATTGAAACAAATCAATTACTATTCTATGAATTTCTGTGGTCTTATTTTTACCAGTGCTTTCAATGCAGCGTCAACTTTCTCCTTCATTACCATTGGCTCCTGTTCATATGATACATCCTGAAATTTTTCAGTGTCTGAAATCAGTTTCTTGGTACAGTGATTCTGTGAATTCCTGCCATCTTCATTTAATGATTTCTGGATCACTTAGTATATTGCCCATAACATCTTTCAATATTGTTATTTGAGGTTTAAATTTGTTTATCAGTACTTTTAGCTTGAGAAATGCAGAGCGAGTCCTTCCCTTCCAGGTCTCTACACATTCCATTATAGTACTTTTCTTTGTCCCCTCGGGGTGCCCTTTAAGATATTCTATTCAACCTCAGTCTCATATAATTTGGATATGTTGTTAGGAGGAACTAGTCTTTGGAAAAAGACATATTTATATAAGTAAAGCATAAGTGACAAAGAGAATATCCCACAGCAAAATTGATTGGCATAGTGGCTGCAAGCAATGGTCTTGAGCATGGCAGTCATTTTGAGGACAGTACAAGGGCAAAGTTTTTCATCAAACAACCATGAGTTATAGTTAAGTTTATGGCATGCAATGGCCAACACATAATATAAAATTAATACAAACCTTCGTTAATGCAGCAAATCTTTTGCTTACATTCCATGTGAATGAAGAGTTATAGAAAATAATATCTCTGGTATTTTGTGTGTGTTGTTTTTGTTTTTGTTTTGTGTTTTTTTTTTCCCCTCAAAGACAATCTTTCCTCCTGAATGCCTCTCTTCAACACAGAAAAAGTAACAGCTGCATCAAAAGTTACCTTCATGCATACACTGCCATGAGTAATTGTTTCTTGTAACTTTTAGCAAACAAAATAACTGGCAGAGACTTGGAAATTTTTAATTCCAGCATTCCCAATGGAGAGAGGGTAAATTTTAAATACGTGCTTCCTCTGTTATTAATTAAACTAGTTTAGATATCATAACATAACTTATTATCCCCATTTTATTTGTAAATAAAATAAATTTAAAAGCACCCAATTAAGTGCTGATGCGTAATAATCACTTAATCAAACTTTGATAATTTTATTGATGCTTTCTTCACTAAATCAAACTTTGATAATTTTATTGATGTTTTCTTAAATTCTTCAAAATACCAGAAGGAAAGCTAGAAGACCAGTTTATTATATTCTCAAGGGAACAATTGCCTTTGTACAAGCAGTGATTATTATTCCTAAAGAGGCATCCATTGTTCTTATTACAGCAAAGATCTACACACATATGCTTATATTTTTCTGCGTGACAGAACATGGTCACTACAGGTGTGCTACAGTAAAAGTTGTAAGGAGATTTTGTAGGTACAGAAATTTTAAAAAGAAAACTAAAATAAAGGAATCTGATGTAAGTCAAGAGTTTCAGCTTCAAATTACACATCATATGGGAAATCATCTGAAAGAGCTTACTGTGCATTTTAGAGTAAAACTACCTACTTTATATCGTATCAAAGAATTAAGAAATATTAAGAGGCTATGACTTCAAGATTGTAATTGAATCTGCTTTTCTATGTTACAGATTTGGAATATGGAACGGAATCTCTAAAGTAATCAGACCAAGCCTTTAAAAGGGTCACAGGTAATCTAGCCAGGATAGATGGCTATCTCTCTTATTCATATTCACTATAGTTAGGCTGCCTATAGTCTGCCTACTAAGGTATTTATAGCCTGGCTGAACTAGAATCATGGCTTAAGCTTATCTAAATCTTCTTTGCTGAATCTCAGTAGATTGATAACTATTTCTATTTAATTTAGGATTTATGTGTATTCTGTTTCCTTCAAGGAGATAAAAGTGCTTATGACTATTTATCACATTCTAAAAACTTCACAGCATCTTGAATTAGAAATCAGAAAATACAAAGTCATGAACAATGTTCATCATGCATTAGAGTATAACATGAAATAAATGACCGATCATCTCTAAAACTTTTTCATCTGCATTAGTATATATCCCAAAACAATGTAAGAACAAAGTACAGTAATTCATGTAATTAATTTTATAAATTAGTTGTAACATATAATATGAAATTTTTAAAATATATAAAGTATCTTCAGTCAGCGCAGGAATTTGGACTACTGTTTGGTCATTTAAAACAATATAGCACAGTATTAGTTTGTCATTTCAAATTTTTGCTTCTGCAGTGCTTTTAAATTACCTCTCGATATTTATCCACTATGCATTTGCCTGGTTCCAATGTACAGACTGTTTTATTTCATTGTTCTCAATCTCTTTATTAGACAATATAGCAATAACCACTAAATCTACTTGTCTCTAATCTTTAAAATGTCTCTCTTCCACCCCCACCCACGTTTATATTCCTGATCTTTTACATTTTCTATATACACACCTTTAATTAGTGAGTCATTGTGATGTTTCCCAGTTCAAACCTTCACTGATTTCCCTGAATTTCTTTGACCTTCTGAAACAAACTCTTAAGAAGTAACTATTACTATCTTATTTTGTGGGGACTTCATGTCATATAGAACTCATCATTTTTTAAACTTATTAATTTTAATGAACATTCATAGAGATTATTGATTTCCAATCATTCATTGTTGCACTTTTCATTCTTAAGTGAATGGTTCAACAGGATTTAGTGCATCCTCCATGTTGTACAACCACTCCTCTTCCAAAGATGTAAAGCTGTTTCATCACCCCTCAGAAAAGCATATACACATCAGCCAGTTACTCCCTATTTCTTCATGCTCCTGTTGTTGTTGTTGTTGTGTGCTGTTGAGACAGGACTAACTCATAGCTGACTGTCTAGCTGGTTTTTAGAGGGGTTAAATCACCCACAAAGAGACTGCTCATCTTATTCCCCAAAAAAGTTGATGGATTTGAATAGTGTGCCTTTGGGATTATAGTAGCTTCTTAAGTTGATGGATTTGAATAGTGTGCCTTTGGGATTATAGTAGCTTCTTAAGACTAGGCGATCTGCTTTCTTTCTTTCTTTCTTTATGAATTTACTTAATGTGACTTTTTAAAATAATTGAAGTAATATATGACATTAAAATAACCATTCATGTTAATTATTTGCATTATTCATAATAGCCGAAAGGTATAAAAAATCCACTAAAAGATGAATAAAATTCTAAATTCATGCCTGACACGTTGAAGCTAACTCATTGTTCACTTTCAATTGGGTTTCAATGGCCTGTAAAAAGCATCTAAGGAGATTGTCTATATATATATATATATTCTCTAAGTTATTTCAAATAGAGAAATGGAAGTTTTTGTTCAAAATTTCTTGTCTCCCAATAAAAGCTAAAGTGAAAAGAAATTTTGCAATATTCATACAATGATCAAAAAGGTCAGCTATCAGATAATGAAAAAAAATCCTACTCTCTATATTCTATTGAAGTTCTTAGGAATTAAGCATGTAAGTATTTAGGTGTAAGTATATGAAAGAGGGTTTGTCCTAGAGAAGGTGAAGCCAGAATGCTCCTTGGAGTCAAGGATTCTGAAGCTTCTTCTGACATACTTTGGGCATCTTGCAAGGAGGGACATGGTCCTTGGAGAGAGACATCATGTTTGGCAGAGTGGAGGGGCGGCAAAGGAGAGAAGACCTTCGATGAGATGGATTGATTCTGTGACTGGAGCGGCGGGAATAAGTGCATTTGAGATGGCTAGGTTGGCACAGGATAGAACAGCATTTAGAGCTCTTCTACATAGGGTCGCTATGAGTCGCAAAGGACTTGATGGCACATAACAACAACAACAACAACATATAAAGGAGAAAGTACAAGAGGAAAGAAACAGAATGAAAGAAGGTGAGTGACCACTTAGCTAAGTGAGTGATAGTTAAATATCTGGTCCCGAGGCAAAAGTACAGTGGCTCAAACCTACTAGGCACTATGCAGAAGAAAGATATGGCAGTCAGCTCCTACGCAGATTATAGTCACCTTGGAAACATATGGGGCAGTTCTACTCTGAGTAACTATGTGCAATAATAGACTTGATACTTGACAGCAGCTATATATTTCTATTTCTATTATTTCTATTTCTGTTTATTTCTGTTTCTAT
>NW_006399897.1:1914890-1916132 GCF_000299155.1 Elephantulus edwardii | reverse complement strand
CATATATACATATATATCTGTTGTTGTTATTATGTGCCATTGAGTCATTTACAACTCATAGTAACCCTATGCACAATAGCTCTGAACCATATCCTATCCTGATCCACTCTCACTGTCTACCCCTACTACCCCAGTTACTGTGTCAATCCATCTTCTCCAGTGTCTTCCTCTCTTGTGCTATCCCTTTGTCCTTCATCTGTCCACCTCCAAGGATTGGTCTCTCCTGGCAGCATTCCCAAATTGTATGAGATGGAGCTTCAAAGTTCTTGCCTCCGAGAAGCAACTTGGTTTCATCCTCTCCTGGACAAACCTGTTAGTTCCCTTGGCAGTCCATAGTATGCTCAATACTCTTCTCCAGCATCATAATTCCAAAGCATCAATTTTTCTTCTGTAATTTTTAGTCATTTTTCTGCTCTCTGCTGGATAGAAAGCAATTGCAAAAACTAAGGTCTGGATCCACTCACCTTAGCCTCTAGATTGCCCTTTAACACCCTAGAGAGGTCCCTGACAACAGATTATCCTAATGCAATTCATTGGTTTTTTTTTTTTGTTTGTTTGTTTTGTTTTGTTTTGTTTTATTTCATGACTGCTAGTTCCAAGACTGTGGAGCCAAGCAAGCTGAATGTTAACAATTTCAAACTCTTCTCCCTCTATCATAGTGCTGCCAAATGGCTTTATGAGGAGACTTTTTGTCTCCTTAGTGTTGAATTTTAACCCATATTGAAGACTACAGTCTTTGACTTTTTGCAGCAAATGCTTCAGGTCCACTTCAGTTTGGGTGATCAAGGGTGAACAAGATAATATCATCTGCATTATGCCAGTTGTTGGGGTTTGGCTGTTGTTGTTTGTTTTGTTTTAATGATGCCCCCCCATTCATGTATGTAGTGGTTATTTTTGTTTGTTGTTCATTTCATTTTTTGTGTGTTTCATATTTTCTTTCATTTACATTATGTTTCATACCATCATTCCCATACATTGTGTTTTATAAAATTAATCACCATTGTACTATGTCCACCATTAACCCATCTATTCAAGTTGTTGCTTGATCTTTCCCATTTCTTTTATCCTTCCTGTCCACCTACCAAATTGTGTAACCTTGTGATTTCTTTCCCACTCATTTCCATCCCTCTGCTCTTATGCCTCACCACCTTGGATTTCTTTGCATGTTTTACTAGTTAGCCTTCTATTTTTACTATAATGATGATGATGATGATGATGCAGTATTTGTCCCATTCTGACTGA
>NW_006399897.1:1878704-1914423 GCF_000299155.1 Elephantulus edwardii | reverse complement strand
TCACCCTAGTAGCAGTGACAAAGTTTAACAGGACAGCAAGCAATATATGTTGAAGAGGTTGTGGAGAGATTGGAACTCTATTACACTGTTAATGAGATTGTATAACTGCACACCTATTCTGGAAGGCAGTTTGGTGTTTCCTCAAAATCTGGACATTGAAACTAGATATGACTCAGTTATCCCATTGCCAAGAATATCCCTCAAGAAAATTATAACTAAGACTAATGTAGGTTATATATTTGAGCCTTAGGGAGCTCTGGTGGTTCAGGGGCAAGAAGCTTTGTTACCATATTGAAGGCAGACGTTTCGAGACCACCAGTCACTCTGCGGAAAGATGGGCAATCTCCTCCCTTACAATTGTTTCCGAACAACTGCTAAAGGGTAAGTTATGGGTCGGCTCCAGCTCTGTGATACACAACAACAACAACAACCTACAGGTCTTACTTCAGTCCTGAGACCACAGTCCTCGTAATTAAAGTCTAGCTTCCAAAATGATCTGTTCTGTATAAAAATTGAAAAGGTATGGAGACAGGATGCATCCCTGAAGCAAGCAGTACTGATATTTGATACAGTGTAAATAAAATTCAAAACATTTGACTAAGTGAAAGTAGTCAGACTGAGCATCTCTTAAAATCAGTCCCTTATTCCTCATCGATCTCTTCACCTAATTGTTTTCTAATCACCAGATCTGATTGCCTTGAGATTAGAATCACAAAATAAACTGCCACCCCATTCCTTTCCCTCCAGTGATGTTTGTTAAATCAAGAACTGCTAATTCTTTTATATCTGTCTTTAAAATAGGGAGATGAAAAACTTTCTGCATATATAACTGAATGGTGTGGTGGTGGTATTATTTTTTTAATTTATTTTATACTGGTTTACTTACAAAGTTAATATACATTGTTTTCCACACTGGATCCTTCCTATTTCTTTACTCACTCCTCTCTCCTCACCTCATCCCTCTGCTTCCATCCTTCTCTCCTTAGATCCTCATGCTTGGAGCTATATTTCCATTTCTACAATAATGTCGTACTAAGTCATGTTATAGAACATTGTAAAATAGTAGAGCAATTCAAGTCATATATATGTGTTTGCACACATTTGCCATCATTACTATTAAGGGTGAGCTCTCTTTATCCTGCAACTGGTTGACGTAAGTTTTTTAATCATACTTTCTCAGGCTCACTTCATGAGCATGTTGCCAAATGGAGAGGCGGAATATTTTTCATTCACAATTCCTTGTCCACCAATAAGTTAGCCAAAGTGAAGAGAAAAATGTAATATCAATGTACTCATCAGATTCATTCTCAGAAAGGTCAGTTATCAAATGCTGTTGTTGTTGTTATATTCCATCAAGTCACTTGCGACTCATAGCGACCCTATGTACAAGAGCCCTAGGTGCTGTTGTATCCTGTGCCAACCTCACCTTCTCTGACACACTCATTCCGACCACTCCACTCATAGAATCGATCCATCTCATCGAAGGTCTTCCTCTCCTTCGCCACCCTTCCACTGTGCCAACATGATGTCCCTCTCCAAGGACCAGTCCCTCCTTGCAACATGCCCAAATTATGTCGGATGAAGCTTCAGAAGCCTTGACTCCAAAGAGAATTCTGGCTTCACCTTCTCCAGGACAAACCCGTTTGTTCTCCTAGCAGTCCATGGTATATTCAACACTCTTCTCCAGCACCACAGCTCAAAGGCATCAATTTTCTTCTATCATCCCTATTCACTGTCCAACTCTCTGATGCATAGCACGTAATTGTGAAGACTACAGCCCGTATCAGGCACACCTTGGTCTCCAGCCTGACGCCATTGTTCTTCAGTACTCTTGAGAGGTCCCTCATAGCTGACTTTCCCAATGTAATTAGTATCCTGATTTCCTGGCTGTTGATACCAAGAGTGTTGACTGTGGAGCCAAATAAATTAAAACTTTTAACTACCTCAATCTCTTCACCATCCATACTGATGCTGCCAATTTTCCCAGGGGTGAGAATCTTTGTTTTCTTGATGTTGAGCTTCAATTCATATAAGAGGCTACAATCCTTGACCCTCTGCAGCAAGTGCCTCAGGTCCCCCTCAGTTTCAGCAAGCAGGGTTGTGTCATGTGCATAATGCAGGTTGTTGATGACTCTTCTACCAATCCTAACGCCATATTCCTCCTCGTACAGCCCATCGTCTCGATTGATCTGTTCTGCATACAGTTTGAAAAGGTATGGAGACAGAGCACATCCCTAAAGAACCCCCTTCTTGATTTTGAAACATGTAGTGTCTCCTTGCTCTGTCCTGATGAAAACCTCTTGGTCCAAGTATAGGTTTCACAATAGCACAATCAAATGTTCTGGGATTCC
Source organism: Elephantulus edwardii (assembly GCF_000299155.1). NCBI lineage: Eukaryota > Metazoa > Chordata > Mammalia > Macroscelidea > Macroscelididae > Elephantulus > Elephantulus edwardii. The sequence goes on along the minus strand of NW_006399897.1, from coordinate 1,912,072 downwards.
CATTCTTCTCAGAGTCAGCCACAGCTTGTTGTGATCCACACAGTCAAAAGCCTTTGCATATAATCCATGAAGCACAGATAGACATTCTTCAGGTATTTTCTGCTTTCTGCCAAGATCCATCTAACGTTAGCTATAATATCTCTAGTATTATGACCTCTTCTAAATCCAGCCTGCACATCTGTTGACATATTGTTCCAAACATTTTTGGATAATTTTCAGCAGAATCTTGCTTGTATGTGATATTAATGATACTGTTTGATAATTTCCGCACCCCATTGGGTCACTTTCTTTCGAATGGTAACAAATATCGATCTTTTCCAATCAGTCATCCAGCTGGCTGTTCTCCAGAGTTCTTGGCACAACTTAGTGAAAACATTTAAGGCAGTGTCTGTTTGTTGAAATACGTCAATTGGTATGCCATCAGATTTTACTCTCTCCATTCTCCTGAAGTGCTAAAGATTTTTAAATCCTAAAATCGTTTTCCCTAACAGTCATTTTTCACGAACACCTTATATATGACTATAAAAATTATAAGAACATTATAATAGTTGTGTGTTGGAGTTTTTCCTTTAAAGAAAAAAAAAATGTTAATAGAATCCAAAACAAGTCCACTGGCCTCAGGTCAGTACCTCCTCATGGTGAAAAAGTAGGGCTTTTCCCATAAGCTTTCCATTATTATAAATCTGTAGGAATCTCATCTTAGTGTCTGGTATATTTGAACTTTCAATAGTGCTTAATCCACTGGACCGTAAAAAGTCCTTGTAAATAGCAGATAATTAAGCTCATAGTCAACTTTCTTTGTTTGTAAATGGCTTTAGGCTTTTGGAAATAGTACTGACAAGGATAATAGTGATACATGAAGAAGAAACATATGCTTGCTACTTTTGCAGCTGCCTTTATCCACTTATGTATACAGGAAAGCCTCTTCCATTCAAAATGTGTGAATGTGCTTTCTTATTTACTTATTTAAAATAAAGATACTAGAATATGATTATTTTCCTAATATCGTTTGAATGAATGTGTTATGGCCCTCTCATTATAAAACAAAAAAAATATACTTTTTAAAAGCTTGAGAGAACATGAAAGATGAAGATAATGGCAACATTCCAAACAATGCTTTTATATTCAGAACTCTTATCATATGTACTTATAGCAGAGATGCATTTTATATAAAACAAATAATGCATAGTGGAAGGCTCACTTGGCTTGATGTCAAAAGAAAATTTAACTTACTCTCTTGGTGCTAAAATAAGCTGATTTTCAACACCTCATGCAAATAACTTCATCATTTTTAAAATTACTGCCTCTTTTAATAATAAAAAGCATGCATTTTTTTTAAAAAAGATACATATACTAAAAGTCAAACTAATTTTTAAATTATAACTTGCATATTACTATAGGGAATTAGAAAAGAGTGGTTTTTTTCCAAAAAGAATCTTCATTAAAGGTAATGATAAGTACTACTCGATATCAGGGTTGTATCATAACACATTATTTTTTTTACCATTTCATTGTATTTTGACTAACGTGTGGATTTTAATTCCTCTTTAATTAATTTTAATTCCTCTTTAATTAATTTTATGTTCTTTCCTTATACCACAAAATTTATTAATTTATAAAGTCATTATCAGAAAGCCTCAAAAAGTAACAATAATAATTAGGGTATGTTTGACTAACTATAAAATGAAACTATGTATATATAATATCTCTTTCAAGTGTGTGAATTTATCATCTAAAATTTTATAGAATTGGTGTAGTATTTAAAGAAAAATTCTATCTAATGTGTCATATATTTCCCCAAATAGTGCAGTCATAACAAGAAAGAACACCCAAATATAATTAATAGAAATTACATGATTACATCAAGAACAAAACCAGAAAGTTCAAGCAAAAGGTATCCATGCACATACTTGGATTTTTTGTGAATTATATTTAATAATAATAAAACATTACAGGATTGTACTCGTCCAATTAATTTTATCTCGGGTAGTATAATCTGTAGGGAATTGGACTGGTAACTCAAAAACAGAGTCTCTCTGACTTAGAATTCACCGATATCTGTGGAAGAAAGTTGTCAACCTCATAAATACTTGCTAGAGAATCAACTATGATTTGGTTCTGACTTGAGGACACTGAGATTGGTGGACAGATCAAGCTTGAAAAATTGCAGAACAATAGAAAAATAAATGAAGTTCTAGAGAGGTTAGAAGCTAGGCTTGAGAGAAGTGGATCAATCATTTAGTCAATCTGTATTGCAATCATTTAGTCAATCTGTATTGAGGCACACAGCATCCGAGTTTCTGACAGAGGTCTGTGTATGGATTGCCTGGGAGCACTTAGTCTATAAGACCCATATTTCACCTGAAACTGGGCAGCAGGATGGTATTGATGTCTGCACACACTGAAATATCCCTTCAAGGCTTATAGTTGGCCGGTGAGAATGGTCTTGTCTGAGCAAGGAACTATAGGTAGCTCTGTCTCCACGGTTCCATGCATGCCTGACCCATAATGTCTGAGCAGGCCGAGATTCAAACAGTTCAGCCAGAATATTCCTTAAGTGCAGAAATTACAAGACTTTGCCTCACGTTCATGCTATCAATCCTTGTAAAAAAGACGTCATGTTTGAAAAGTAAAAGGATCGAGAAGACCCTTGAAGAGATGAACTGACATAGTTAACGCTTGTGCTTAAGCCAGAATTGAGCTTAATCACAGCACATATTGTGAGGAGGGTACAGGATTGGAAAAAAAATTGTTCTGATGTGAACAGAGGAGCTAATTCAATATTTTCTAACAGGGAACATAACATGTTCATCACCCAGCAGGCAGGACACAATGAGGCGTCAGCATGTTGATCTCAGCCACTTGAGTGGCCCTTCTATTCCAGGTGAACAGACCTGTGCCAACCATTTGATTAGAAATGTTTCCAAGATGGGAAATCATCATATCTTTCTTTGTTGGGACAAGTGTTTTGCAGAGCACAGAAGGCAGCCTGCCCAGAGAAGGGCTGCTTTAAAAATGTTAGAGGATGTAACTTGATGAGGGTCTACTGCTAGACCAAACTTTAGCATCAACAGACTTATAACGAACCTATTCAAAACAAACAAACAAAACCCACCAAAACCAAAACAAAACTCAATGCCAATTGAGTCTGTTCTAACACACAGTGACCCTTGACTGGATTTTTGAGATGAAAAATTGCAAAAGGAGACTGTCTCCTTGGAAATCACTAGTGGATTACAATTGTTTTAGGTGCAACCTTTGCATTTGAGGCAGCCCTACAACTGTTTAAGGACTGAGTCTCCAGAACCCCCTATTAAACCCATTAGAAAGAAGAAGAAGAGTAAAATAAAACTCATTAACATGTTAAAAAAATATCAGTATTCGTAATTGGTATAACAGAGCTCTTGTAGCCTAATAGCAAGCAATTGAGCTCCAATCGTGAAGGCAAGCAGTTCAAGGCCACCAGCTTCTCCAGGGGAGAAAGATGGGTAATCTCCTCCTGTGCAAAGAAATGTCTCTGAAAACTCACCAGGGGTCAGCAATGGGTCGGTTCCAACTCTACGGCACACAACAACATAATGTGCTTTGGAAAATAGTGTCTCATTTTAAATGTATGTAAAAGGATATGACATAGATATTATTGTATAAGAATATGGGATTTTAGATCATTTAGGCTAAATCAATCTTTGTTGTAAGACTACCCACCATTTATATGCTCTGGTTATACTTACAGAATCACCTTACAGAAGTTCGACAATAATCATTTGGGCAAGTTTACCGTCAGCATGGGTATACTTAGAAAACTTTGAGAATCAGAATTAAACAGATTGCAATGAGAATTGATGGCATCACAGTCTGGGTATATACAGTTGTCAATTTGCATATTTGGGAATAACAGGAGGACTAAGAGTCAGGAAATTGAGTTGCTGAAGTTTTGGGTGTTCTTTTCTTTCTCTTAAAAAATTCAGATATTTTGGACTATACACACACAATTCTTGTGACTTTTTATGTGGTTTAAAGACGAGAACAAATGCAAAGTCAATTCTATAATGGTCATTTTGTAGAAGAATATCTCAGATTCAAAAGGTTACCTGTTTTTATTTTTTCAGTTAGCACATGTTTAAATAGAATAGAGTATTATAATCTTGTTCCCTTTTATGAACCATTACCAAATTAAAATGTTAAAAGTAAATAAATGAAAATGAAAAATACATAAATAAAATTTTAAAAATGGTTGAAATAATCTGATTTCTTGTGACATGATAAATCAAAGAAATTACTTAAAATATTTCAAAAAGTCATATTTTTATTTTAGGAAAAAATCTAGTGCATATTCTGTTAAATGAAAACAAAAGCAGTTGTATACAATACAAAATTATCTCCTTTGAAACTTATAAGCTACTACAGCATATATAGGAGTTGTTTATGATGGGAAGTATGCTTACTTTTGTTATTCTGTGGGTGTTCTTCTGTACATAAGTAAAACATATATTATCACAAATCAGGAGGCAGAAACCTTGTCAAAATCAATTGTAACACTTCAGGTATCTGCTGACAACTGATGGTATTTTGAAACAGTTCATTGGAAGGAGGGGACTCAACAAAGTGCTGAAACTTATAGCTGTATTTCCTGGCTTACATATTTACTTCCAAAAACAGTAAGTGGCACACAATTACCCTTGTCAACATAAATTCACCAAATGGAAAGCAAATATATTCAGGAAAATAAAGGTATTTAATTTCTGCCAATTCAAATAATGTTGGCTTACAAAAAGCAGACAAATAATATTTATGAAAAAACACATGAATACACATATCTTGTTGTTACTATCTGCCATGGAATCAAATCCCACACATAGCTAGCCATCCAGCAGGTTTTCAGAGCCAGTAAATCTTGTGTAAGGAGATTACTCATCTTTCTCCCATGGAACAGCTGATGGATTTGAACCTCATGTCTTTGAGAGTGCAGTACAGCTTCTGACCATTAGGCCACCATAACATGTAAATAAATACATGCATACATATATATTTATGTTGTTCTCATGTATCACTGAATGGAAACAACTCATAATTGACCATCTAGCAGGAGATTGGCTGTCTTTTTCTTGCAGAATAGCTGGTGAATTTGAAAATTAACAGATTCGTCCTGGAGAGGGTTAGGCCAGGTTGCTCTTTGGAGACAAGGATTCTGAAGCTTTTTCTGACATACTTTAGACACTTTGCAAGGAGAAACCAGTTCTTGGAGAGTGAAGTCATGCTTGGGACAGGGGAGAGACAGCACAAGAATGGAAGACCCTCAACATTAAGCAAAGAAAGATTCTCACCGCTGGGCCAATTGACAGCATCAGTATGGATGGTGAAGAGATTGAGATAGTTAACAGTTTTAGTTTACTTGGCTCCACAATCAACACTCTTGGTAACAGCACCCAGGAAATCAAGAGATGAATTGAATTGGGAAAGTCAGCTGTGAGGGACGTCTCAAGAGTACTGAAGAGCAATGACGTCAGGCTGGAGACTAAGGTGTGCCTGTTCCAGGCTACAGTCTTCACAATTATGTGCTATGCATCAGAGAGTTGGATAATGAATAGCGATGATAGAAAGAGAATTGATGCCTTTGAGATGTGGTGCTAGAGAAGAGTGCTGGATATACCATGGACTGCTAGGAGAACAAACCGCTTTGTCCTGGAGAGGGTGAAGTCGGAATGCTCCTTGGAGCCAAGGATTCTGAAGCTTTGTCTGACATACTTTGGGCATGTTGCAAGGAGGGACGTCCTTGGAGAGGGACATCATGTTTGGCAGAGTGGATGGGCGGCACAGGAAAGGAAGACCTTTGATGAGATGAATCGATTCTGTGACTGGAATGGTGGAATAAGTGCGTTTGAGATGGCTAGGTTGGCACACAATAGAACGGAATTTAGAGCTCTTGTATATAGGTTTGCAATGAGTCGCAAGCGACTCCAAGGCACATAACAACAACAATGAGAAGAATTGATTTTAGTGACTGGGGTAATGGGAGTAGGTGTGTCAGAGACAATAAAATTGGCACAGGATAGAGCAGAGTTTAGGGCTATTGTAAGTAGGGTCGCTATGAATCACAAGTGACTTGATGGCACATAACATCAGCAACCTTAAGGTTGATAGTGCAACTCCTTATCATTGAGCCATCAAAGTTACAAACACACTCAAACACAAGCAAACACACTAACGTACATAATTATACATATAGGAAGTGAATTTGAGAGTTTTCTCACTCTACTGGATCACCTTTATTTGGAATAAGAACAAATATAGATCTCTTCCAGTAAGTTGGCCAAGTGGTTGTCCTACAGATTTCTTGGCACAACTTGTTGAGCACATCTAGGAGCAGCATCTGTTAGCTCAAATAACTCCATTGGTATACCATCTAATCTGGGGGACTTATTTTTTGCCAATTCCTTCAAAGCAGCTTTAACTTCTTCCTTCATCACCATAGGCTCTTGGCCATAGGTTGTTTCATGAAATTCTTCTGTATCTGCCAATTTATTTTGGTACAATGACTCTGTATACTCTTTCCATCTTCTTTTAATACTTCCTGGATCATTTAATATTTTGCTGAAAGCATCCATAATTATTACAAGTCAAAGATTGAATATGTTCTTCAGTCCCTCAAGCTTAAGAAATGCTGAGAGAGTTTGGCCCTTTTTATTTTCTGACTCTACGTCCTTGCACATTTTTTTGTAATATTTAATTTGTCTTCCTGTGCTGTCTTTTAAAATCTTCTTTTCAGTTGTTTCATATCTTGATTTCTTACTTCTGCTTTGGCTTCTTGACACTCTAGTGCAATATTCAGTCTCTTCTGACATCCATTTTGGTCTTTTCTTCCTCCTCTGTCTTTGTAATGATCTTTTGTACTCTTCCTGGATGATATTCTTGATATCAACTCCTCTGGTCTGTGTTCATTGGTGTTCAAGGCCTCAGAGCTGTTCCTGAAACAGTTTTGGAATTCAGATGAGATAGAATCAAGGTCATATATTGGATCCCATGGATTTATTTAATTTTCCTTAGCTTCAGCTAGTGCTTGCATATGAGTAGCTGGGGGTCTGTATCACAGTCAGCACCTGGCCTAGTTTTCACAGTTGATATGGAGCTTCTCCAGTGGTTCTTTCCACAGACGTAGTCAATCTGAGTCCTATGCATGCGATCAAGTGAAATTCATGTGTATAACATGTGTTTATGTTTCTTATAAAAATTATTTGAAATTAATAAATCATTGATTGTGCAAAGTTCATTCTATCCAGCTTCATTTCTGTCACAAAATCCATGTTTTCTGACTACTGATCCTTCCTCTTTGTTCTCAACTTTTGCATTCCAGTTACCCATTATTAATAATGCATCTTGATTGTGTGTTTGACATGAAAGCAAAATTCTGCTGAAGATTATCCAAGAGTGACTGAAACAGCACATCAACAGAGAACTGCCAGAAGTGCAAGCTGGGTTTCGAAGGAGTCATTGTACTAGGGATATTGTAGCTAAAGTTAGATGGATCTTGGATGAAAGCAGGGAGTACCAGAGTAATGTCTATCTGTGTTTCACTGATTATTCAAAAGCATTTGATTGTGTGGATCACAACAAACAGTGACTGACTTAGAGAAGAATGGGAATCCCAGAACACTTTATCATGCTAATGAGAAACCTATACTTGGACCAGGAGGCAGTCCTCAGAAAAAAGCAAGGAAACTTCATGGTTCAAAATTGGGTGGGAAGGGTGTATGTCATTGATGTGTCCTATTTCCATACCTTTTCAATCTATATGTAGAATAGATTATTGAGGAAGATGGGCTGTATGAGGAAAAACATGGCATCAGGATTGGAGGAAGATTCATCAACAATCTGCGTTATGCAGATGACACAACCCCACTTGCTGAAACTGAGGAGGACATGAAACACTTGGCTTCAGATGGTCAAGGACTACAACCTTCAATACGGATTCAGGCTCAATATTAAGAAAACAAAAATTCACACCTCTGGGCCAACTGACAGTATCATGATAGATGGTGAAGAGATTAAGATTGTTAACAGCTTTAGTTTGCTTGGCTTCACAATCAACGCTCTTAGCACCAGAAGCCATGAAATTAAAAGACTTATTGTAATGGGAAAGTCTGCTGCTAGAGACCTCTCCAAAGTACTGAAAAGCAATGATGTCAGTCTGGAGACTAAGGTATGCCTGATATAGGCCATGGTCTTTGCAGTCACTTTCTATGCATCAGAGAGCTGGACAATGACTAGGGATAATAGAAGGAGAATTGATGCCTTTGACCTGTGGGGTTGGAGAAGAGTATTGAATATACCATGGACTACTAAGAGAATGAACAGGTTTGTCCTGTTAAATCAGGCTGCTCCTTGGAGGCAAGTACTCTGAAGCTTCGTTTGACATACTTTGGACATGTTTCAAGGAGGCGCCAGTCCCTGGAAAACAAAGTCATGCTTGGAAAGGTGGACACTCAGCACAGGAGAGCAAGATCCTTGATGAAATTGATTGATTCCGTGACTGGGATAATGGGGGTAGGAGTGTCAGAGACAGTAAGATTGACAAAGGATAGAACAGAGTTTAGGGCTGTTGTACGTAGGGTCACTATGAGTCGCAAGTGACTCGATTGCATGTAACAACAACAACAGCAATACTCTTGAATGCATGATCCTAAGATTCTTCAGGAATATGGTGATTGCAGCGCAAAACTCATCACCAACATCTAAAGCTGCTTGAAAGTGGGACAAATTGTTAACTACACTGAGCAATGGTATTGAATGACCTAATAGCGTGCCTTGCCATTTTGCTGTCTTTTTTGCTGCTGTTCAAATGAAGATAAATTTCAATATTTCACTTGCTTGCATAATCTGGTATTTAATTTCAGACTGTTAGTAGCCTTTTTACACAAATAAATTATTGCTCTATCACTTCACAGAATCTGGTATGTGCTATATTTAGCATTCTATCCTTCTTCCCTGCTTTCTTCTTGGTGGTATTACTGTTACAGAACCATTAGAGGAAAGAGAACTGCTGTTATAGCACAATGTTAGTGATATATATATTAGGAATCAGATTGCTAAAAGCATACATATTTAATGAAGTAGTCTTAAATGCAAGTTTATTGTATTTAATACTCTAAAACAGCCAAACAAAAAAATATATAATAAATATATATATACCTATATATATCAGGAATTACCTCTATTCTAGACATCAAGTAAGGAAAAAAAAATCAGACTGATAATCAAAGACATTATTTAAAAATTCACTGTAAGAATTAAAGATACTATCCTATGATATAGTTCGTTCAGTCATTGTACAAAGGATGAATATAGTTAAAATATTAATGTATGACTAAATTAACATTTTAGCAATTTTACTTTCAGTTATGTAAATCAAATCCATAAAGCAGGTAAATTATTTCTAAGGATAAACCATAGTGTGATTAAAGTGTTCTCTCAAATATTATTCCCTACATAATATGGGTACTTCTTTGCGTTCTTACAATTAATGTAATTCTACCATCTAAATAAATTAAAATTTAAATAGCAAAAAAAACCAGTATGCTTTTTAATTTACATGTTATAGTTCTTTTATAAGATGATAGGTGGTAAAACTAATGATGTTTCCTGATTTTTTTGTGTAATTGATGTTATATAGCTTTATGGCAATAGTATTACCATTTTCCTTTAAGGTTTATATCATTATATTCATCATCTTCACATATTTCTCATGTAAAATTTAATAATAATTCTTATGTTGTATCTGTAAATATGACTTTTTTATTTTTTTACTCTGATAACATCCTGATGTCTGATTATCCTAGTTTTAACTCTTTCTTAAATAAGCTCATTGTACCAAGAGCCATTTTAGAAATCTTGAATCTGTGCTTTCACTTATTCCACCTAAGGAGATTTACTAACCTGAATCTACCAGCTACTCCACAGGAAAGAAATGGACAGACTTCTTTAAACACAAGTGTCAGAACAGACACAGTAAAACAGTGAATCAGAACTCACTCATCATCAGTGGAGTTGATATTGTCATCGAACAGCTGGAAGAATTCCGTGTCAAAGAGCAAGTTCCATATAGCAGTTCTGTAGGGATAAGTATAAGCAGCTATTCTTCACACAAGGACCTCACAAATATGGTCTGACATTGTGGGCATTTCCAGCTATTTCTAACATGGTGAATTTCTCTGAGCACTTTGGGCAATGCCAGTATTTCCAAATACAGTGGATCTCAATGACTATTCTTGATGTGCACTGATAGATCCTGATAGAGTAGGCATCATTGTTCATGTAGGAATGATGTTTATTTCTGAAGATTTTTGGCAAAATGAGTATCACTGATATTTCCTGTATAGTGGGCCTTGTTAACCATGTATAACAAGTAAACATCATTGAAAATGCCTGACATGGATATCACTGGCCATCAGAATAAGGACAATGAGGTGGAGAGAGTCCAAGGAAATTGTCAGTAGACCCAAAGTTAATAAGTAACAACAAAACTGTTAAAACTAATTCTATTTATGCTAAGTTTTGTAAGGTTTTGCTTTACTTTGTTTTGTTTTTTTCTAATGAAGTAAAAATTGGATGATTAAATATAAGAGTTCATTCCAAATGTGTTGTGAAAAACAGGTTTGCTAAATCCCTGAGTTATTTAACTATGAACAGAGAATGAGTCTTTCAAAGACATATTCCTCAAATCAGCATTTACTTAATTTCCTCAAACTTTTTCTATTTCATGTTGAAAGTGTCTTTTCATAGCCTTGACTATAATTTTCCAAATAAGGAGTGACCTTGCATATAATTTTCAAGACAAACTACATATTGTTTGAAGTTGCAAAATGGAATCTTCTTCAGAATGGTTTAGAGATAAAAAAAGAAAATAAGGATTTAGTAAAGCTCATTTTTTTGGAAAAAATTAAAAAACATATATAGTTAATTTCAATTTTTAGCACATATTTTTAAAGCAAGAATAACTAATATTACCTTTATGATAACATCAACAGTCAATTAACCATTTGCCATTTCAAAGCCTTAAACCAATGATTCTTATGTCATCTATCTTTTAATTTCTGTTATTTTTTTAACTTACATCACATGTACTGACAAAAAAGATACAAGGATTTTAGAAAATGAATTGCCACAAAAATAGGTTATCAAAATGATTATGTTGTGAGAAAGTTTTGAGAGTAATTTGTGGCTGGGTAAAACAGAATATAAAGTATTTGAAATAATTTTAAAATTTAGAAATTTGAAATCAAGTGGGATTATATGTGGAAGCTTTTTTTGTTTACTACAGTCTTGATTATGTCCTTAAAGTCCTTTGCTCTCCTTCTCCCACCTAAAGTAAAGAATAAGTTAAATACAGTTACTCACAATGTTGGAAGAAAATAGTACAGCTAAACAAATGGGTTAGTTTTAAAATCACATCTACAGAAAGTATTATATTAAATTATAGAAAACTGTTTTCCCCAAATGGCTTTTCCCGCACCAGGTCTGTAAGCTTTATTCTTCACAACAAGAGATCATTACGCTTATAGAACATGGGATTATTTACTGAAGTTGGAAAAAGTCTATCAAATATATTCTAGAATACATTAGATGTCCAAAACTCAAGTACATTTGGTCCCATTTTGAATAGCTGTTCTCATTTCACAGTGACCAAAGCGTGTTGTATAACAAGGCTGAGAGTAAAATTTCCTTTTACATATATTTTTCCTTTGATTTCACAATATTTCAATACCGTTTCTTCATGAGAGTTGCAAACAAACTTATGCTTTTAAATGTTAAAATTTAAATAAGAAAAAGGGATAAGGTAGGTTATTTGGACGGGTAGTAGTTTGTTCAATCTTTTTTATACCCATATTTCCATCATTTTCTGTAGCAAAACTGTATTTCACATTCATGCTACCATACATTTACTTTAGTTTACAAACAAGTATTTGTGTCTATAAATATTCATTTGTTGACAAAACAAAGGGAACGAATGCCAAAGTAAAAGAACTGAACAGAAGATTTCTAAGAGCAGCTTAAGAAGAAAAAATGAAGTTTTATAATAGTATTCAAAGAGCTGGGGTTAGAAATAGACAGGGAGTTTTTCTTTTGCTTTTCAAGGAGAGGAGCAAATGGGGGGGGAGGGGGGAGGGGTGAAGGGTGCAACAATGAATGAATGGAATCCCAAAATCTCTGTAGATGTTCATTGAAATGAAAAATAAACAACCTAAATTTAAAAAAAAAAAGTAGAAAGACAGCAAGGGGATTGAGAAAATGGTTACCACAATTAAACTGTAAGCGTTTTGGTCACACAAAATGTTGTACTATGTAAACTTTTTCATAATAGCTTTGAGCGATTATGTATTTTTAATAGGCTGTTTCAAAGTAAAAAAAAAAAGAAAAAAGAAAGATATTTGCAATAAATAAACCATTGAACATACAAAAAAAAAAAGAAATAGACAGGGAAGAAGTTGATTATCATTGCTCACAGTAAAATAACTGAAAATTCAATAAAAACAAATATTAAACCTTGAATGCAATACTGAAAAATATTATGGGCAAAATTTTGAATTATCCAGGAAACCCCAAAACAAGATAGAAGGAATACACACAATCAGGTTGGTTTTAAAAAAAAAAAAAAAACGAGATAAAAATCATCAAAACTAAAAAATATTAAGAAGTTGTGTATGATGAAGAGCCAATGGTGTTGAAAAAAGAAGTTTAAGCTGTCTTGAAGGCAGTGAGAAAAAAAATAAGGGCCTAGGAATCAATAGAATAAAAATTGGTATGTTTCACTTAACAGATGTAGCCCTAGACATGCTCAACAGTGTGTACCAGGAAATTTGGAAGACAGTTACTTGGCCAATTCCCTGGTAGAGATTAATTTATTTTTCCATTTTCAAGAAAGGAAATCTAATATAATGTAGAAATTACCCAACAATATCATTAGTATCACATACAAGAAAAATGTTGCTGATGTTCCATTAAAGAGAACTGCACCAGGGATATCATTGTTGATGTCAGATGGATCTTGGCTAAAAGAGAAGAATGTCTATTTGAGCTTTGTTGACTATGCAAATAATTAGACTATGTAGATCACAAGCAGCTATGGCTAACACTTAGTTGTGTTCCTGCAAATTCTATACCTGATCCAAGAAGCTATTGTCTAAACAGAGTAAAGGGTTTAAAGTCAAGTCAATGCTCTAGCCTTTCTCCAATTCTATTCCATATTTACACTGGACAAATTAATTAGAGAAGCTGGATTTTTTAAAAAAAAAAATGTAGTACTAGGATTGAAGAAGGACCACTGGACTCAAGGAAGAATTGATGATCTTGAGTTGTGATGTTGGAGAACAGCACCAAATATTCTATGAACTGCCAGGAAAACAAAGAGTTATATCTTGGAGAAAGGTGCAGCCAGAGTGTTCCTTACAGGTAATGATGGCAAAGTTTCATTTCACATATATTAGCATGTTGCAAAACAAATAAGCTAGGGCAGGCTTCTTTAAGAAATATAAAGCAGATACTGTCAACACATTGTGATTACTTGAGGAGACTAGACTAAAATACTATGTTACGGATCTATGATGGTGAGAAAATAGGCCACGTCACAAGTCAGCAGTATCTACACAAAGAAAGAGGAAGAAAGTTATACTGTAAGAAGAATATAGTGTCTTAAGAGAGAATCTGTATAGTTCTAAATTGTGTAAAGTTGCAGATGTTAAATAAACAGGCAAACCAACTAGCTAGTCCTTGAAAAGCCAGATGTTCTGATACATTGGTTTATTTATCTCTAGGCCCTTAAAATAACATGGGTAGTTTCAAAAAGTTTAGATCTAAGCTAAAAGGTTGGAGATTCAAGTCTACCAAGAAGTTCTTTTGAAGGAAAACCGTATCATCTGTTATGGGATGATGAAAACTTTGGGGAGCGTGGTTCTACTTTGATACAATGATTTTTCTATGACTTGTTGTTAAACATACAATTGGAACTGATTCATAACTGATCTTTCAATGGGTTTTCAGAGTCAGTTAATCATTTGGGAGGAGATTGCCTATCATTCTCCCACGGAGCCGCTGGTTGCATCCAACTATGTGTCTTCCGGACTGCAGCGCAGCTTCTTGCTACTTTAGCTTTTTAATGCCATCATCTTTCTTTTGAACACGAGTTTGGTTTTGCTTCACATGCTTGAACCCAAGTCTTGAGTGGTCTTAATGTGAAAATACCGAATACCAGGACTCTGAAATCATTCCGTTTGACTGCGAATACCAGGACTCTGACATCATTCCGTTTGACTGAGGCACTGTTGTAAGTCCTTCCCTGGTAAATGCAAGAATGAGCCAATTTCATGCTTTCATACAAATAACAGAGTCCCACTTCTCCAGAAAAATCTTACAGGTGCTTTTCTTGGTAAGTGTGCTTCTTTTTTTCATCTCTGGGTTTATTCTTAGCATTAGATAATGTTTGAGCAAGAGACTATATAGTTCTTTAGTTTTTGAGGTGGGGAATCAGAAGGTTAGAGGGTTCCATGGATATGTGCAAATTAGCACACCAATTAGGTTGTTAGCTTCGTCCTGTTACCTGTAAATGCCAAGGACAGCTTTTCTATGACTTAGAGTGAGCTAATCTGTAGCTACTTTTTATTCACTATTTTTAAAATACTCAGTGACTTGGAACAGTAGTTGTGGGTGACTTTTAAATTTATTTGTTTTTGTTTTGGGGGGGTTATTTTGTTAAAAAATAAAAATAAATATTATTTTCCAAATAGCTTGGAAAACTTTAAGTTTTATAGACTCATGTTTCAAGATATGTAAGAGCTGGAACACATCTAGTTTATATTTTTCGAGGGGTTCAAAAAATGTAGTGAGCAAATATGGACAAAGAAGCAGCAAAAGGGGTGGGGAAGTAGTGTTTTGGCTGAATGAGATCAGTAAGAATTGTGCTTTAAACATAGCTCAAATGACCCTTATTCTGTTCTGTTTATCTTTGTTAATCTCTGTAGCTCAAATAAGGAGCAAACAGACATATTCAGAATTAAGCTGACCAGGTTACATTTCTCTTCAACCAAGCCCCAGGTGCCCTATCCAGAGAAAGGGAATAACCTTTCTTTTTTATCATAAGGCTGTATGAGCACTGTATTCCACAGGGTGGGGAAAGTCATGCTCTGTGCATAGTTGTCAGCAATAAAATATCAGAAACCTTGATTACAAAGAGAAGAATAGAACATAGAACTCCTTAGCGTTTATAGATCAAGACCCACAACAGAAATTGTGACAGTGCAGGTTACGAGTTTAACCATTGTGGGACAGATAACAAGACCCCCTACAGCTCTGTTTGAAGTAGTTTCTCTTAGGTCATAACTCATCCTTCTGTCCAGGGCAAAGCAGTAGCAGGAAAACAGCTGGACAGTGATTTCAAGAGCATTCACCTTTCAGTGGAAAAGTCGTTCAGGCCTCGCTTATCTCTGTAGATAATCTAAGGCAACTGAAATCAATTAATCAATTAAATTATCTCTCTAGTGGGTTGATCTTTAGTGACCTTTATGGCGAATAACAATGTTTAGGAGCTCTTCTAAATGTTGTTGTGTTCTGTCAAGTCAGCACATCTCCAGTAGGTTTTCATTGGCAACAAATTGACAGGAAGAGATTGCCCATTTTCCTCCTATGGAGTAACTGGTGGATTCAAACCATCTGTTTCTGGGTTGGGAGAGCAGCTCCTTACTACTAAACCTGAAGAGACAAGATTATTTTCTAAATAGATGAGATAATTAAGTTGTAAAATCTTCCTCCTCTCTCAAAAGAGTTTACATCTTTCTGTAAAAATATCCATATTAATCTTTATTCATTGTCAGAACACATCTTAGACCAGAGTGGAAACTAAGATCTACCAGAGGTATTCTATTTAGCTCATACCTGTTGTTGTTGTTGTTATGTGCCGTCGAGTCACCTGCAATTCATAGAGACCCTATGTACAACAGCCCTAAACTCCGCTCTGTCCTGTGTCAATCGCACTGTCTCTGACACTCCCATCCCAATTATCCCAGTCACTGAATCAATCCACCTCATAGAGGGCCTTCCTCTCCTGCGTCATCCCTCCACCCTCCCAAGCATGATGTCCCTCTCTAAGGACCGGTCTCTCCTCACTACATGTCCAAAGTAAGTTAGACGGAGCCTCAGAATCCTTGCCTCCAAGGAGCTACCCGATTTAACCCTCTCCAGGACAAATCTATTTGTTTTCCTACCAGCTCATACCTAGGTACTGATATATATTAAGAAAGAGAAAGAGAAGGGAGGGGAAGGGAAGAATTGAATAGTTCTATTGTTGAGTGTAATGGAATCAGAACTAATTCATAAATAATGCTCCAGTGGGTTTTCAGAGGCAGTAAATTACATGGAGGAAGAATCCCCATCTTCCTTCCATGTAGGAACTGATGAATTTAAAATGCCAGTCTTTGGGCTGATAGCACAACTCCTTACCACTTAGAGGCTAGAGTTCTGGTATGGCTTAATTGTTGCAGTCTCATTCACCAAAACCACTACAGGTAAATCAATTATAATTGTTAATATAAACAGATGCAGATTGTTTTATGTCTTTCCCATGGATCAGCTGGTGGATTTGAATTGCTGATCTACTGGTTAACAGCCAAACATGTCATTTATTACACTGCACTGGTGGCCTAGTGGCAAGAAACTGTGCTGCAATCCCAAAGGCACGCAGTTTGAGGCCAATAGCTGCTCCATGGGAGAAAGATGGGCAATCTTCTGGCATGTAATTTCTGACAACCCACAAAGGGTAAGGTATGGATTGTTTTCTGACTCTATAGGTATTCAACAAGGACAACCACCTGAACTTCTTTCAAAACCTACAGTCAGAAAGTTGTCTCCAACTCATAGTAACCCTTTGTTAGGTGTCTAAGACTGGGTTTTTACAAGATGGACTGCCGTCTTTCTCCTAAACAGTGACTGGTGGATTTGAATTGCAGACTATTCTGCTAACAGCCACATATACTCCATGCTAAGCCATCTGGACTTCTTTAGGAAAGGCCAATACTAAAGTCATTTCTTGTAAGTATATGTATTTTTTTAAAGGGATTGTGTTATTTCAGAATTCACAAGACATTGCTAATTAATGTGAATTAATTCCATAATAGCTTGCCTCTGAAACCCTAGGAACTTGGAGAGAGGATGAAAGGCACCCAAGCGTCAAGGACTCTCCTTCATAGGGTCGCTATGAGTTGCCAGCGACTTGAAGGCACTTAACAACAATAATATCGACAGAGAGAGAAAGAGAGAGAGAGAGGGATCAGCTGGCTCAGTGAAGAGAAAATGATGTGACCAAGACAAAGGTGGGCGACTTTTAGTTCGCGGCCCTCAGGCCAGTCTTTCATTGTTTTTGTTCAGACATTCCTCTAGATCATATAGCCCTTGTGTACAAGTTGCCATCCTGCAGTCACTTGTGGTTGCTGTGAGGCTGAACACTGTGACACTGATGTGTCAAATGCGTTAATGGTTGGCTACCCAATGCAGACTGAGAGTGGGCTGGAGTTCCCCGATTAAACAAGAGTGGAAGGAGGAATGGCATTCACTTCCATAATTGCTTGCCTCTGGAAACCCTATGAACTTGGAGAGAGGATGAAAGGCACCCAAGCATCAAGGACTCTCCTTCATAGGGTCGCTATGAGCTGCCTGCGACGACGGCATTTAACAACAACAACATATGTATTTTTTTAAAGGGATTGTGTTATTTCAGAATTCACAAGATATTGTTAATTAATGTGAAATCATTTGTTTTTTTTTAGAGCATTCGTATGGATTTAAACTTATTGTGTAACCAATATTACACTACAAAAGCTATTCTATAGAGTTTTTCCAAGCTATATTTACAAAACAAAACACTGGGTTCTTTCATAAGATTAAACATCATTAATTTATGATCAAAAAAATCTTTAAATATCTTTTTTCTTTCCTTGAATTATTTAACTTATGCTAAAATATTTAATAAATAAAAGATCTTTTGAAAATCCTTTTAATGTATGAGACCTCTTATAAAATTATTTCTTTTAAACTTCTAAAATGTGGGGGGGGGGGAATGACAATCATGCCCTGATAATAATTATAGATAAACATATCAAATGTTTTAGTTACCTAAAAATATTATATTTTTGTGTTCACTTGTCGTACAGCGGTAACTTGTGGTTGCTGTGAAGCTTAACATTGTGACACTGATGTGTCAAATAATGGTTACCAATGATAGACAGTGTTTGGTGGTGCTCCCTGATTAAAACAAGCTTGGAAGCAGGAGTGGCATCCACTTCCATAATGGTTTGCCTCCAGAAACCCTATGAACCTGGAAAAAGGATGAAAGTCACACAAGTGTTGAGGACTTTCATTCATACGGTCGCGATGAGTAGCATACAACTTGACCTCACTTAGCAACAACAACAAAAATACTTTATCTGCAACTATTATATTTCTTAATTATTTTTGCATAAAATTCCACTGAATATGAAGGAAAAGTACTATATATTGAACAAGTATTCCGCATGTTGCTCTTGAATACCGTTGAGTCAGAACCAATCAATAACTAGCCCTCCAGTGGGTTTTCAGAAGCAATTAATAACATGGGAGGAGATTCTCCATCATTCTCCTAAAGAGCATATGGTGAATTTGAACTGCATGCCTTTGGGATTACAGTGGAGATTCTTACCATTATGTCACCAGAACTGTCCAATACAAAAAGTAAAGTAGCTTTCAATACAAAAAGTAGGGGTTTTTTGGTGTGTTTTGTTTGTTTTTTCTGTGTACCATCAAATCGGAATCAGCTGGCACAGGAGGAAATTGCCCCTCCATCTCCATCAAAGCGTCTGGTGGATTTGAACTGCATGCCTTCAGGATTGCAGCACAGTTTCTTGCCACTAGGCCACCAGAACTCCCTGAAAAAGTAGTTTTTAATGTATATTTTGCACATAATAATTAATCATGTTGAATATACAAGTATTACAGTTATCGAACTACCTTATTTCTGAGATTCTATCTTCTTCTGAATATTTTTGTACAGGTGGCAAAATAATAATCATAATGTCTGTGAATTACTGAACATCTGCTGTTTGCAATGAATTTCCTAGGTGGTTACTTATTTAAGAATGAAAGAAACAAGCTTTTCTGACATCAAAACTTATTTTACTAACATAATTTAGTGGGACCTGGGTCAAATCAAATTTTCCAGCAATCCCAGGCTACAGTATAAGCTGCCTTGCCTATTGGTATCTATGACCCCAAAATACCCAATAATATTTAAAATCTCAATATCAATGATAGTTTATCAATGATAGTTAAGGACTTAAATGATATCTAAAAAATGCTACTAGGGCCCGGACTCCAACCCAGTGCAGGCCAAAGTTTCTAGTAGAAAGGTGGCAGTGGGAGCCAGGTTTAACACAGAAATCCATCTCCAGGGACATGCCGGATCTACTGCCTTTGGTGATCCTGAGCAGAAGACAGATGGGCAAAGCCAAGCAGTGGATGACTTCCCCTCCTTGAGCAAGAAACGCGTTAATACCTGGGATCAATCTATACCCAGTCTTTGGGCTTAATTTGACAACTGAATGAAAGGATATAATGGACCCCTGGGAAGGACACTGAAGATTGCAGTGGGGAGGGAAGGGGCCTGGACATACCCCTTCCCCTCCAGACTCCTCCCTGTCAAGATCCACTTAGCCATGTATTTTGGAACTGGCTAAGAGAAGAGAAGCAACACTTTCTTTTGTGGATAAGATTTTTGGGGAGGAGAGGGGAGGAGAGGAAGAGGAAGAGGAAGAGGGAGAGAGGTACATGGCTGCTTCCAGATCCTGAAACCAGAGAACGCAACCACAGAAGGTTGGGCAAGTAATCCAGGAATCCAGAGGGCAGCCCAGAGCCCTACTCTTTTTCCTGCCCTCCCCTGTGGAAGCCAGGATGCTGAAGAAGCAGTCTACAGGGATTTTGCTATAGGGTGATATCCTCTTCATGGCCTGGAACACCCTACTGCTCCTCTTCTGAAGGACACATGGAACACCTGGCAGGCCACCCTCAGGCAGTGTTCTTGATAATGACCCTGCCAGCCTTACCCATGAGGTGATTCACCTGGCCTAGGCATCTGAAGTATAGTTGAAATGTCAGTGGGGGCTGTTGCAGCAGATCAGAGCGCACCATGCTCAGTGGATGCAGAGGTTGGGAGTGCCCACTGTGGCCCATCCTACCCCATCACTTGTGCCTGTGACCCTTCTGCCAGCAGTGATCCTCATCCTGGTCCTTGACTGTAACCATAGTACTGCTTGACGCTGTCTGGACAAGCTACTGCATGATTGACCCTCATCTGAACATTTCTTCTTTATTGTAAGCCAGGATTGTGGGCATGAAGAGACTGCCCAGGTCCTTGTCTCCTATGGCAGCATCTTCATGCACATAGGGCAACTTGACTTGAACAACATTGCTTGACTTGAATAGCACCACCTGACCACTGCAAGTTCCAGGACTACTATAAGATCGCAAGACCTTACCCCTGGGCACTGGGCCAGATCTTCCACAAATTCAAATTCTCAGTGGCTGTCATGGGTGAGGATAATCTAGAGGTTGCATCAGACTTTACTGAGTACTTCCAGGCTACCTACCCAATGCTAAGGAATGACACCTCACTCTAGTGTGTATCAGCCTGGAATGACAATGGCAAGGAACAGATGGTGGACTCAAGCAAGCCTGAGCTGCTGTACCATACAGACTTTTTCCCTGACCTCAGCTTGCTGTTGTTGGCTGAACTCTGGACTGTGTTGGAACCCAAGTGCCCAAGGCCTTCTGGGACAACTGGATGCACAGGCCAAAGTAACGACAGGAAGATGCCTGTGTGCAGCCTGAAATCTCAAGAACGATGACCTTTGGCTATAAGGATCTTAGCCATGGGCAGTTCTTTGACCAGCATCTGAAATTCATCAAGTTGTACCAGCACTTTGTGCACTTCACTCAGCTGGACCTGTCCTGCATACAGCTGGAGACTTATGGCCGAGATTTCCTTGCACTAGTATGTGGTGCTCCCCAACTACAGATTGAGAATGTGAGGACCAATGAATGGAAGGAGCTGGTGGAGGTGCAGGTGCAGTACACAGGCAGAGAAAGCTTCAAGGGCTTTGCCAAGGACCTGGGTATAATGGGTAAACTCAAGTCAGGTGTCCCCAGGGCTGGCTACTGTGGCATTGTCAGTTTTCTGTTGTGGGCAGCTGTGTCCACCAGGCACCCAAAGAGACCTGGGAGGGCTAAGAGAGTAGCTGGAATTAGTCCACCTGCCTCTCTCTATGTTCCCCTTCTCTTGCCATGTTAGTATGTAGAGACAAACTACAAGTCCTGGTCCATGGCATCCTGTCTGTATGTCTCTGCCTTGGATCCATTTATTTTTATTTTTATTTTTAGAATAGCATTAAAGTGCAAGATGATAGGGGGAGAGTTATTTTCCCATCCTCAAGGGGGTGTGGATCAGAGCAGTCTTTCCTGGGGTATGTTGGGAGGTAATAGGCAAGAAACCACTGTGTGGAAGAGAGAAACTTGGGCTCACTGGGTCCAGAAACTTCCATGTTGGGACTTTTTGTGTATGGTATCTCCAGAGAGGTTAGTGACATTAGCTCTCTTGACCAGACCTCATCTCTCCTGACCTGACTCTTTCAGAGCTGTCTCATAGTTCTTCCCTTACCCATCCCCTGTATCTTTCCCATCTTTCCTTAATGTGTGGGACACAGCTGGAGTGTGTGAGAAAGAGGCATACTTGTGGCCAAATTGAGACTAACCACAGATTTCACCATTGACAATTGGAGTGGAGTTGTCATAGTTTACTGTCACTTCTTGATTTCTCCTCTTCTGCTTGGGTGCTTTCCCCATCTCTTCTTATCCCTGTGACTTCTTCTCATCTTTCTTGGCAGCCTAGCAATTTGTGATTCCAAGATGAAAAACTAAAGGAAGAAAGCAAAATCTTTCAAGGGAAGAAGCAATTGGATACTGAAAGATGGGCTCTCTTGTTTTGGGAGAGGAGCTGGCGTGGACTCTTTGGTTGCCTGTTTCTTATTTAAGATTCTTGTTTAGATTCAGCAGGATCTGGTGTAGGATCTTTGTATCTAAAAGTCATTTTAGCCCTCAGGCCCAAGCCAAGGAACATTCTTCTAAGTAGCACAGCACTCTTCTGTCAATTTGCTGTATTGAGGTAACCTGGGGTTGCTGTGATGCTGAACCTGGTGCCATTGACATGTCAAATGTCGTAACAGGTACCCATGGTGGACAATGCTTGGTGGCGCTCCCAGATCAAGACAAGTATGGGAGCAGGAGTGACATTTACTTCCTAAACATGTCTCTGGAAATTCTATGAACCTAGAGAAATAACAATATAGTCTAGGGTTCATAGGGTTGCTGTGAGTTGTGCTTGACTTGATAGCAATCAATATCAACAAAAACAAAAGTTTCTTGAAAGGCAGGTTTAGAAATCTGTTTCTGGAGGGTCATAGTCTTGAAAACCCTGTAAAGTTCTCTTCTTGAAACAGTGACATTTAATTTTCCATTTTCTGAATCAATATACAATAGAAAATAAAATTAAAAACTATTTTTTTAATCTTTTGAATATTGTTTTCCATTAAGATACTTTAATGAAGACTTGTTTTATATAGTTGACAAATTATTTATTCTTATTAACCTACATACTCTTATCACATTTTTTGGTATTGTTAAGTGCCATAGAGTCATAGATGACTCATTGCAGCCCTGTGAACAAAAGTCTTGTACACAAAATGTTCATCTTTTCTCCAAGTTCATAGAGTTTCTGGAAGCAAGCTTTTTATTTACTCTTAGAAATTGTATTCTGACAATATTGTTTGGATGTTGGGGTTTTTTAAGTACTATTGAATCAGATCTGACTCATAGCTGACCCTCCAGTGAGTTTTTAGAGACAATAAATAGCACGGGAGATTGTGCATTCTTCTCCTGTGGAGCAGATAGTCGATTTATGGTTGGCAGCAAAATTCAATTCCTTACCACTAAAACACCTATTGAGTTTGCTATTATTCACTTCAGTGTTGTTATGAAACTGAGTCAGAAGCACCACTATAAATGACGCTTTAGGAAGTTTTCAGGGAGAATAAATCACACAGGAGAATATTGCTCAACTTTCTCCCTCACAGCTGCTGGTGAATTTGAACTGTGTGTTTCCCAGTTGGCAACACAGCTCCTT
Source organism: Elephantulus edwardii (assembly GCF_000299155.1). Classification (NCBI taxonomy): domain Eukaryota; kingdom Metazoa; phylum Chordata; class Mammalia; order Macroscelidea; family Macroscelididae; genus Elephantulus; species Elephantulus edwardii. The sequence goes on along the minus strand of NW_006399897.1, from coordinate 1,888,830 downwards.
TACCAGTAGGTCACCAGAGCTTCATATTGTTTATATGACATGTCTTGATGAGTTGTTGTTTGTTCTGTTTATGTGCCATCAAGGCACCTGCGACTCATAGCAATCCTATGTACAACAGCTCTAAACCCTATTCTATCCTGCACCAATCTTACTGTCTATGACATACCTACATCCGTTACCCTAGTCACTGAATCAATCCATTTCATTGGGGGTTTTCCTATCTTGCACTGTCCCTCCATCCTCCCAAGCATTACGTCCTTCTCCAAGGACTAGTGTTGCCTTGCAACATGTCCAAAGTATGTCAGATGAAGATTCAGAATCCTTGCCTCTGAGGACCAGCCTGGCTTCACCCTCTTTAGGATCAACTTATTTGTTCTCCTAGAAGTCCATGGTATGGTCAATAATTTTCTCAACACCACAGCTTAAAAGCATCAATCCTCTTTCTCTCTTCTCTAGTCATTGTCCAGCTTTCTGATGCATTGAAAATAATTGTAAAGATCATGGCCTGGATCAGACACACCTTAGTCTCCAGAGGAGTATACATTTTATTCTTTTTTACATTGTTGTTGTTAAGTGCCTTTGAGTCGCAGGCGACTCATAGCGACGTTATGAAGGAGAGTCCTTGACGCTTGGGTGCCTTTCATCCTCTCTCCAGGTTCTTAGGGTTCCTGGAGGCAAGTTATTATGGAAGTGGATGCCACTCCTCCTTTCACACTTGTTTTAATCGGGGAGCTCCACCTCACTCTCTATCCACATTGGGTAGCCAACCATAAACGCATTTGACACATTCGTATCACAGTGTTCAGCCTCACAGCAACCACAAGTGACCGCGGGACTGCAACTTGTACACCAGGGCTATACGACCTAGAGGAATGTCTGAACAAAAACAATGAAAGACTGGCCTGAGGGCCACGGATTAAAAGTCACCCACCTTGGTCTTGGTCACATTGTTTTCTCTTCACCGGACCAGCTGATCTCTCTCTCTCTCTTTCTCTTGATGTTATTGATGTTACGTGCCCTCGAGTCGCAGGCTACTCATAGCGACCCTATGAAGGAGAGTCCTCGTCGCTTGGGTGTCTTTTGATCAATTTTATTAATTGTTCAATATTTGTGTAATATTTGTCCTACTACTTAAAAGTTTTTTATCATTAAGACTTTAAAGAATATATTAGTCTTTGTATTGATTATACTAAATAATTAAGTATCTCATTTTATTATTGTGTTTAAATCTGTAAGTTTTCATAAGTATGAGAAACAAGAGTAGAATATTTCATTATAATACTTCATTTCTATTTACAGATACAGTTCTAACCTATCTAAAACCCTAATGATCAAAACATTTTGCTTATATTTGTAAAAAAGAAAAATTTTCCTCAAATTTATCACAATATAGTTCACATTGTTTTGTTACCTCTCCTCAAGTGTATTGCTCTTGCTTTTCTTACTAGATACATTATACTTGATTTATTCAATAGCCCCAAAATTATGCTGGGTTACATGCTTAGCACTATATAGTAGGATAGTGGTGTTTATTATTAAGACTCTGCTCATAGTCATGCTCCACACATTGTATGCACACGATCTGTTTTTCAGTGACTCGGGATTACTGAGACAGAAATTTTCAGATAATATTTTTGTTGTTATTATTATAAGCAGGTGTGTGTGTGTGTGTGTGTGTGTGTATGTATCTATATGTTCTGAGTATTCAAAACTTTGAGAGAGACACTCAGAAGAGTTTTATGAAATCTCAGTTAAGTTTCAAGATAGAAAGCCAAATTGCTTTAAACAGTACTACATAAACCTTACACTTAATTTCCTCCCACAAACCAATTTAAGGGCTCTAGAGCTCTGGTGGTCTAGACGTAAGAAGTTGTGCTGCAATCTCTAAGGTACATGGTTCAAATTCACCAGCCTCTCTGTGCAACAAGTGTGGGCAAGCTCCTTCCATGGTACTTATTGCCTCAAACCAGCTCCCTCTCCCCCACACCCCACTCCAATAAGTCAGCTATGGGTCAGTTATAACTCGATGACACACCAAAATCAACAACCAAAAAATGGTGTTACAAAAGAGATAGAAGAATCTCTCATCTCACTCGTTGCTGTTGAGTTGGAACCATCCCAAAACTGACCTTCAGCAAGTTTCTGATGCGATAATCACAAAGAATTGCCACTTTTCTCCCATGGGGTCTTTGGTGGATTCAAACCACCAGTGATGGGTGACCTTTGAGGTAGCAGCTCTATTTTCTGTGAACTATGTCACCAGGGCTCCCTTTCTCCTACATAGGTCTCTTTATATTTACCATGTACATTTCTAATTAATTCCTAAAGTTTTCAGAAAGCTTCTCTTACCCTTGTAGTCTCCTTTCCAAACCTAAACATAGACATCTGTTATGAATAAACTTGTTATAATGCTTCATCCTTGATGAGATCATCAACTTGTCTATGTGATTTTCCTAAGATATCTCTTATTATCACAATTACCTGAGGATGTTTCTGAAACATATTCCCTTGCCTTCTCTACTCTGACAATCAAAACTGTTTTTCATTCATTATACTGAATTATATCCCTGTCTAAATTCCTTTTAGTGATTCAGAATAATATATGGATGGTTGAGAATTTGGATTCCACTTACTTACATAAATAATACTCCTTAAATAACATGTTTTTAATTTTATTTGACTTACTATTGCCTTCAATATATAAAAATGTTACTTTTATTCCATTAATAATAATCTGAAAATTATAAATATTATTGATTCAAATTCTATAATTTCTATTGTATTTTTTACATTTAACTTTGAGTCCACCAAATTGTACACCTCTGTCTCATCCAATATTTGTCTATCTTATTTAAATTTATCAGATATACTATTATTATTTTTGTATTGCAAAATTATCATAGACCTCTCAGTGAGTAAAAAATAACAAAAAGACATCCTTATCCCTTCTGCTGTGGATTCAACTGTGTCCCTAAACAACATATAACAGTGGTACGAATCTGTGCTGCAATCCAGAAGGCACAGTGTTCAAAACCATCAGCTGCTAAGAGGGAGGAAGATGGGAAATCTCCTCCCATGCAATTAACTGCCTCTGAAAACCCAGTGGAGGGTTCAACTTGATCATACACAACAACAGCTACATATCAGTGAATGTAATTCCACAGAGAGCTCTGGTGGCCTATGATAAGAAGATGCACCTTATTCCCTAAGGCTCTGGAGGTTCCAGTTAGCAGCAGCTCCTCAGGAGAAAGATATACAATCTCCATCCATGCTATTTATTGCCTCTGAAAACCTGCTATGAGTGGGATCCGACTTGATGGTACACAACAACAACAACATGCCTGTGAATGTAATATTATTTGAAAATTGAACTTTCTTTATTATATTACTGATACCAAAACTGACTTCAAATGTGTTCTACAATAATCATCTATGGAATTTAAAAAGTGAAATCATTATTAAAAGTAATGTTGCAAAAACTATAATAAAGTGCAACACCCTCTGTGATAGGATAATATCTACATCCACATGAAGAAAATCTGTTAATGTGACTTTTATTAAAATGTATACATCACCTAGCCTAATGACAAGAAGCTGCCCTGAAGTCTTGAAGACACAGAGTTTGAAGCCACCAGCTTCTCAGCAGTTGTTGTTGCTGTTGTTATGTGCCATCGAGACATTTCCGACTCATAGCGACCCTATGCACAACAGCCCTAAACTCTGCTCTATCCTGCGCTAACCGCACCGCCTCTGACACACCCATCCCGATTACCCCAGTCACCGAATCAATCCATCTCATAGAGGGTCTTACCCTACTGTGCTGTCCCTCCACCCTCCCAAGCATGATGTCCCTCTCCAAGGACCTGTCCCTCCTGGCAACATGTCCAAAGTATGTCAGATGAAGCCCCAGAATCCTTGCCTCCAAGGAGCAGCTTGGTTTAATCCTCTCCAAGAAAAATCCGTTTGTTTTCCTGGCAGTCCATGGTACATTCAGTACCCTTCTCCAGCACCACAGCTCAAAAGCATCCACTCTCCTTCTGTCCTCCCTAGTCATTGTCCAACTCTCTGATGCATAACAAGCGATTGCAAATACCATGACCTGTATCAGGCGCACCTTAGTCTCCAGAGAGACACTGTTGCTCCTGAGTATATTTGAGAGGTCCCTAACGTCAGTCTTTCCCATCGCGATACACTTTTTGATTTCCTGACTGGTGGTACCAAGAGTGTTGACTGTGGAGCCGAGCAAAGTGAAGCTGTGAACACTCTCAATCTCTTCGTCATCCATCCTGATGCTGCCAATTGGTCCACTGGCGAGAATCTTTGTCTTCTTGACATTGAGCCTTAGTCCATACTGAAGGCTGCAGTCCTTGACCCTTCGCAGCAAGTGCATGACGTCCTCCTCAGTTTCAGCAAGCAAGGTTGTGTCATCTGCATAACGGAGATTGTTAATCGATCTTCCACCAATCCTGATGCCACAATTCCCCTCATAGAGCCCAGCCTCTCGGATAATCTGCTCTGCATACATGTTGAAAAGGTATGGAGACAGGATGCATCCCTGGCGTACACCCTTCCCTATTTTGAACCATGCAGTGTTATCCTGCTTTTTTCTGACTACTGTCTCTTGGTCCAAGTATAGGTTTCGTATTAGCACAATTAAATGTTCTGGGATTCCCATTCTTCTCAGAGTCAGCCACAGTTTGTTATGATCCACACAGTCAAATGCCTTTGCATAATCAATGAAACACAGATAGACATAGGGTATTCCCTGCTTTCAGCCAAGATCCATCTAACATCAGCAACGATATTTCTAGTACCACGACCCCTTCTAAACCCAGCCTGGACTTCTGGCAGTTCTCTGCTGATGTGCTGTTCTAATGGTTTTTGGATGATCTTCAGTAGAATCTTGCTTGCATGTGAAATCAATGACACTGTTCTGTAGTTTCCACACTCAGTAGGATGGACAATTTCCTCCTATGGGATTAATCGCCTCTGAAAATCCATCAGAGGGTCACCTATGTATTGGTTCTGACTGTAGAGTACAGAACAACAACATTGTTGTTATTTGCCATTGAGTCACTTGCAACTCATAGTAATTCTGTGTTCAACAGCCCTACACCCTGCTCTATCCCTTACCAATCCTATTGACTCCTACATGCCTATCCCATTACCCCAGAGACGGAATCAATCCGTCTCATTGAGAGTCTTCCTCTCCGGCTCTGTCCCTCTACTCTCCCAAACATGATGTCCATCTCCAAAGCCTGATCCCACTTTGTAACATGTCCAAAGTATGCGAGACAAAGCTTCAGAATTATTGTCTCCAAGGAGCAATCTGGTTTCACCCTCTCCGGGACAAACATATTTGTTCTCCTAGAAGTCCATGGTATATTCAATACTCTTCTCCAGCACCACAACTCAAAGGCATCAACTCTACTTCTATCATTCCTAGTCATTGTCCAGCTCTCTGATGCATAGAACGTAACTGCAAAGACCATGGCCTGGATCAGGTGCACCTTAGTCTCCACACTGATATCATTGCTTCTCAACACCTTGGTGAGGTCTCTGACAGCTGACTTTCCCAATACAATTAATCTTTTAATTTCCTGGCTGCTGGTACCAATGGTGTTGATTGTAGAGCCAAGAAAACTGAAGCTGTCAACCATCTCAATTTCGTCACCATCCATAATGACACTGCCAATTGGCCCAGTGGTGAGAATCTTTGTTTTCTTGATGTTGAGCTTCCATCCATGTAGAAGGCTGCATTCCTTGACCCTCTGCAGCAAGCGCTTCAGGTCCTCCTCAGTTTCAGCAAGCAGGGTTGTGCTATCTGTATAACGCAGATTGCTGATGAGCCTACCTCTAATCCTGATGTCACACTTCTCCTCATAGAGTCCAGCCTCCTGGATAATCTGTTCTGCATATAGATTGTAAAGATATGGAGATAAGATACATCTTGGATAGTCACCTTTCCCAATTTTGAACCATGTAGTGTTTCTTTGCTCTGTACTGATGACTGCCTCCTGGTCCAAGTATAAGTTTCACATAAGCATAATCAAGTGTTCTGAGATTCCAACTAATACCAAAGATAAAGAAATTGAGAATTTCTATAAATTTCTGTGGTCTTGCTATCATGATGTGTTGATAATAATGGGTGCGATTGGAATGCACATGTTGGAAAAAATGAAATATGAGTAGTTGAAAACATGGTCTTAGTGTTAGGAAAGAGACCAGAAATCATATGATAGAAAGTTGCACTGCCAACTCAAAGACATGTGGTCTGGATTCATCAGCTCCTTTGTGGAAAAATGAAAGACAGTCTTCGCCCGCAGGATTAACTGCCACTGAAAACCCTCTCGAGGGTCAAATGTGAGTTAGTAGTCTTGTTTAGAATACCTAACACAAAAATGACTGTTAAGTGCAGTTACTTTTTTTTTTTAAGTACAGTTACTTTTAAAATATAAGCAGCAACTTCACCCATGTACCTCATCAGATAGGATGCACAATAATCAAACTGACTATATCTGAGTCTGATGTGTTCACTAATCTATGCTAAGAAATTTAGGAGACAGTCATCAGGCCAGTCTACTAGAAGCTGTAGTAGAAGTTATATGTGTTCTAAGGAAGTTTCTCTTACAAATTACTGTTGAGCCTAAACCTACCCATAACTGACTTTAGACTGGGGTTATAGAGGCTATAAATCACATAGCAAGAACTTTCCCATCTTTTTCTCAAAAAGCAACTTGTATATTCAAATCACCACAGAGGTGATATCTTTGGGTTAGCAGAGAAAACCCCAATGGACTGTACCTCCAAAGCTCTCTACTTCAAGGAAAGGTGATCTAAATTAAAGAACTTATAGAGCAACACCCTTAATATCCAACAGTTTGTCATTTTGTCATACTATAGTGACTTGCGTGTTGCTGTGATGTTGAAAGCTGTGTTGCTTATATTTCAGAATCAGCAAGGTAATCCATGTTGTATCATTGGAGCTTCCAGACTAAGATAAATTAGGAAATAGTAGTCATCTATTTCTAAAATAATGGGCCCATGGAACTTTACTGATGATGCAAAATCTATGCAGATTCTGAATAAAATTGGGAAGAATGGAAATTCCAGAATAGTTAGTCATGGACATGAGGTGTTTGCATATAAAAGAAGCACTTGTTAGAACAGTATAGAGGATACTGGATGATATTAAGGAAATATATGTGTCAGTGTTATATACTTTTACCATTATCTCTTCATCCTCTGTGTTGAGCAAATGATTCAAGAAACTAAACTAAATGAAGAAAACGAGAGCATTAATATTGAAGGAGAACTCATTGACAATCTGTGACACCCAGATGATACAACTTTGCTTACAGAAAATAAAGACAACTTGAAATACTTACTGATGAACATCAAAGATTATAGTTTCCAGTATGGAATCACATCTCGGCATAAAGAAAACAAAATCCTCCTAATTTTTCCAATAAACAACATCATTATAAATGCAGACAGGTTTGAAGTTGTCAAAGGTTTTATTTGACATAAATGCATAAGAAACATCCAAGAATGAAGTAGTAAAGAAATAAAAGGAGGTACTGTATTAAGTATATATGATGAAGACTTATCTAAAATGTTATGATGTATTTATTTACATTTTAACAATGATGTAACTTTGAGGTCTAATATGCACCTGGCTCACATTATGGTGTTTTCAATCGTCTCATTTGAAATAAAGTTGGAAAAATTACTATAAAACACTAGAATAGAAATGATGCCTTTATAGTGCTGACCAAGAATACTTGATGCCTTTATGGTGTTGACCAAAAATATTGTGTATATCATGGTCTGTCAAAAGATAAACAAATATATCTGGGAAGATACATAGTGAGAATTCACCTTGGAGACAAGTATGGGGTTACTTCATTTAACATATTTTGGACATGTTGTCAAAAGGGTGTAATCCCTGCAGAAAAATATCATGTTGGGGAAAGTAAAAAAGTCAGCAAAAAAGTGAAATGCCCTCAATAAAATTTATTGATGTAGCACATTTATGAGGATGTTACAGGACCAGGCAGGTTTTTTTCTGTTATATATAGCATTGCTATGAGTCAGACTGATTTGACCATACCTAACAACAACAGTAGGGAAATTTATAATGTTGTTATCATTGTTTTCCAATTTTATCTACATACATAATGCAATTTCTATGAAAATTTCAGCAAGTAATTTTGTATATATCATCAAATTGATTTTCAATTTTATATAAACATTTGAAAGACTAAGAATATCCAATTTGGAGAAACTATAAAACATCCTTGGACATTTCTCTGGAATGAAAAACCCTGAATATTTGTTAGATTTATTGAATACCCTCTCATGGAAATGAGTAGAGCATGGGAGGCTTGCACATTTTGGTCACTAGGATCAACTGTGTAATGTCTTTGTGGAAGATATTTTAAAAAATCTCACCACCAGAAAATAAAAGCAAGAGAATGAAGCACACCCTTCGGGGCCAGAGTTTCTTGCACCAGCCAGACCTACAAGAGAGCAAAAAAGCAGCCAAAACAGACAACTAGAGACCTGACATAGATAGAGCTAACCTTGGAGTTGCTACACTACCAAAGCTAAGAGCCTTTGCCAAAGTTTGTTGGAAGACTGGGAACAGGGGTGGGGGGGTGGGGGATAGTAACTAACAGGGCTAAGAATTTAAAGCCAGGAGCCTGAAGGTTGAAGTGCCTATGAGCACATTTCAGAAGCTGTCCTGATACGGTGATTGTATTTGCTATCAACCTGAATTGTAGACTTCCTTAATATAGTTCTGTGTGGACTGCGAGCTTTCACCATGAATTTCAGACCCAGTAGAACAGTGGGATTGGTGTTGGGATGTATGAAAATGAAAGTGAGAGCATGAGGAACATGTCTAACCTCATGAGAATTTGTTTTGTGTTGCAGCTGTTATTGACAGGGACAGTTTCCCTTTGTTGAGTTATTAAAGGTCAGGTATGGCCATTGCAATGTAATAGACCGGATGATACCTTGCTGAAGGGAAAGGTCACGTTTTCTTCTAACAAAATTATGACATTATTCTTGGGAAGTTGATACAATTCTGAGGTAGAACAGTAATAATACATTGCTGACATTGACAATTGAATATAAACTAAATAATGACCTTTATAAACAGATGTGAGATATAAGACATTGGACATATTAATGACTTCATACCAGGCATCAAGAGATTATAGAACAACACCCTTAATGATATAACTGTATGTGGAACTCAACCTTCATATATAATTACCACTTAGTATAGTTTGTGACTGTAATTCTTAAGAATCACATAATTCCACACAGAATAAATAAATTCAGACGTGTGCTCTTCCATATATAATTACCACTTAGTATAGTTTGTGACTGTAATTCTTAAGAATCACATAATTCCACACAGAATAAATAAATTCATCATATGAGGGTGTAGTGCATTTTCAAGGGCTTAATGGTGCCATTAATTTCTATAATGCTTCCTAAGAAATGATATTTCTTTGGGCTTCTATTTTTATATGTAGAAGTAGTGGCTTCCACAGGCATTTCCTACAGTAATATCCTTCAGTTCACACACCATGGATTCAGTGTAGAGAGTCTGACAGTTACTGAGTTTTCTCTACTTCAATCACACTCCCTGAAATTGTGGAAATGACTTTAATATCTGTTTGAGGGACCACTGTGAGAAATAATTCCATACATTTGTACACTCACAGGTCTACTACAGTTATGTTTGAGACTCTTGGAATTACAATTAAATAGTATCAGTTGTTAATAATACCCAAATCTCTGTTACTCCTTTGTCCCAAGTGAATAAATCATTCAAGAAAAAAAAAGTTATATAAAGCTCTTGGAGTAAGGAGACTAAGAGAAAGACTAAGTGTATGAATCTTTGGCAATATGAGGAGGTCCTTTTATAAAAAATAAATTTCCCTTTCATTAAAGAGATTGTGGGACTACTAAGTGGCTCAAGTCTTGAGAATTGATTGAGTGACTGTGATAATCTATTCAGCTATTCAAGTAAGATTTCTTTTGAATTGGCCTACAAGTCTTCTGTTTATCAGAAGATGTTTCATCAGTATTATGTATAATATTTTTGCAT
>NW_006399897.1:1870829-1878604 GCF_000299155.1 Elephantulus edwardii | reverse complement strand
AACCTATTTAAGAAGCTAAGAAGCTATGCTGCTACACCAAAGGCATGTGAATAATTGCTTCTAAAATCCCAGCAAAGGGTCAGCTGTGGGTTGGTTTCAACTCTGGTACACAACAAGAAGCAGTTATAATCTAGGATATTTACTTTCTATAGTTTTTATTGTCATGTAAAGTAGAGTCAAAACCGACCCATAGCTGATCCTCCACCAGGTTTTCAGGAACAGTTAATCACATGGGAGGAGAGGCAGCTTCCAATGCACAAAACACTCATATTATGAAGAAATGCACTTAAAACCATTGATTTTTTTTTGTTCTCCTCTTCATCTAACATTAGTAAGGTATGTACGAGGTTGCAATATGTGATGATCATCTAATTCACAGGTGTTCAAAGTTATGACTTTAAAAATATGTTAAAAAATGAGAGGCAATGTTGTTTTTTTTTCGTCATCGTTGTTATGTGCCCTCAAGTCACTTGCGACTCATAGCAACCCTATGTACAACAGCTCTAAACCCTGCTCTATCCTGTGCAAATTTCACTGTCTCCAACACACCCACACCGATTGCCCCAGTGATGGAATCAATCCACCTCATAGAGGGTCTTCTACTTTTGCACTGTCCCTCCACCCTCCAAAGCATGATGTCCTTCTCCAAGCACTGGTCCCTCCTTGAAATAATGATGAAAAATAGAAAAAAAAGTATCTAAATTATTCTATAACTGACTTGTGGCAGTAATTGGAATAAAGCCCTGTTGTAAGTTAAGGACTACCTACATTTCATTCCTCCAAGAAAGAACCAGTAGCAAAATTTCTCCAAATCAGATTATTCTGATTAGTGCTTTGACACTGGTTTCTTTTATAATAATCACATTACTTTATGTTCAATAATTAAGTTTTGCCAATTGGACTAAGTTAGAATCATAGACTCACCAAGTTAGTACATAAATTGAATATTCATAATTATTAATTTTGACACTACATTTAGTGGGAAAGGGTCTTAATATTAATGTCAGAACATCAGTTAGTGCTACTTCTCAAACTTTAGAAAATGAAGTGAAAAGCATCTATACATGTGATTTATTTATTTATTTACTTTTAGTACGGCATGAAATGTTGACCCTGTTTCCCTATGCTCTTTATTGTTAAATCAATCAATCACATACACAGTGCACTGTAACGGTACATCTAGAATACTGGAACACTGAAGACTCAGTGCCTACTATTTCATGAAGTATTACTCATAATAATACTGCCTACATATTTCATTCTCAGAAAATCTTGTCAGACAAGTATCATTTCTGACCTTTATTTGATAACAAATTCAAAACATCTCACTAAGTATATGTAACTTCTTCTATCCTCATGAAATGTATCAAATACAGAAATTTGCTGGTTATTTTGTAGGGTCAACTCATGTTGAAACTCTGTTCATTTACAGAGTGTATAAATTTTTATGGGAGGAGACTGTCGCACCTTTCTCCCATGGAGTTGTCACTGGTGAATAGAAGTTGCTGATCTTTCAGTTAACAGCCCAATAATTAACCCACTATGTCATCTAAGGCCCTTATTTGTGAGCTGGTACTAGTAAAGATTTACTTAATAAAATATCAACTGACTGTTTGGAACACAGCTGATGTGTATATGTAGAATGAATACCCTAATATAGTCAATCAGTAGTTAAAATTGTAGTTAATATCATTATGTTTTCTACATCTCTCAAGCAGCATACACAGTTCATGGTAATATATTTGTACATAATTTTCCTTGACTTTCTTAACTTACATAAGATAAATTTTACTTTCTATGTTAACATTTTTTAGCTGTTAGGGTTAGAACTCATGAGATAGGGGAGGAAGAAGATCAAGATGGGTAAAAATGAGACATCAAAACCAGGAAGCAGATACTAACGTGTGGAATTAGTGTTTCATGTACATGAGTGACATCAGAGAAGAGTGGACCAGAATAAGAACCACCCAGTAAATTTTGAACTCTCCGTGAGAATGTGTCTAGAATCCAGCTCCAAGTCACCTCCTGATAAAGAAATTATAGCTAAAACCTCACCTCAGTGGCATTCTGCTTCCTACATTACTTCCTTTCCAGAAAGGAAGGCCTCTCCCTTTAGGGATTTGCCTAGTCTAATACATTTATCTCTGCTTGTTGTCTTAGTTTCTGCCTCTTTGCCTTTTTTCCTTGGCGTAGTGTCCCAGCAAGGCCTTGCCCTACGCTTTCAGCCTAGCGTTCCAATAAGGCTTCAACCTAGGCTCTCTGTCCACAACACCTCTGCCTACATGTCCACCTATGTGTCATTCCATCTGGAGAGGAAGGATGTGGTGTCAAAACAAACTCTTAAAGTCTTTTATTGCTCTTGCAGTCAGTTTCCATCTCAAAATGCTCAGTGGGCCTGCTAGGCTCTTATTCTCTGCAATTTGCCATTTTTTAATCAGAAATGGCTTGAAAAGCAGAAAGAAGCCTGTGCACTTGTGAGCCCACACTCACACATGTCTAGTCCACATCTCTAGATACTCTGGCTTGGGAGAGGCCAATGTTACTGTTGTAACAAGGACAGTGGGAGATGAGAACCACTGCTATGAAGAATGAGTAAATGGTCTCTGTGTGAAAAGTTTCTCGTACTAACTTCTTATTTCTTGGTTTCGTTATAGGATATAGTTAACAAGAGTACTGTCTTGAGCTCAAGAAAAGAAAGAAGTAATTTCTATAATTACTAAATTAGCCAATGAAAATCATCTATACCATGAAATAATTTGTTGAATATTCCTTGGAAGTCACTCAAAATACACAGTGGCTACAACAATGGATTTGAACATACAAAATGTCATGAACATGAAACACAATCAGACAATGTTTCTTTCTATTTTTATACAAGGAGTTGGCTACTTGACAGATAATAACAACAAAAGCATGTTTTTTTTCAGCAGTGTCTATTAGGTTATTAAAAAAAATCAAATGGTTTCCTGAATTGAGCTAATATTTGATTCACAATTTTTGAAATTTTTACAAATGGTTTTCAACTTTTTTGAAACAAAACAAAACAACCTCTCATTTTTTCCTTTTGAACTTGGTAAATGTGCATTATTATAAACTGTATGTCAAAGAATTATTAATAGGCACTGTATGTTTATTTCTATTAGTGATATATCCTCATTTCTTGTTTTTTTTAGTGACCACTCTACTCATTATCATTGAGTTAGAACTCATTCATAACTGATCCTCAATTGACTGTAGGGTGTGTGGGAGGAGTTGCTAGTTATTTGAATACCCTGAAAGCTGTGGCTTTTCAGTTAACAGCACAAGTACATACGGGCTAGGCTACTAGAGCTCCTCTTATTAGTGGTCATTCATGTAATAGTACCTTGTTAGCTATAATGGTGTATGACACAAACTTGTCATGAAAGACTAACATGTATAACTTGTATACTAGTTCTGGGTAACTTTCTATATAACATTTGACATTTTTTTTCCACCTATATCACAACTATGCAAATTTTTATGTATTTTAAAGATAATAGAACTGTAATGCAGGGAATTTAAAATAAACTGTTCCAAAGTATAACAAAACCAAATACAACTACCAAGAAGTAGATTCCTACTATGGGACAAAGTCTTCAGTGGAATTAGACTTTTGTGGAATCAGACTGTACCATCATTCTTTCATTGAATAATTGGTGAATTCAAACTTCTTGTCTTTCATTCAGCAGGTGAGTATTTAACCACCATATTTTCATGACTCCTTTTCAAAGATAGAGATCTAGTAAAAGGCAAAGTAATATTCAAACCCCAGCAATCTGAGTTGGTACTTTTATGTTACGATAATCAGTATAGGCAATTTATGAGTCTCCCAGGCCAGATCTCCAAAGGAACAAGCTTGAAATAACTTTCAAGTACTTATCTTAATGTGCCATTAATCTTTTGATGCTTAATATGAACTACAAAAGAAACTTTTATCTGCATCAAAGAAGAACTACCAAATAAATCACAAGTAGAATAACTATTACATTTTGTAATTTTGTTTTTTGTAATTAGTTTTTTTGATTTATAAGTTGTTACTTTCTTTGGTTTCAAGCAACTTGAAACCTTGGTAGTTTTGATGACCTATTCCCTGCAACTATTCCTTTCATATATGAACTTGGTTTTGCGTTAATATGTGCCTAAACATTAAAAGATCATGACTTTTCATAGGAAACCTCTTCTACTACATTCAGGGGTTGTAAATGCTTTCAAAATGCATTTTTGCTTAGAGAAATGGAATTCTTTCACTCAACTTGAGTTTTTCACGTTTTGGATTTTATCTAAGGATCCTTGTAAGAAATTCTAGCTTTTATTCAAAGGATTAAAACTCAAATATAAAGAGAAAGTATTTCTGTCTTCCTCACTTTTGTCTGCTAGCTGTACCAGCACGCATCCGCAGTCCCTCATGCCTTGCCACCAAGCCACTCAAAATTGAGGAAATCAAAGACTTTCTGCTCACGGCCAGGCAGAATGATGCAGAATCTGTCAAGATCAAGAAAAACCAGAATAATGGGAAGGTTAAGGTTTGGTGCAACAGGTAACATTATACCCTGGTTATTATAGACAAAGAAAAGGCGAGAAGCTGAAGCCCCCAGGTTTAGCAGTGAAGGAGTTGAAATGAACCAGCATGCTGATTTGAACAATAATATTTTTTTAAAAGAATAAATAGTTGGCATCTATAATTTATCTTGATCTTCCATAGGGTTCAAAACTAAATTAAAATGAACTTAAGACTTTCTGTTTGTTGTTTAATATTGACGGGTCTGCATTTTCCCTATGGTTAACAAACTTGCTTGACTATGTAAGGATTATAGTTGTGAACAATTCAAAATAAATTTCTTTAGGAATTTGTAAAGTCTTGAGTTGATTTTTGTGTACAATGTGAGATGTAGATCCCATTTCCCAGATTTAATTTGAATTGACTTCACGTTTCTATGTGAAACTTTTTCTAAATGCAAATGTCCAACTTATTATTGTTGTTGTTGTTGGTTGTCTTTAGTCGAGCATGACTCATAGTGACCCCATGAACAAAAGGCCTGAAGCCCTTCTATAATCATCAAAATTTATCAAAGTTCATAGAGTTGCTGGAGGCATATTATTTAGGAAGCGGATGCCACTCCTGCTTATTAATGACAGATGTGAACTCTGTCTTATCCAATGTCATCCTTATCACTCCTGACACAAATGAGGCCATTGCCACAGATGCTATATCAATCCATCTCCTTAGGCGTCTTCCATCCGCTTTTTCACTGACCTTCCACCTTTCCATACATGCGTGGTAAACCTTTCCAAAGAATTGCATTTCCTAACAACCTATCCAATGTATATGAGATGAAGCTTTGCTATCCTTGTCTCAAAGAACATTCTGGTTACACTTTCTCCAAGACTTATCTGTTTGTTCTTCTGAGAGTCCATAGGATATTCAGCACTCTTCTGCAACACCACGGCTCAAAAGCATTGATTCTTTGTCAGTTATTCTTAACTAATATCCAGTTGTCACCTACATAGCAGATATTTGGAAAGACTTTGGCTTGAACCAGGCTCACTTTAGTATTTAAACAGACATTGCTGCTCTTCAGTTCTTTGGAGAGGTCCCTGACTGCTGACTTTTACAATGCTATACCTCTCTAGATTTCCTAATTGCTGATCTAAGTAAGATTAAATTGCATTGATTGTGGATCCAAGTAACATTAAATTGTTGATTATTTTAGTATTTTTTATTTCCATTTATCATGATGTTGCCTTCTGGTCCAGTGGTGAGGATTTTGGTTTTGATGTTGAGATGTAACACATATTAAAGGATGCAGTCCTTGACCCTTTGCAGCAAGTGCCTCAAGTCCTTATTCCTTTCAGCAAGCAAAACTGTGTTATCTGCATAATACAAGTTGTACTACAATGATGATGTCACAGTCTTATTCAAAATGATTCCTCAGCATAGAATAGAAGTGGAGAAAGGATACAACCCTGACACACACCTTTTCTGATTTTATACCATACAGTGTTCACTTGCTCTGTTCAGACAACAGCTTTGTGGTCAAAGAATAGATTTTATAAAAATATAATTGTTTCAGAATTTCTGTTCTTCTAAATGTCAAGCTATAATTTGTTATGATCTACGTAATTTTATTTTTTTTTGCATTATCAACAAAGCACAAATAGAATTCTTCTGGTATCCTCTACTGTCAGGCAAGATCCAACCAACAACAGCAATTATACTCCTGGTGCTGCAGCCTCTTCAAACCCAGCCTGAAATTCTAGCAGTTCTCTTTCAATATACTGTTCTAGTAATTTTTGGATGATCTACAGTAATATTTTAATTGCATGTGATATTACTGAACAATTTACAATTCTGTTGGATTACTTTTCTTGGAATGAGAACAAATATGGATCTCTTCCAGTTAGTGAAAATTTTTAGTTTAGTTAGCTCCAAATTTTTTGGAACAGATTGGTGAGTGTGTCTAGTTGGAATATGATAGTTTGTATTACATCAATTTATGGAGTTTTTACTAAATTTATTCCTTATTTTCTTTTATGATTGTTGTGAGGTTTGGTAGGTACCTCATCCACTTTGATTTGTTTTTTATATATGGTTTGAATTGTGGATCTTATTTCAATTTTCTTTACGTGGATGTTCAGTTTTACTAGCATAGAGTTTTTAAAGTAGCAGGAGTTTCCCCATTTAATGAATTAATTATCTCATCAAATATTAATCCACTATAGGTAAATAGGCTGATTTGTGGATTCTCAAGTCTTTCCATTAATCTTTGTGCCTGTCATTATATGATAGTATGATGTTTTGATTACACTGTATAGCAGATTTTGATAACAGAGAGTATGATCCCTTCTTACCTTGTTTTCATTTTTCAAGAACTTTGATAATTTGATGTCTCTTTCTTTTCCAAATAAAGTTGGGAATTTCCTTTTCCATCTCCTTGAAAAATGACATTTATATCACTACAGGATTGCACTGAGCCTATAGATTCCTCATGGTAGGATTGTAATTTTCACAATGTTGAATCTTCTTGTGCATAAATATGAAATATTTTCCCATTTTGATATTGTGATGCCAACACAATAAACAACAAGTTGCATGGTTTGAATCCATTAGCTGCCCCGTGGAATAAAGATCAGCAATCTCCTCCTGATTTACTGATTTACTGCTTCTGAAAGCCCACTGGACTGTGAGCTGTCAGTTCCAATACCATAGTACACAACAACAAATACTGTATTGTTTGTTATAGTAGTATTTTGTGGATTTTCTTATATAGGTCTTTTGTATTTCCAGTTAGATTTATTCTTAAGTGTTTCATATTGTGGGTGGTTGGTGTAAATGGTATATAGCGTTTGTTATTTTCACTGCTTTCATTTTTACATTGTTGTTGTTGTTGTTGTTGTTGTTGTTGTTGTTGTTGTTGTTATGGGCCATCGAGTCGCTTGCGACTCATAGCGACCCTATTTACAACAGCCCTAA
Source organism: Elephantulus edwardii (assembly GCF_000299155.1). Taxonomy (NCBI): domain Eukaryota; kingdom Metazoa; phylum Chordata; class Mammalia; order Macroscelidea; family Macroscelididae; genus Elephantulus; species Elephantulus edwardii. The sequence goes on along the minus strand of NW_006399897.1, from coordinate 1,871,112 downwards.
ACTCTGCTCTGTCCTGTGCCAATCGCACTGTCTCCAGCACACCCATCCCAATTACCCTAGTCACTGAATCAATCCACCTCACACAGGGTCTTCCCCTGTTGTGCTGTCCCTCCACACTCCTAAGCATGATGTCCTTCTCCAAGGACCGGTCTCTCCTCACAACATGTCCAAAGTATGTTAGAAGGAGCCTCAGAATCCTTGCCTCCAAGGAGCCACCCGGTTTACCCCTTTCCAGGACAAATCTGTTTGTTTTCCTAGCAGTCCATGGTATTCTCAATACTCT
>NW_006399897.1:1861515-1869023 GCF_000299155.1 Elephantulus edwardii | reverse complement strand
GTTCTTTCCACAGATGTAATCGATCTGATTCCTATGCATACCATCAGGTGAAATCCAGGTAAATAACCTTCATTTATGTCTCTTAAAAAATGTATTTGCTATGAATAAATCATTGATTGTGCAAAATTCGATCATTCTCTCTCCAGCTCTGTATATTATTTTAATTATGCTGATGAAATTTCCCTACACCCATTAAATTGTCCAGCCATATGATTATGATTTTTAAATTCAGATGGGATAGACTCAATCTCATATTTTGATTCTGGAAAAAATGTTTCATTTTGTTCAGTTTAAACTTCAACTTGCACATGAGTGATGTGTGACTGTTCGACAGTCAGCAAATTTTTCTGGTAGTTCACATTATGATAAGTAAAGAAAGGACTCTGGATGCTAGGAAAGCAGCGCTTCAGGACTCTACCATGAATATCTCATGGGAAAATCTCATTGGCCTATGAAATTGTGTAGAAGTAGCACGTGGATTTCTAGTTTATTTTTGTAGGTTTTGAATTTAAAAAAAAAATCATCATTCTCTAAATAATATTTGTAATTTGTTACCTCTAGGCCAAACCTCACTAAAACATCACATTCTAAAGTCAATTCTGACTTATAGTGATCATTTATGGGATTTCTGAGGTGTTAAATCTTTTCAGTAGTTAATTGCCTCAGCTTCCTTCCATGAAGCAGCTTTCGGTTTGTGACCCAACACCTAACACTATCTTTCACTGTTGTTGTTGTTGTTGTACCGTTGAGTCAGAACTGACAAATAGCTGACCCTCATGAGGGTTTTAAGAGGCAGTTAATCACACAGGAGGAGATTGCCCATCCTTCTCCCATGGAGCAACTTATAGACTTGAACTGCATCCCTTCTGGATTGCAGCGCAGTTTCTTGCCATTAAGCCACCAGTGCATTTTAGCCATTCACATATAATGTTAATATCAAAAGGCAAGGTTTTGCTATTGTAATTTTTCTAAGTTCTTCTAGGATATTGTTGTTAAAAGTCTAGTCTTTTTTCTTACTAATTCTGTATTCCATCTCTTCCTTTCTGCTCTCTTATTCAATTCTACATGTTGATAATTTCTATATTGTCGGTCTTTTTATTTGAGACTGTATTTTCAAGATTTCTTTTGTTTCTTGTATTCCATTGGTTGTATCTCCTTTTTCTTGTAATGATTTTTCAAATGCTTCTATATCTCTTCTTGTGTCTTCTACTCTTTCTTCTCTCATTGGTAATTTATTGAGTAGCAATTCTTAGAGTTCCACATGGGAGTATTTATCTGATCTTCCTGTCTCTGAGGTCTTCTGGTCTCTAGGCCTTCCTGTTTCTGTGGTCTGGTCTACTTTTTTTATATGAATGTTTATTTGGTTTTCTCATAGTGTTTAAAACTATATGCTGCTGCCAGGACATTGTGTTGACTTCTTCTTAGCATGTATATAGCAGCTTCTGTTCTGTATGTAGCTACCTGGTAACAACCACAAAGCAATATTGTCATATATTGTATGTATGATGATGTTGATCTGGGGTTGGTTGTAGTTGCAGTCTTTAAGGTAGTGGTATGCCTTTAAGATATTACTATCAAAGTGAGAAAATGAAATATCCTGGATATGTTGTGCTTTAGGGACTGGCTGTGCTGCCATATGAGTTGGTGTGCAGAGGTGGAAATGCTTGGGTCTATACCTGTCTGAAGAGGCAAGCTGGCTTTTTTAAGCCAGTCAGGCACTATCTGCCAAAGTTCCAACAGTTCATAGGTATTGGAGGAATGTGCGTGTGTGTGTGTGTGTGTGTGTGTAATAACTGGGATTCCTTCTTTATAGTAATATCTGCATGCTAGCTCTTATCCACTGAGCATGCATTAAACATTCCTGGAAGCACAACTTTTCAAAATCTTTTAATCTGACTCTGGACATATCCCTTCCTTACCTGGGCACAAAATGGAGTCTGCCAAGTCACCTTGTCACCCAGTGATCAGCATATTTATCCAATTTCACCCTTGAGCAAATATTGAGCAAATCCCCAGCATCTCACTTACCCAGAAGAAGGATTTCATATGAATGGGAATATTTACAATGGGACTGAATTCTTGAGATAGGTTAAAAGTGAAAACACTGGTGAGGTATACTCCATTTTTGTAAATTTAACTTATTTACAGTATTAACACAAAGATATATTTTCCCTAATGGTTCTGTTATGTAGAGTGTGTGTGTGTGTGTGTGTGTGTATCCCGTAAGATTGGCACAGGATAGAGCAAGTTTTAGAGCTGTTGTACATAGGGTCTCTATGAGTTAAGGGTGACTCAACAGCACATAACAGCAACAACAACAAATGCAAAAAGGGCTTAGATCTTAACTTACTGTTTCTCAATATCCCTCTCCAAGGACTGGTCTCTCCTTGCAACATGCCCAAAATATGTCAGATGAAGCTTCAGAATCCTGTCCTCCAAGGAGCACCCTGGATTCTCTCTCTCCAGGGCAAACCTGTTTGTTCTTCTAGCAATCCATGGTATAGTCAACATTCTTCTCCAACACTGCTGCTCAAAGGCATCAATTACTGTTCTATCACCCCTGGTCACTGTCCAGCTTTCTGACCCATAGCCCACAATTGTGAAGACAATGGTCTGGAGCAGGCAAACTTTAGACTCTAGCCTGACGTCATTGCTCTTCAGTACTCTAGAGAGGTCCCGGACCGCTGACTTTCCTAATGCAATCCATCTCTTTATTTCTTGCCTGCTGGTACCAAGTGTTGATTGTTAAGCCATGCAAATTAAAACTTTTAAAAATCTCTATTTTTTCACTATGCATAATTATACTGCCACTTGACCCAGTGATGAGAATCTTTGTATTCTTGATGCTAAACCTCAATCCATATTGAAAGCTGAAGTCCTTGACCTTCTGCAGCAAGGGCTTCAGGTCCTCCTCAGTTTTAGCAAGAAGGGTTGTGTTATCTGCATACCACAGGTTGTTGATGAATCATCCTCCAATCCTCTTCATACAGACCAGTATCTGGATGATTTGTTCTGCATACAGATTGGAAAGGTATGGAGACAGAATACATCCCTGGCAGATACCCTTCCTGATTGAAAATGATGCAGTGTGTCCCTCGGTCTGATGAATACTTCTTGGTTCAAGTATAGGTTTCACATAAGCACAATTATGTTCTGGGATTCCCATTCTTCTCAGAGTCAGCCAAAGTTTGTTGTAATCCACACAGTCAAAAGCCTTTGCATAGTCAATGAAGAACAGATAGACATTAATCTGGTAGTCACTGCTTTTGGCCAAGATCCATCTAATATTAACTATAATATCCCTAGTATCACTATCTCTTCTAAACCCAGCCTCTACATCTGGTAGTTCTCTGTTGATATATTATTCCAAAGGTTTTTGGATAATTTTCAACAGAATCTTGCTTGCATGTGATATTAATGATATTGTTCGATAATTTCTGCACTCTGTAGGGTCATCTTTCTTTGAAATGGGAACAAATATGAATCTCTTCCAGTCAATTGGCCAGGTGGCTGTCCTCCAGATTTTGTGGCACAACTTAATGAGCACATCCAGGACAACACCTGTTTGTTGAAATATGTCAATTGGTATAGAGCCTTGTTTTTTGCCAATTCCTTCAGAGCAATTCAACGTTCCTCCTTCATCACCACAGGCTCTTGCTTATACGTTGTTTCATGAAATTCTTCTGTGTTAGCCAATTCCTTCTGGTACAGTGACTCTGTATACTCCTTCCATCTTTTTTTAATACTTATTGACCATTTAACATTCTGCCCAAGTATCCTTAAGTATTGCTACTCATGACGTGAATTTGTTTTCAACTCCTTCAGCTTAAGAAATGCTGAGCAACTTCGGCCCTTTTTATATTCCGACTGCAGCTATTGGTACATTTAATTACTGCTTTTTCATCCTGAGCTGCCCCTTGAAATTTTCTTCTCAGCTCTTTCTTTATTTCTTCCTTTAGCTTCAGCTTCTTGATGTTCTGATGCAATATTCAGAGTCTCATCTGACATCCATCTTGGTTTTTTCTTCCTCTTCAGCCTTTATAATGATCTTTTGCATTCTTTATGGACAGCATTCTTGATATCCGCTTACAGCTTATTTGGTGTTTGCTCATTATTGTTCAAGGCCTCAAACCTGTTCATGGGATGGTTTTGAAATTTGAGTGGGATAGACTTAAGGTCAAATTTTGGTTCCTGTGGATTTAATTTTAAGTTCTTCAACTTCAGCTTGAAATTGCATCTGAGTAGAATATACTTCTTGCTTAAAACTTATTTTTGGAATAAAACTAGACTTTAAAATATGTTTCTTATTTAACTTTAGAATATAAGATAAAGAATTATAAGAATATATATATCTTATCTCTTATTTCAACCACTTTTCTTAAGTAAATATAACTTATAACTCACCAAGGTTTTGTGTATAAGTAATAAAACTTTTTGCTCATTATAATAAATTTTAACATTTTCATAAATATATATATATATACCTGTTTATCAAAGTGATAATTAATACTCCTTGGGAGAAAAATAGTGCTCAGAATAAGAACATGTTTCTCTTGTTTTTGTTGTTGATGTTTCCATTTTTTCTTTTAATATAGGAAATTCTTGTGTATGTTTTATTAAAATCTTTTAAAAGTGAGAATCAACTGATTAAAACTCTTAAATGTTTGAAAGTTATTTTGCTTGACCTCTGAACATTAAAATAATATTGTGTATAGTGGAATAATTGAAAAAATATAGGTACATTTACCAGGGACTGTTTGAAAGAAAAATCTCCTCTGATACTATCCACTGTCACTGAAAACTCTCTCTCGAGGCTGCTATGAGTTCATTCTGACTTGACAGCCATGATGAGTTTGCTTTTATTTCTTTTAATAAAGAATTAAAAATTACAGGTTCATGACCTTTGAACAGCTGAAAGCGTTTATACAAAGCACCAACTTGAAGATGTATATGAAGAAAAAGGCGTGGTTATATAAAAAGCCAGCACATTAGGGAATTTTCTAATATAAGAAATATTTAAAAACCTACAAATTATTTGAAATAACAATGATTATAATTAATAGTAAATACAGATGATCAAAATTAAGTCCATATGAATATCATGCTTAACAATATTTATACCTGTGCTTGATTTTTTTTCCTATATAATCATGGCTGTAAATCACAGGGAAGGAGATTTTCCACCTGTCTCCCATAGAGAATCTGGTGGATTTGAACCATGTTTGTCTTGGGTTGACAGCCACCAGAGTTCACTAATTGCCTAATTATATTTTAGTATTAGTAAATCTTTATATGGCTAATCCAAATATATGATGCATATTCATGTTTATTAAATAGAAAACTTTCTCTCAGATAATTTTTAAGAAAATTTTTTTCAAGTAAAACTATATTGTTGACAATCAATAGCTAACTTGTCCACAAAGGACTTTGTAAAATACTTATCTCAAAATTTAGATTGGTATGGATGCTTAAAACTATTTTTAAATGCAATTAAATTTGTATAGGTGGCATTTAGCCAGAGAAGAGCAGCTGTCCCTATTGATATACAAAATTGTGCAGAAAATAGAGTTCTGGTTATTTTCACCATTCTAAATTCATTATATTTAAAATTTCAAATAAATGAAAGATACCATTTTTAAGCAACTATATTACTACTTTATATAGAAAACAAGGCTATAACATATACTAAAATCATCATAATATCATCATTGATGGTTTATTAGATATTATTTTATATCTAGAATACTTAGGATGCTGTTATAATGATCTTTTTAAATTATCATTAATTTGCATGAGCTAATACTAATTTGTGAATGAAATTGCTTGATTATCTATGACAAACATAGGTGGACACAGCTCATGTATTATAAGGATATTGGCTGGGCTGTTGTTAATTGTCACTGCTTTCTTCATTATTAATCCCTTTTTTTGAAATGGGAAATACATGGCCCTCAGAATGAGTAAATCAATGTTTCCTAATGCCTATGATGCTTCTTTATTATTAATTGTTGTTGTACACCACAGAGTCAGAACCGTTCCATAGCCTACCCTCCTGTGAGTTTTCAGAGGCAATCAATAGCACTGGAGAAGATTGTCCATCCTTCTCCCCTAGAGTGTGTGGTGTCCTCAAACCACACGCATTCAGGATTACAGCACAGCTTTTTGCCACTAGGCCACTAAAACTCCCTTATTATAATCTAGCAATTATTATTTTCTACATTAATGCCATAATATAATTAATTTTACTGTAAAAGATTTCTATCTTGAAATAGAATTTTTTTTTTCCGCAAGAATTGACTTGTAACTCAGCAGTAGAAACATTTTTTATATTTATTTTTTTAAAAAAGAATCTTAAAAGAGGATAAACCTTTCTTGTTTGCAGTACTCTTACAGGTAAAACTCCCTCAGAGCTCTAAGGAAGTAATTCATGGAGTGTTGAGCTGTTAATAACCCGAAGGCTATGTATTCAAATCTACCAGTGGCTTTGAGAGACCAAATGGTCCATTTCATACTGTGAAATTTATTGTCAGAGGTAGAGCTCAATAATTTTACAACAAATATTTCTCAAATAACTTTTTTCCTTTCTTGGATTCAATTTTATATCTTGGAATGAGCCGAGTAAAATATTTTGTTTGAATGCATGGGAATTGCTAATTTTAGGAACTAAAAAAGAAAATTAATGCAAGAATTTAGCATAGTAACTGGCTTAATATAAGCAAAATATTTGTAAAATAGAATAAAACTAAAATGCATGTCTAAGATTAGATGTTATACTCCATATTAATATTTTTTAAAAATTAAGCCAAATTTAAAAATGAGATTTTACATTTTTTTAAAATACTATGTCTTTTCCACAAGGATGATGAGGTAGACAACATTTGCCTTCAGGCACTCATACCAACACTACCTACTGATAGTTACAATAGCTTTGTTTAAAAAATTTGTATTTTTCTTCTGTTGAAATAAAACCCATTTTTTAAATTGTGATGTCAATGAAAGTTTACAAAATAAATTGAGTTGTTCACAATTGTTTTCAATTAGTCATCCATGCCTAAATTGGGCGGCTTCCTGGAGGCAAGGATTGTGAGGCTCCATCTAACATATTTTGGACATGTTGTGAGGAGAGAAGGGCCCTTGGAGAGGGACATCATGAGTGGGAAGGTGCAGGGTTAGCACAGGAGAGGAAGGCCCTCTAGGAGGTGGATTGATTCAGTGACTGGGATAATCAGGATGGGTATATTGTAAACAATAAGATTGGCAAAGGACAGATCAGAGTTTAGGGCTGTTGTACATAGGGTTGCAATGACTCACAAGCGACTCGACGACACATAAGAACAACAATATTGATTACAATACACACAATGTCTGATTGTCTATCCATTCCCTATTGGGGTTCTCTTCACCAACCATGTTGTTGTTGTTGTTGTTATGTGCTGTCGAGTCGCCTGCGACTCATAGTGACCCTATGCACAGCAGCCCTAAACTCCACCCTGTCCTGTGCCATACTA
>NW_006399897.1:1841105-1860710 GCF_000299155.1 Elephantulus edwardii | reverse complement strand
TCAATTCCTTAATAACTTCCACAGTGCCAAATTCAATAGCTACAAGATCTTAAATAGCTCTTTCTGCTGTACCTAGTTAAAAAAATAAAAAAGGACTGGATCTGAAATTCATTGCAACTGATCACATAGATTTTACCTTTTTTTACATACAGTAAAAGGCATATACTAGATCAACAGGTTGGGTGAAAGAAAAGGATATCATGCAGTGATAGTTCAAATTCAGTAGAACATAAATTCAAGCAGCAGCACCAAAAAAGGAAAGAAGCTTCTGCAGTTGCTTCCTTCCAGCAAGCAAAACATCTGGCTCTGGCTCTGGCTCTGTTTCAAGGACTCTGTTCTTTGACTCTTTCTCAAGCGTTCTAGCCCTTTCTCTGCCTGGCTCTGACAGTCTATGCCATCCCACAGTCTGACTAAAATCAGATTAGCTGTCTCTCTTATGTTGGTCTTCAAAGCTGTTGATGTTGAAGATTCCCAATTGAGGCAGTTAGGGACTGTGCACCCAGGAGATACTGAATTCATTTTACTTACTCATTTTCATGTGTCTATGTGGTTAGGTCTTAGACAATGGATAGAAAAGTCACTGTTAACATCCCTAACACCACAGTAACATATAAAAACAATAAAGCTTTTGTGAAACACTACACAACGTGGATGAGTCTATAGTATATTATGATGAGTGAATTAAGTCTTTTACAAAAGGAAAAAACTGTATAATATCACATATCTGTAACCACCATATTTTACAGAATATTTTTGAGAGTCTATTCAAGTCACATCCAAGAATGCCAAGCCCTCATCAAATATACAAGAAATATTTTAAGAGAAAGAAAAATAAAATGATAATTCCAAATATTCTTTGTTCTTATGCTTTCTATTTCATTATATTTGATTAGGAACTCTTTGTTTCAACTCATTTAAGTATTTTTAGTGTTTATTCTAATAAGAAATGTTTTATAACTAAAAATTCAAAAGACAGCAAAAGCGGTTATAAGCCGTATTTGCCTTCCCCCATCATTAGAATTTCATATTATTAAGATATTTTGTTATAATGAATGAACTAGTATTGATACATTATTATTCATTAAAGTTCTTTTTACTTTTTAATTTATATTTTTTTTAACCTAATATCCTAATATCTGACGGTCTAGTTGTAAGAAGCTGTGCCATAATTTCAAAGGTCCATGGTTTGAATCCACCATCTGTTCCACAGGAGAAGGATGGGCAATCTCCTTCCTTGTAATTTACTGCCTCTGAAGACCCTCTGGAGGGTCAGCTATGAGTAGATTCTGGTTCAACAGTACGCAAAAATAACAACAAAGCCCCCAAAAAAAGACAAAGATTGTCACCACTGAGCCAATTTGTAGCATTATGATGGATGGATTAGAGGTAGAGATTCTTAAGAATTTCCATTTGCTCTGCTCCACAATCAATGCTCTTGGCACCAGCAGTCAGGAAATAAAAAGACAAATTGCACTGAGAAAATCTGTGGTCAGGGATCTCTCCAGACTACTGAGAAGCAAAGATTTCAAGCTAGAGACTAGGGTGTGCCTGACCCAGGCCATGGTCTTCACAATTACTTGCTATGCATCAGCGAATTAACTGTACAGTGACTAAGGATGACAGAAGAAGAATCGATGCCTTGGAGTTGTGGCTCTTCAGAAGATAGTCAAGTGAACAAACAGGTCTGTCTTGAAGAGAGTGAAACCAAGTTTCTCCTTGGAGGCAATGATTTTGAAGTTCCATTTTGTGTACTTTGAACAATTGCCCGGGAGAGACCAATTTTTGAAGAAGGACATCATGCTTGGTAGGGTGGAGAGACAGCACAGAAGAGGAAGATCCTAGATGAAATAGATTGACTCAGTAACTGGGGTAATGGTGGTGGGTTTGTTGGAGTCAGACTGGCTCAGGATAGGGCAGGCTTCAGAGCTGTTGTACATAGGATGGGTATGAGTCTCTGACTCTACACACCTAACATAAAACAGCAATGTCCTTTTGTGTTCCAGGATCGCAACTGTTGCTCTTATTTTTGTTGTTGTATGGCATCAAGTTAGAACCAACTCATAACTAATCTTCCAGTGAGTTTTCAGAAGCAGTAAATTGAACAAGGAAAAAATTGTCCATGCTTCTCCCATAGAGCAGCTGGTGGATTTGAACATATTGCCTTTGGGATTGCAGTGCTGCTTTTTTACCACTAGGCCAATTATATTTCGTTTTTATGCTTCATTTTGCTCCTGTTAGCTGTGACAATTTTTCATGCATTGAGTGGTCTTAATTGTTTTCTAAAGTACTAGTCAGACAGATTTTAATGTGTCTAGGATCACAATGAGTCGCAGGGCACTTGATGGCGCATACAACAAACAACAACTCAGAACATTTTTTTTCCTTATTTTATTCATTGTTTTAAGAGACTGGGTTAATGTTTTGTTAGGAGAATGGTCACAAAGGCAAAGGTATCATTTATATAATGTTATATTCTGAGTGGAGATCTGGTGGCCTGGTGGTAAGAATCTGCAAGGCAAACCTGGAAGCCGGTGGGTCAATTCTACCAGCTACTCCATGGGAGTAGGATATACAATCTCTTTCCAATTGATTAACTGTCTCTGAAGATTCACTAGGTCAGATATGGATCAATTCTGACTCAGTGGTACACAACAACAACAACAATATATCAATAATACACTCCATCAACATGACTACACATTTGATGGAATAGGATTTGTTTTATTTATATATTCTAAAGTGCTTAACTCCTTTCCACACTGTAGAAAGTTCTATAGAAGTACATCATACACATGATTCATAATTAAGAAGTGTGTCTCTTCTGGTAATGGGTATTTATAATTATTCTGAATAGCGACATGGGACACTTTTATTTATCCCATATTTACTCATATATTTAATCATATTTATGGATAAATAGATGTTTAGCTTTTGCATTTAATTATATCTCAATAATCTATTATTTAGGTAGCATTGGTAGCTTAGTGGCAAGAAGTTGTGGTGCAATCTTGAAGGTATACAGTTCAAATTCACCAGCTGCTCTATGGGAAAAAAGAATGGACAATCTCCTTTAGGGCAATTAACTGTGTCAGAAAACACACTGGAGGCTCAGCTGTAGCTTGGTTCCAATTTGATGGTACACAACGACAATCATTCTTTATTTAACTTGGTTTTAGTTTTGGTCAAGGAAATGTTTTTCAGTAGGTCCTGTATTATTTTTACGTTCTCTTATTAATGTGTCTGTTGCTTTGTTCAACCCTCCATCTTTCTTGCGTTAACTTGTTACTGAATTGAAAACACCAAATATCCTAAGATTTTTGGTTGGCAGTGAGACATAACGTAGCCTCCAGGAAATTTTCCCTCTCTCTTAGTCTGTACGTGGCCTCAGCATGGTGACTGCAGTATTGTTATTTCCCTTGTAAACAATCTCTAGAACATTCAAGAAAACAAATACATTTTCAGTTTGCTTATTTATTGCTTTATTGTGGTAAAGTTGCAAATGATGACTTCCTAGTTCTTTACATGACAATCTAAACCTGGGAAATAAGTAAAATTTTTAAATGTTTACTCCATTAACTTATTCAAACATATATGTCAAACATACTTAAGAATCAGTCTTTTTAGTTTATTTTTATAAAATAGATAAAACTGCAGAGTTGTTTTATCACTATTTAGGTGTTTTTTTATTTTTTTTCATTTCATTCCTAATTTCCTGAAAAGCCAATGATAATTTCTAGTCATCCATGACAATTAATGGCCTTTGAAGGAAATTAGAGGAGAAGGAGGGAGGAAAGTGTGCACAGATGAATAAATGTAACCAATATCTTTGTAAATCTTCATTAAAATTAAAAAATTTTGAAATATAAAAACATTAAATATTAAAAAGTGATAACAAAGTTAGTGATGACTTTACAACTGTTTTTCCTAGGGAGACAAATTAAATAGTTGTTCTCTTGATACTTATAAAGGAAAAAGAAAAACAAACATAATCCCAAAAGCAAGGCACAGAAATTTAAGGGGAAAAGAATTGATGTTGCAATTTTGCATTTACATTATTGACAGAATACAAAATAGTTTATTATTTAACAAATACCTTTAGACCTAAAAATTAATAAAAATAGCAAAAGCTGTTAAGAAAACCTACTGGTATACTGTATTACTTACAGGACTCTAACTAAAAGGTTAGAAATACCAATGTACCAGGTCTTCATGAAACAAAGATGGGAAGTGTTTGTTTTTAAAACTGTCTGATTTCAGACTCTCTATGGAAAGCTATAATTAATTGGTCAGATATTATTAAATAGCATCTTTTTGTTTATTTTAGTAATAAGCTACCTCCATTAATATTCATGAAACTTTGAAATAAAATTGTATTTGTGAATTCTTAATTATAAATCTCTTTACTCTCCTTAGTATTGTCATTATTTTAAAAAAGTATGAAGCCTATATCTTTGATCTTATTTGGTTTTTTTGCCAGTTTTGCCAAAATTTAAAATTTATTCATTTAAAATATCTATGTCACATTCTTAGAGTTTGATTATCATATGTATGTTGTTGTTGTTTACCTTCAAGTAGGAACCGACCTACAACTGAACTTCCAGTAGATTTTCTGAGACAGTTAATAGAATGGGAAGAGATTGCCCATTTTTCTCCCCAGGACAGTTGATGGATTCAAACCTGCACCTCAGGATTGCAATGAATATTCTTATCATCAGAGCTCCCTGTCAAATGTATGTACTTCTCATTAAATTGAAATTCTGAAATAAAGAAGTCAATTGGTAAGTAAAACTTCATCTGAATCAATTACCATTTTCTGAACTCTCATCAAATCTCAAGATGAAACAGTTTGTGCTTTCTGAATAATAAGCCTTTCTAGCCAAATCATTATTGACATTCTTTCATTCATAAAAAATATCCTTTCATTATAGAGTCAGAAGGACATCACTATAGAATTAAAATGTCACAAAATAAGTAAAATAAAGGTAGGCAAGAGCATCATACTTTTCTACAGACAGTTTTAATATAAAAAACCAAGCACTTCATTGTAGTTGTTAGAAAGCTTACCTCCTGAAAGAGAGATTTTTAAATGTGCTATCATGGAAAACAATTAATACTTACCTTTCTGCCACATACTCATTTGTCTGTCTGTCTGTCTCTCTCTCTCTCTCTCTCTCTCTCTCTCTCTCTCTCTCACACACACACACACACACACACACACACACACACACACACACACGGAGAGGGATAGATTAGTTAATAATTAGCTTTTCCATATTAGGAAACTAGTGCCTAGAGAAATTCAATGTCTCTGGATTCCCAGGCAAATCATGAAGCTATACTGTGTCAGAACGAGAATATAATTAAGATCTATATTCAGATCTTTCCAGAGTCAAGGGCTTATGTTCTCTGCTTCTCCAAAATAAGAGGCTATTTATCACTCACTTATTCAATGGCTAACACTGGATTTGAAGAGGAAATGTGATGATGCAATAAATTATGAGTTGTGCAGCTAACCCAAAGATCATCAATGCAAATCCATCAGATGCTCTACTATTAACAAATGGATAGTATCTTCCAGTAAAGATTCCCAGCTCCCAAAACCTGATTAAAGATCACTGTGAATTGGAATTGATTCAAGAGCAATGTGTTTGGTTTGGATTTTGGTCTGCATTATTTTTCTATGTATATGACCTTGGATAATAGACTTAGCATTTCTTAAAGAAGGAGGCTATGAACAAAATCTTGAATTACCAAAGAAACATCAAAAGAATATTGAGAGACTATCTGGTATCACTGTAACAAAAGTAACTGGTTGACTGTGAAATATTACAGGAAGTACCAAATGATCAAGAGCCAATGGTAAGAAAAGAAGAAGACTAAACCATAGATAAAGCACTGGTAAAAATATGGCCTCAGAAATCTATGGAATACCAATTGCCGTGTTTCAAATGATAGGCACAGCTTTAGACATGCTCATCAATCTGTGTCAGGAAATTTGGAGGATAGCTTCCTGGCCAACTGTCCACAAGAAGTCCATATTTGTTCCCATTCCCAAGAAAAGTAATCCAAAAGAATGTGGAGATTACAGAACAGTATTATTAATAGCACAGTCAAGCAAAATACTGCTGAAAATAATTCAAGTTACTAAAGTAGTACATAAGCCAAGAATAGCCCAAATTGGATTTAGATGAGGCCATGACACCAGCAATATCATTACTGATGTCAGACAGATTCTTTAGAAAACAAAGAATACCACTAGAAAAATGTCTATTTGTGTTTTATTGACTACGCAAAGGTGTTTAATTGGATGAATTATAAAAATATTTTGGAAGCTCCAAACTGTCTTCCAGAATCGTTGTACCATTTTACAATCCCACCAAAAATGTTCAAGAGTTCCTTTCTCACCACATCCTCTCCAACATTTATTCCTTGCTGCCCTGTTAAACTTTGCCACTGTTACTAGAGTAGATGGTACCTCACAGTGGTTTTGCTTTGTATCTCTTTTATTGCCAGTGACTTGGAGCTTTTTTTCATGTGTCTGCTTACCATTTGGATATCTTCTTCTGTAAAAGTTTATCCCATGTCTTTCGCCCATTTTGTAATTAGGTTGTCAGTCTTTTTCTTGTGGCGGTCCAGGAGTATTCTGTAAACTTTCATTGTTTGGCACTTCCTCAAAAAGCTGAACATAGAAATTTCATATGATCCGACTATTCCACTACTTGAAATATACCCTAAGAAAATGAGAACTGAGGCATAAACAGGTTTATATACCATTGTTCATAACAGCATTGTTCACCACCACACTAATAGGGAAACAGCCCGAATGTTCCACCACATATGAATGGATTGCAAATTATGGTACATTCACACAATGGAATACTGCACAGCATGCAGGAACAATGGTTTTATAAATTATTATCTAACTTAAGAGGGACTTGAGAGCATTATGCTGAGTGAACTAACTCAGTCCCACACGGACGTATATTGTATAAAACCATTATTGTAGAATGAGTATAAGCATCCAATACAAGTGAGGGAGGATGGAAGCAGAGGGATGAGGATGTGAAGGTGGAGGGGAGATTAATCATGGAGTTGTACAATTTGAAGAGGGAGTGAGGGAAATTGGAAAAATCTGTTCTCAAAAATCAATGAATTCGAAATTTGTAAATAAACTAGTATATTAAAAATAATAATAAAAATAAATTGTAGCTGACACTTAATTGTGCTCATGTGAAACCTATACCTGACCAAAAAATCTGTTGTGCAAACAGAGCAAGGAAATACTATAAGGTTTAAAATTAAGACAGACATGTGTCAAAGTTGTATTCTTTCTCCATACCTATTCAATATTTTTGGTTTGCAAATCATTAGACAAGCAGAGCTTTATGAAAAAGAATCTCTTTCCAGGATTGGCAGAAGACAATAACATTCATTATGCAGATTTATTAAGTTGGATTGCTGAAAGTGAGGAGGAATCGAAGCACTTGCTGAAGAATATCAACCACTGCAGCCTTAAATATGGTTTGCATCTCGGCATCAAAACAACAACAACAAACCAAACACTTGGCCCTGGACCAACAGACAACATAATGATGTGTTGTTGTTAAGTATCATTGAGTCAAGTATAATTTAGAGCAACTCTATGAACAACTGACCTAAACTCTGCTCTATATTCTACTAACTATCCTCATCATCTCACACACTAAAACTAGGTTTTAGTTGAACTTGATGGGTCATTCATCTCATCAGGGGTTTTCTTCTTCACTGGCTTTCTAGCTTTCCAAATATAATGTCCTCCAAGGAATAGCCTCACCTACCTGCATGTCTAAAGTATGAAAGATGAAGCTTTACCATCTTTGCCTACAAGGAGTACTCTGGCAGCACTTTCTACAAGATGTATCTGTTTATTCTTTTGACAGTCTATGAAATATGCTGTACCCTTCTCCGGCACCACAACTCAAAGGCTTTAATTCTTTTTTGACATCCTTATTAACTGTCCAGCAAGCACTCTGATCTAGCAGGTGATTGAGAAGACCATGGCCTCAATCAGTTGAACCTTAGTTCAATCTATCATTATTGTTCATCATCATTTTTGAGACAGTGCACTTGCCCAATGCAATATGTCTTCTGATTTCCTGAATGATGTACCGAGGGTGCTAATTGTTGAGTCAAGCAAGATGAAATCTTTGCCAGCTTACATATTTTTTCCATCTGTAATGTTGTCTGTTGGTTCTGTGGTGAGGACCTAAGTTTACTTGATGTTGAGATGTAATCTATGCCAAAAGCTGCTGTCTTTGATTTTTTGCACCAAGTGTTTCATATTCTCCTCACGTTCATCAAACAGAGTTGTGTCATCCGCATAACACAGTTTGTTGACAAATCATCCTCAAATCCTGATGCCACATTCTTCTTTTAGGAGTCCAGTTTTGAAAATTATTTGTTCAACATAGAGATTGAATAGTTATGGAGAAATGATACAATAATGACACATGCTTTCCTGATTTTAAACAATGCAGAGTTCCCCTGCTCCTTTGTATAATACCTTCTTGATCTAGATATAGATTTCTCATGAACACAATTACATGTTTTAGAATTCCTATTCTTCTCAATGTTAGCCATAGTTTATTATGGTCCACACAGTTAAATGCTTGCACATAGTCATAAAACACTAATTGACATTCTTTTGATGGTCTATGTTTTCAGCTAGGATCCATCTGCCATCAAAAATTATATCCATGCTGCCACAGCTTCTTCTAAACACCGCTTGAACTTTCAGGTGTTCTCTGTCATTGTTCTAATCTAGTCATTTTGGGATGATCTTCAGCAATATTTTGTTCGCATGGCTCCAGAAACCCTATAAACCTGGAGAAACAAAGAAAGTTATAAATGTTTCAAGTCTTTCATTCATAGGGTTGCTATGAGTCATCTATGACTCAATAGCACTTAACAACAAGAACAACAACATTATATTAACAATATTAACCGATAATTCCTACATGATGTTGGATCATCTTTCTCAGGAATGGAGACAAATATGGATCTCTTCTAACTTTTTAGCCATGCAGCCGTCTTCCAAATTTCCTGGCATACACTGATCAGCACAACAAGGGACGCATCTGTTAGCTGCAAAATGTCAATTGATATTCCATAGATTCCTGGGATTTAATGTTTTTCCAGTGGCTAAATCCTGCCTTACCGTTGGCTTTTGTTAATATAGTACTTCCTGAAATTTTTCAGTGCCAATGAATTCTTTTTGGTTCAACCATTCTATGTATTCCTTCCATTTGTTATCTATCTATTTATCTAAATAAATTTGAAAAGTAGACATAGATAGGTTGACTATTTTTCCAGTTGAAATTAAATAAAAGGGAAAATCAAACTAAATTTTACTGTCATGGCATGAAATTACCATTTCGTCAATATAGCAGGCATAATATTTGTGTGTCACAAAGTCCATTCAGGCTCACAGAACTTGACTCATCATAACTAACAACAATACGGTAAGAAAAATTCAAATTTATTTCAATATCTTCGCATTCAATTAAATCAGATGAAAAAGTATTTTCTGGAGTTTTTGAATGAAAACATTTTCTTTGCTCTCTTTTGAAAGTGGAAAAAAAACCCAATTACCTTCTAATTATTGGGGCTTTAAGAAATATATAGTCTTTTTTACTCAATGATTAGGCACTTGGTTGCTGACCTAAAAATGGGAGAGTGATCCTATGGGGAATTTTTTTGGTTGCTATGAATTAGAATGTACTTGATGCCATATAAAAATAATAGCAACAACAAGAGTAATTAAATGCTTAATGACTATTTACTCAAAGAAGCACTTAAATATAACTGAATTAATATTAACAGTGGTGGCTTTCAAACTTAAATGTGCATACAAATGACCTTAAGACCTAGTTTAAAAGTTTACTTTGATTGTATAGATCTCTGAAGGTACTTGAGATGCTGCATGTTTAAGAGCCTCCACGTGTGAGTGTACCGTCAAATCAGATCTGACTGGTACAGGAGGAAATTGTCCCTCCTTCTCCGGCAGAGCGTCTGGTGGATTCGAACCGTGCGCCTTTGGGATTGTAGTTGCACGTCCTTGCCACTAGGCCACCAGACCAGGAGAAGATAACATAGATGAATGGGACCTTCTAAGACTCAAATCCCTATGCACATCCAAAAACTTCTCCAGTAGGGTAAAAAGGGAAGCCACTGACTGGGAAAAAGTATTCGGTAATACCATATCAGATAAGGGACTTATATCCAGAATTTATGAAATACTTGAGTACCACAACAAGATAAAGGTAAATAATCCAATAGAAAAATGGGCACAGGATATGAACAGGCACTTCACCGAAGACGACATTCAGATGGCTAACAAACACATGAAGAAATGCTCAAAATCCTTAGCCCTAAGAGAGATGCAAATTAAAACAACTATAAGATATCATCTCACCCCAGTCAAAATAGCAAAATTTAACAGAACAGCAAGCAACAAATGCTGGCGAGGTTGTGGAGAAACTGGAACCCTGATTCACTGTTGGTGGGAGTGTAAAATGGTGCAACCCCTGTGGAAAGCAGTATGGCGCTTTCTCAAAAAGTTGCAAATAGAGATACCATTTGACCCAGCAATTCCACTACTGGGAATATACCCTGAAGAGACCATAGCTGACATCCAAGCAGATATATGCACACCCATGTTTATTGCAGCTTTGTTCACAATAGCAAGGAGTTGGAAACAACCTAAGTGCCCATCAACAAACGAATGGCTAGAGAAGCTGTGGTATATTCGCACAATGGAATACTATGCTGCATTAAAAAACAAGGAACTCATACAATATTATTCAAAATGGTTGACTCTGGAGAACATTATGCTGAGTGAAATATCCCAGTCACAAAAGTACAAATATGACATGATGCCACTGTTGTAGAATGGGACTGTCCTTGGGGTTGGGGAGAGACTGAGTAAGATGGGTTCAATAATGTATACTGCACTGAAGCAGAGGAGGGAGAAAACTGTTTAAAAGAGATATATAACTAGGTATTTCTGCCATCAAGGAGACTAGAGCGAGGGCTACATGGTGGAGGGGACCTGGGGGAAGGTTTGTAAAACAATGAAAGAATCTTTTCTTTTACTTTTCCATAACTTTTGGACTCATGTACTTATAACTTGTTAGTCAAATTTGTGTCTTCTTAGGTTGCAACACCCCCATGATACATCTTCAAGGATATGAACATGTACGGCCAAGCACAATCAATAAGAGTGCATCTAAATTCCAAAATCAATCTCCATAATAGTCTATGTGTTTCCTACTGCCAAAGGGGCCCTTTAGAGTAGTGAGAGAAGATCTTCACCCTGAAACCCACAGCGTCCCTTTTCAGCAGGAAGTAGCTAAGAGAATACGCCATCCCCTTTTCCTTATGACTCAGGGAGAAGTCTCTCTCAGGGAAGAGTGATAGGGAATGGCAAAGGACACACTGACAAAGAAGATTAATCAGAACTGGCTTTGACAAGCACTGTGGCATTTGGACAAGAACAAACTGGGAGGAGGGTAGAGAGAATAGTGCAACAATGAGTGAATGGAAACCCAAAATATCTGTAAATGTTTATGAAAATTAATAAAATATAATTATAGGAAATAAAAAAGAGCCTCCACGTGATGCTGATGCTGTTAAACCACTCTAGTTTGTGGTTCTATTCTCTGCAACTGACTTAAGATATAGTGGCCGCTAGGACTTTACATATTACTTATCCTTACTGGAACAATTTTCAGGACTTAATTTTAATAAATTGATTTATTGACAACACTTATTGTACAGTAATACATTAGCTAACAAAGATTCAAAATGTACTGGATAGCAATGTGAAGTATTTACTAATATTTTGTTGTCTGATTTTTTCACCCTTTTTTCATTAATATAGATATTACCTAAAACAAAACTCCCTCTACACTATGCTTGATATTTTCCATCTTTTATTATCTTGCTCTTAAGTTATTTTAGACTTATCTTTTTAGCTCTCTGCATATAAACTCTTTGCACAGATAAACAATAAAGAGTTTAATTAATGTACTTCTGTTTTAATTAATAGAAAGTCGTACTGTAAGAGTTCTTTCAACAAGTTTTCGTTAAAAATTGAAATATCTGTCTATCCAATGTATTAAAACTGTTATAATTTTATTGTTCAAAATATATTAATTCATAAATTTATATTAGTTGATGACAACTCAACAACTAAGATTAGTAAAAATTCCTTGTTTTTAAAGGAAATTTTGCTTCAATAAGCATCAATTACATGTCTTGAGCACAGATCTTGTATGCATCTGTGTGGATTTATGAATTCCTAAGTGTTAACTCAATTTATCATATTTCTACACATTTTATCAAACTTGATAATTATGAGATGTTTTAAGGTGCATTTATATGTGCAAATAAATACACTTTCTTAGAATTCATTTTCTTTCAAATTTTAAAATTTGTGTCGTGTTGGTTCAAATTAAGTTTATTTGACTTACATATAATAATTTATACATACTAATCCTCTTTCAATTACACATTTTGTAAATATCATTTACCTTTACAGATTATATTATTATCCTTTTAATGTTGTTGTTGTTGTTATGTGCCATCGAGTCACCTGTGACACACAGTGACCCTGTGTCCAACAGCCCTAAACTGTGCCCTGTCCTGTGCCAGTCTCACTGTCTTTGACACACCCACCCCCACTGCTCCAGTCACTGAATCAATCCACCTCATAAAGTGATCTTCTTCTCCTGTGCTGTTTCTCCAGCCTCCCAAGGATGACGTCCCTCTCCAAGGACTGGTCCCTCCTTGCAACATGTCCAAAATATGTCAGACGAAGCTTCAGAATCCTTGCCTCCAAGGATCAGCCTACTTTAACGCTCTCCAGGATGAACCTGTTCATTTTCTTAGCAGTTCTTTGTATATTCAATACTCTTCTCCAGCACCACAGCTCAAAGGCATCAATTTTCTTTCTATCATCCCAAGCCATTGTCCAGCTCTCTGATACATAGCAAGTAATGGCAAAGACCATGCCTTGTATCAGGCATATCTTAGTCTCCAGAGTGACAGCATTGCTCTTAATACTCTGGAGAGGTCCCTAACAGCAGACTTTCCCATCATGATACATCTTTATTTTCCTGACTGCTGGTGCCAAGAGTTTTGATTATGGAACAAAGCAAACTAAAGCTGTTAACAATCTCAATCCCTTCACCACCCATCCTGATGCTGTCAATTGGGCCCAGTGGTGAGAATCTTTGTCTTCTTCATATTGAGCCTCAATCCGTATTGAAGGCTACAGTTCTTGACACTCTGCAGCAAACACTTAAGGTGCTCTTTAGTTTCAGCACGCAGAGGTGTATAATCTGCATAACGCAAATTGTTGATGAATCTTCCACAATCCTGATGCCACACTTCTCATAGAGTCCAGCCTCCTAGATAATCTGTTCTGCTTATAGGTTGAAAAGGTATGGAGATAAGGCACATCCCTGGCATACACCATTCACAATTTTGAACCATGCAAGTTTCAGGGCTATTGTACATAGGCCCACTATGAGTTGCAAGTGACTTGATGGTACAACAATAACAACTGCATATTCCCTAAATATTTTATTTAATCCTATTTCTTTGAAATGTTTGTTTTACTTTATGTTCTTGTGTATATGTAGTTATGTATTTATGTTTTATTTTATTCTGTGATATCTCAAAGCCAACATTCTGCATAAGTAATAATACTACATTATACTTTTGCCCAAATTTCACCAGCGTTCTAAATTTGAATATTAGATATTACTGAGGTACTTAGATAGATATCTTAATAAAATGTAAGAAGTTACCTGTTCTGTATTGTGTTGTAAGATTGCTTTATTTTTTTAATATAGACATCCTCAAGTGCTTTTTAATTAAATATCTGTTAAAATAACCACATTACATTTTCTCCTCCAATCTTTTGCAATGATGAGAAGAATTTCTTATTTGTTTTCTCTATATTAATAACACCATTTGGGACATTTTTCATAAATCTTGTTTGTCCTTGTAAATATACTTATTTCTATTTACTTTGGTATCTGTAATTTACTCCATATTTTCTTTTTCCTCCCATCTTTGCCTGATTTGGTATCACAATTATATTGCTGTTGCTAGGTGCCATCAAGTCCCATTTAACAAATAATAAAGTTGTGAACAACAGAGTGGAACCTTGCCCTAACCAACTCCATGATATAATCTCTGTAAAATTTAACCCATTGTTGCAATCACTGTGCCAAACCGTCTCACTATGGGTTCTCTTTTCTTTTGTTTGCCCTCTACTTTTCCAGCATGATATTTGTGAGACTAAATTTCATCATTGCTGCCTCTATGGAACACTCTGGTTCTTTTGGCATCAATGGGTTATTCAGGACTTTTTTCCCAACACCACAATTCAAAAGCTTTGGTCTTGCTCAATCATTATCCAAAGTCCATGTCCATACAAAGCAATGAACCTACCATGGTGTGTATCAGGTACATCTTTTTCTTTATACTGGAATTCTTGTTCTTTAGTCCTTTGGAAAGGTCCTTGGCAGCAGATATTTGCAGTGCAACATCTCTTTTGTTTTCTTGACTATTGCTACATCTCAAGGTGCTTGTAGACCCAAGCAAAATGAAAAAAAAACCCTGTCAACTTCAATCTTTTTTTCCATCTATCATGATGGTACCTATTACTTCACTTGAGCATTTTGATGTTGTGGTTTAATCTATAATAAGGGCTATTGTCTTTGATCTTCTTTGTGAAATCCTGAAAGTCTTCTTCACTTTCTACAAGCAAAATTAAGTCTTCTGTATAACACAGTTTGTTAATAATGATTATTCATCTAATCCTGATGTGATGTTTTTCTTTATATAGCCCAGCTTCTCAAAGTATTTGCTAAGCATGCAGATTGAATAGATGCGGAGAATTATACAACCATAACTTTCCTGATATTAAATTATACAATATCCCCTTGTTCTCTCCTTAGAACTATTTCTTTGACTATAAACAAGTTTCACATGAACAATATTGTGTGATTTGAAATTTTCATTCTTTTCAATGGAATTCGTCTTCATAATTTATTCTAATTTACTTAATTAAATGTTTTCGTGTATAATCATTAAAAACAAATAAATGTATTTTTGGTATTGCTCTCAGTCAGGATCCATCTGACATGATGACAATTATCTCATATTTCAGCCTTCTGAAACAAATTTTTAAGAATTTTTCTTCAATATTTTATTAAAGTTCATACATAATTAGTTGAGACAAATACTGTCTTTATATGTACATATGTGTGTTTGTGTTTGAAAGACAATGAGGAAGTATCAAAGTATTGTTTTTATTAAAAAAACATTTACTAAGGTTTCTCTTGAATTTACATTTTGTTTTTTTAAAAAATGGTTTTAAAAATAGTTTTATTTAGACTTACTATCATTTGTACAATTTTTTTCCTTTTAAAAGCTAAAGTCATTGTTCTACTGTTAAACATCATGTCAATTGCTATCCCATTGAGCACTGCAGCTTTACTTTTTTGCCAAGTCCTTCAATGCAGCTCAAACTTCTCCTCTTGAACTTCATAGCATCCTGTCTGTCACATGATCTGTCAAAGAATAAACTAATCTTTCTTGAAGAAAGTAAAACCAGGGGAGCTCCTTGAAGGAAAGGATAGTGATACTTTGTCTCACATACTTTAGGCCTGTTTTTAGGAGGGGCTAGGCATCAAAAAAGGTATCATTCTTAGAAAAGTAGAAGATAAGCAAAAGAGTGGAAGACCCTCAATAGGATGGACCGACCTAGTGACCTTAATAATTGGCTTGAGCATGGTGGATATATTGAGGATAAGGCGGTACAGGGCAATGTTTCAATCAGTTGTTCACACATTCATCATGAGTAGTCGTCAACTTCAAGGAACATGGAAGCAAAATTAATTGGATCAAATTTGAGCATCAAGCTCAGTTTAAAGCTCAAAAAGTGATTAGGGGGCATTGTCTCAGGCATTCCACAAGTCTCTATCAGACCAGTATGCCTGGCCATTTTTATAATTTTGGGTTTTGTTTTGAATTGTTTCCCCAGTCTATTCAGGACCCTCTATTATGAGTCTTTTCAGAGAAGTTAGTAGTAGTATGTTTTTACAAGTTATCATGTCAGAACCGACTCATAGTCGACACCTAGCAGGTTTTCAGAGACTATAAATCATAATTGTCAGTTCAAAAAATTTTTTAACCAATGAATTATTTAAGCGCAGCTTGGATATCTTCCTTCATTAGCATTGATTCTTAATCATAAGCCAAATCTTGAAATATTTCAGTGTCAAACAATTCTTTTTGATAAAGTGCTTTAAGGTTACTTAATTTTATTTTGACTTATCATTCAAAATTTTACCCGAAGAATCCTACAATGTTGCAACTCAAGTTTTATATATCTTTTTTCAATTCTTTCAGCTTGAAAAATGTTGAGCAAGTTCTTCCTTTTAATTGTTCAATTCCAGTTCTTAGTGTGAATTCCATTATAGTACTTGCTTTTGTATTCTAGAGCTGCCCATTGAAATTGTCTCTCCAACTACTTTACTTCTGCATAATTTCCCTTTATTTTGACTTATAAATGCTCCAGTGTAATTTTTAGAGTCTCTTCTGACAACCATTTTGATCTTTTCTTTATACTTTCTTTCAAATGACCTTTTGCTTTCTTCAAAGATGATATCTTTGATGTCATACCACAACTCATCTGATCTTCAATCATTAGTTCTCTATGCCTGAAACCTATCATGGAGCTGTAATAGACTAACAGCAGTATTTTTTTCAGGCTTATTTTCATTTTTTAAACTTCAATTTGTATTTGCTCATGAGACATTGATGGTCTCTTCCATATTCAGCAGCTGGACTTCTTTGACTGCTACAGTATTGAGCTTCTCAGATTCTTTACACAGATGTACTAATTCCTGTATCAAGTGAGGCCCATGTTTACAGTTTCTGTGTTTCTTAAAAAAGATGTTTGTAACGAATGTATAAGTTAAATACAAAATTCAAACATTCAGTCTCCAACATCGTTTCTGTCACCAAGTCCAACATTTCCAAATATGGCTCCTTCTACTTTCTTTCAAACTTTGCAATCAGGCTTAAATTATTGTTAATGTATTTTGATTGTATGTTTGGTCAATTATAAACAGCAAAAGTTTATTTTATTGTTGTTGTTATTAAGAGCCATCAAGTCACCTGCAACCCTATGTACTGCAGCTCTGAACCTTGCCCTGTCCTGACACAGTCTCACTGAGTCTGAAACACTAATCTCAATTGCCCCAGTTACTGTATCAATCCACCTCATCCAGGGACTCCTCTCCTGCACTGTCCCTACTCGCTTCCAAGCATAATGCCCTTCTCCAAGGACTAGTCTCTCCTGGTCACATGTGCAAAATATGTGAGACAGAGAACTTTAAAAATCTTAGCATCTGAGGAGAAACTAGGTTTCAACCTCTCTAAGACAGACCAATTTATTTTCTTGGCAGTCTATGGTATGTTCAAGACTTTTCCCCAGCACGACAATTCAAAGGCATCACTTTTTCTGTCATCCTTAGTCATTGTCCAGTACTCTGAACCATAGCAAGTAATTGCAAAGACTATTGCCTGGATTAGCTACACCTTAGCCTATAGACTGACATCTGTGCTTTTCAGCACTCTAGAGAGGTCACTGACAGTAAATTTCCCCAAAACAGTTCATCTTTTGATTTCTTGACTGCTGGTGTTAAGAGTGTTGATTGTGGGGCTGAGCAAGCTTTAATTGTTAATAACCTCAATCTCTTCTCTAACTACCATAGTGCAGTCAATTGGTCCAATGCTGAGAATCTTTGTCTTCTTGATATTGAAGACTATTTTGCTTGACCTTCCATAGCAAATGCTTCAGGTTTTCTTCAGTTTTAGCAAGCAACGTTTTGTCATCTGTATCACGTAGGTTGTTGATGAGTCTTCCCTCAATCTTGATGCCACATTCCTCCCCATAAAGCCCTGCTTCCCGAATTATCTGTTTTGAATATATATTGAAAAGGTATGGAGACAGAATGCATTTCTGACACACATCTTTCCTGATTTTTAACCATGCAATGTTTCCCCGCTCTGTTCTGAGGACTGCTTCCTGGTCCAAGTATAAGTTTCACATAAGCACAATCAACACTTCTGGGATTCACACAAGGATACCCATTGTAACCACTTGTATTTGATATTGTATTTTAAGTGCTTGCTAGGAAAATATGACCAAAAAAAAGGGAAATAAAAGGCATTCAGATTGGCAAAGAAATGGTTAAACTTTCAATATATGAAGATAATATGATAGTGTACAATGAAAATCCCAATGACTCAATAAATAACAGTTAGAGCTAATATGCCAATAGTAGAGTGGCAGGATAAAAGATCAATTTCTGAAAATCAGTGGGATTCCTCTACAGTATCAAAGAGAACTTAGAGAAGAAAACAAGAAAGCAATACATTTACAATAGCCAACCACACATTGAGGTATTTGAGAGCTAACCGAACTACAAGATGTTTCTGCAAGAAACAAAAGATTTAAAGAAATGGAAAAATTTGCCCTGCTAATAGATAGGCAGACTCAATATTGTGAAAATGACAATTCTATCAAAAACAATCCACATGTTCAATGCAATCCCATTACAGATAACAAATTCGTTTTTTAAAGAGCTTGAAAGAGAAATTGTTAAGTGTAGAGAAATAAGAGACTCAAATAAGCAAAACAGTTCTGAGAATCAAAAATGAAGTGGAAGGCATAACACTCCCTGTCCTCAAAACCTACTTTACAGTGGTAGTAAAAACAACATGGCATTGGTAAAATGACAGGCACATATACCAATGGAACAGGATTGAGAATCCAGAAATGGACACTGCTATCTATGGTTAACTGATATTTGACAATGAAATAAAATCTATCAAATGGGAAGATAACAAAATCTTCAACAAATGGTGCTGTCAAAATTAAACTGCTACCTGCAGAAAGCTGAAACAGAATCCACATCTCACACTATACACAAAAAATCGGCTCAAGATGGATCAGAGATATGGACCCAAAGCCCAAAATCATAAAGTTCATAAGAGACAAACTAAAATCAAGCTTAGAAGGCCTATTATATGGTATAAAGAGAATGCCAAATACAGATGGAAACACACAATCTGAAAAGGATAAAGAGGATAAATGGGGTCTTCTAAAGATTAAATCACTGTGTGCATCAATAACATTTTCCAACAGGATTAAAAGAAAAGCTACCAACTGGGAACAAACATTTGGCAATATTATCTCAGACAATAGTCTCATAATGAAAGTTTATAGATTACTTCTGGGCCTCCTCAAGTAAAAGCCTAATAACCCAAATACAAAATGGGCAATAGACATGGAAATAGTTTTCACAGAGGAAGATATTTGAATGGCCAACAGACAGATGAAGAAATGCTCCAAATCACTAGCAATAAGAGAGATGCAAATGCACCACAATGAGGTGCAACAATGAATGAATGGAAATCCAAAGTCTCTGTAAACTTCCACTATAAATTTAAAATAAAAGAGAAAAAGAGAAAAAAAAA
>NW_006399897.1:1833968-1838830 GCF_000299155.1 Elephantulus edwardii | reverse complement strand
CCTCAAACCTGTTCCTGAAATGGTTCTGAAATTCAGGTGGGATAGACTCAAGGTCATATTTTGGTTGCCTTGGATTTGGTTTAATTTTCCTCAGATTCAGCTTGAATTTGCATATGAGTAGTTGGTGGTCTGTTCCACAGTCAGCTCCTGGCCTAGTTTTCACAGCTGATATTGAGCTTCTCCAGAGGTTCTTTCCACAGATGTAATCGATCTGATTTCTATGCATACCATCAGATGTAATCCAGCTATATAACTTTCGTTTATGTCTCTTAAAAAATGACATTGTTGGTAGGATTGTAAAATGGTAAAACCACTCTGGAAGGCAGTTTATCACTTTTTCAGAGAGTTAAACCAAAAATTCCATATGACCCACTTCTTCAGAAAGCTAAACCTAGAAATTCCATTTGACCCTGCTATTTGATTGCTTAGAATATACCCCAAGAAAATAAGAACTGAGGCTCAAATGTAGATTTGTACACCAATGTTCATAGCAGCATTATTAAACATCACAAGAACATGGAAATAGCCCAGATGTACAACCACAAATGATTGGATTGAGAAATTATGTTACATTTACACAACGGAATATGATGTAGCACATAGGAGCAATAATTTTCCTTTTATAAAACTTTTTTTTTTAATTTTAATGAAAGTTTACAGAGACTTCGGATTTCCATTCATTCACTGTTGCACACTTTCCTCTCTGCCCACCCCTCCTGCTCAGTTCGCTTTTCTCTTTTAAAAGTAAAATAAAATAGAAATCTCTCATTGTTACACAATTCTTCACACCCACCTCCCAGTCCACTCCACTTATTCAGGTTTTATTCTGGACTCTTGTGATGATAATAATACTTAATCATATATTCCTCCTAAACAATTCTCCCTCATTTGTTTTAATGCATTAATACATTAATTATGCCCTCTTTATTTCTCCCCAACTCTGATGTCAGACTCGCTTTACAACAGTGGCATGATGAAGTATTTGTTCTTGTGTGACTGAGATATTTCCCTCAGCATAATGTTTTCCAGGGTCACCCGTTTTGTATATTTTATGAATTCCTTGTTTTTCAATGCAACATAATATTCCATTGTGTGAATATACCAAGGCTTCTCTAGCTATTTATTTTTTTGGGGGTGTGTGTGATTTTTTTAATTATTGTTCATTTGTTGGTGGGCACTTGGGTTGTTTACACCTCTTTGTTATTGTGAACAAAGCTGAAATAAACATGAATGTGCATATATCTGCTTGGGTGGCAGTTATGGTTTCTTTAGGGTATATTCCCAGTAGTGGAATTGCTGAGTCAAATAGTATTTTTAAATTTTTTTTATTATTATTAATTTTAATGAAAATTTACAGAGACTATGGATTTCCATTCATTCATTGTTGCACTTTTCTCCCTGTCCACCCCTGCCCACCGTACACTTTTCTCTTAGAAAAGTAAAGGAAAAATTCTTTCATTATTTTACAAGCCCTCCCCCCTGGGGCCATACTACTATGCAGTCTTCATTCTGGACTCCTGTCATGACAATAATAACTAATCACATATCCCTTTAAAACAGTTTTCTCCCTTATCTGTTTCAATGCAGTATACATTATTTATTCCATCGTTCTCAGTCTCCCTCCAACCCCGATGTCAGTCCTGTTTTATGACAGTGGCACTATGCAGTACTTGTCCTTTTGTGATTGAGATATTTCACTCAGCGTATGTCTCCTAGGGTCACCCATTTTGAATAATATTTCATGAGTTCCTTGTTTTGCAATGCAGCATAACATTCCTTTGTGTGAATATACTACAGCTTCTCTATCCATTCATTTGTTGATGGGCATTTAAGTTTTTTCCAACTACTTGCTATTGTGAACAAAGCCGTAATAAACATGGATGGCAATTGTAGTCTCTTTGGAGTATATTCCCAGAAGTGGAATTGCTGGGTCAATTGGTATCTCTATTTGCAACTTTTTGAGAAAGCACAACACTGCCTTCTACAATGATTGCACCATATTACACTTCCGCCAACATTGAATAAGGGTTCCAGTTTCTCCACAACCTCACCAGCATTTGGTGCTTGCTGTTCTGTTAAATTTTGCTGTTCTTACTGGAGTGAGATGATATCTCATCGTTGTTTTGATTTGCATCTCTTTTAGAGCTAGGGATTTTGAACATTTCTTTAAGACTCAAGCAAGATCCATACCTCACTCCATACACAAAACCCAACTCTAGTTGGATCATGCACATAGGACTAAAACCAAGGACTATAAACTTCATTAAAGAAAAGCTTTGAAGAATTCTAGAAGTCCTAATCCACAACATAAACAGTCTTCCAAGTATCCTGAAAAATCTACAACCAGAAGATAAAATAGATGAATGAGACCTTCTAAGAATCAAATCCAAAAACTTCTCCAACAGGGTAAAAAGGGAAGCCACAGACTAGGAAAAAAAAATATTTGGTAATGACATGTCAGATAAGAGGCTTATATCTAGAATTTATCAAATACTTGGGCACCACAACAAGATAAAGGTAAACAATTCAATTGAAAAATGGGTACGGGATATGAACAGATACTTCACCAAAGAAGACATTCAGATGGTCAACAAGCACATCAAATGGTATTTCTATTTGAAACTGTTTTACTACCTAATTTGGGAGGGGCTGGAGAACATTATGCTGAGTCAATTAACCCAGTCCCATAAGGACAAATACTTTATAAAACCATTATTTTAGAATGAGTATGATGATCCAAGGTAGGGGAAAAGTGGAAGCAGAGGGGGGAGGTTGGGCAGGGAGGGAGCTGTTAATCATAGGGTCTCAAAATTTGATGAAGAGGTGAAAGAAAAGTGAAAGACCATGTGTGAAAAATTTAAAAAACAAAACAAAACAAAACAATAACCCTGTATAAACATAAAAGAAAAGTATTTTGGGATTCCTGTTTTCTTCAAGGTTAGCCACAATTAGTTGTTTCCTCTTGTCTTTAGTAGTTAGTGCACCTATCTGAATAACAATTGTATTAAAAAGTCTTCATTGTATGTGAATGGATAGTATTGTCACTCACCTCATTGTATTTCAAACTAAATCTTGCAACACCCTTTTAACTCTGAAGACAGCATCATTCTTAATTTTTTTTTTCCCCCAGTGTGGTAGATCATATGATTCCATTGAAAGTAGCCACTGACTTCATTTACTAATGCTGGAATGTCTATCTTTATATGTCCAATTTAATTTTTAGACAGTTTCCAATCTTCATGCATTCACATTTTACACATCTATGTACCAGTTATAAATGGGTATATGCAGCTGTTTCTCCTCTTTTTTTAGTATATCAACTCCAAATGCTCTGTTTTATTATCATGTCTAACAGTGCATCTCTGTTGCTCATAAGGTTCCCACAGGACAGATGTTTCAAAGGAGGTTGTCCAATTTCTTACTCTGAAAGCTCTACTGTAACCTGTCCACCATGGACAGGTGACTCACTGGTATTAAAGTAGTATGTACACAGTTTCCAGCATTATAGCAAACAGTAAGCTACTTTGATACAGCTACTGACAGACAAGCCTGTACCCATAAAAGCAAACAATGAACAAGCAAGCAGATATATACAAAAACTATAACGTACATAGCATCACACAAGCTTATTCTGGAACTCTAGATATTTTAACAAGCAATCCTAAGATTCCTATTCATTATAAAATTTGAGACTTTTTCACAAGGTGTTTCATCTTAAAGGCATTCCTCTTCCCCATCCTCAAAAGTCTGGTGTGGTAATTTTTTCCAGACTTCAGGCATCACATCAAAATCCTTTTAAAATGTGTGGCTGCATAGATCCTTAAATCAGGATAAATCTACCTGAGCTATGCATCTATGGTATATTATACATCCCTGATAATTACACTTATTCTGTCATATCTCAACTATTTGTTTAACGCTAGCCTTCTATGAGGAACTTATGTTTTTTAAAAGTGGCCTATTTTGTTTGACATATATTTCCAGTGTCTACCACATAACTAAAAGGCATATAATTTAAACAAGGGTTTCAACTGAATGATGAATATAAATGTGTAATTAAATACAATTGTTCTGTAAGAATTAAAATTCTTTCTTCACATTCACTCTACCTACTTTTCCAGATGTAATTTCGGAGAGATTTTATGTTAAATGATTCTTAACTGTATATTCTGTTTTCTGTGTTTCAAATGTATTGTTTGCAAGTATGTATTTCCTAATGGCAATATATAATGTTCATATTCTACTTATTTAAAAGTCAATGATGGGTGGGTTATAATTTTCTACGAATATGAATTATTGGAGTAATTGGATTCAAGTAGAAACTCAAGCTTCAATTTGTTGAATGAATTAATAATTACTCATTATAAATTCATTTTGTTGAAAATATAACTAAACACACTCAATACAGTTCTACAGCTGTACTTATAGGTAAACCTGTAAAGGACAGCTGGTATGCAGAGTGTAAACTGCCAGATGTGGGATACAGTTTAAGAGGTTAACAGCTTGCCCTCTTTTCCACACCTTTTACTCTCTGCTTCAGTGACCTCCTGCCCTTCATACTCTAGCAAATTGTTTTGTCTGGAGTATTTTCTTGTCATTTGTCTGCTTTCAGTTATTTTCTCTTCTTCATTAAGGATCTATGCGATCCATTAAAAATATGGTGTCTTTTCTTTTTAATTGTAGTATATTTAGGTCAAAGTTCTGATCTATTGTTCATGCTTAGGAGTCACAGTTGACTCAACAGCACCTAACAACAATATATTATATGTTGAATACTCATATGTTTCTTATTAATACTTAATGTATATAACTATTGTTACATACTTTAAATTTCCTAAACAGTATTTTTAAATGATGTGTTC
>NW_006399897.1:1831269-1833868 GCF_000299155.1 Elephantulus edwardii | reverse complement strand
TCTAAATTTTTACATTTCTAAATGTTTTGTTTAATTTATACTTTTCTAATCTAGTCTTCTATTAAAATTTGTATTTTAACTAGTTTTCATTTTATTCATAAAATAGTTATCAGTCTTCTATTTCTTCAGTGATTTATCTTATAATGCGGTAAAAGAAAAAAAAACTATGGCAATTTCAATATAAGAAAAATCACTACATGAGCAGAGAACTTTGAAATGTTTTTGTCTAGATCTCATTTTTTTTAAAATTTAATGAAAGATTATAGACACCTTGATTTCCATTTATTCATTGTTGCACATTTTCCTCCCTGCCCACTCTTCAATTCTCCCAGTTCAAGTCTTTCTTTAAGAAGAAAAAAAATATTTCATTGTTATACAATCCTCCCCCCAGTCTACTTTATTATGTAGCTTTTATTCTGTACTCATGCCATGCAAATAATACCTAATAGTTTTCAAATTTTTCCAACACCATTTGTTAAAAAAAGCTGTCATTTCCCTACTTGACTAATTTTATCTCCTTGTCAAAAATCAGTTGACCATAAGTAGATGCGCTGATTTTTGAGTTTCAATTATATGCCATTGATATGTGTGTCTGTCTTTATACCAGTACCATGCTGTCTTGACCATTACACCAGAGTAGTAAGATTTAAAATCAGGGAGTGAGATACCTCCTACCTTGTTTCTTTTATTAAGGAGTGTTTTGCTTATCTGGGGCCTCTTTCCTTTCCAAATGAAATGGGAGATTGCCTTTTCCATCTCAGTGAAGAATGGAATTGGCATTTGCATTGGGATTTCATTGAACATTTAAATTGCCTTTTTATTGTCATTTTTACAATATTGAGTCTTCTTATATCCATGAGCAAGGTATATATTCTTCCATTTCTCCAGGTCTCTTTTTGCTTCTTGTAGTAATGTTTCGTAATTTTCTTTGAATAGATCATTTTGTTTTTCAGTAATATTTATTCCCAAGTATTTAATCTTGTGATTAGCTTTTGTGATGGCTATTTTTTATCATAGTCCCAGTTCTGTATTCTCTTTGTCACTGTAGACAAATCCAATTGATTTTTGTCAGTTGATCTTGGATCCTGACACTTTGCTGAATTGTTCAACTACGTCCAGTAGTTTTCTTGCTGAATTTTAAGGGTTTTCTAAGTAGACTATCATATCATCTGCATGGAGAGATAATTTTACCTCCTCTCTGCCAATTTGGATACCTCTTATTTCCTTCTCTTGCCTTATTGTTATCGCTAAGACTTCCAATACAATATTGAATAGGAGAGGTGACAGTAGCAATCCTTGCGTAGTTCCTGTCCTCTAAACGAATGCTTTAATCTCTCTCCACTGAGAACAATGTTGAGTCTTGGGTTGTGTATATACCTTTTACTATTCTTTTAGAACATATAGCACTTATCTGTCCATTTGCTTTACAGAGGTAATTTGTGGTTGCTGTGATGCTGAACACTGTGACACTGATGTGTCAAATATGATAATGTTTACCCATGGTGGACAGTGTTTGGTGGTTCTCCTCAATTAAAACAAGCTTGAAAGCAGGAGTGGCATCCACTTCCAAAGTAGCTTGCCTCCAGAAACCCTATGAACTTGGAGGAACGATGAAAGTTATACACGTATTTAGGTCTTTTATTTATAGGGTTGCTATGAGTCACCTACAACTCGATGGCACTTAACAACAACAACATATTGAGGAAATTCTTCTGTATTTCTATTTGATTGAGTGTTTAATTAGGAAAGGGTGTTGGATTTTATCCAAGCCTTTTTCTTCATCAACTGATCAGATCATGTGATTCTTGTTCTTTGCTTTGTTAATGTGATAGATTGCATTGTTTGTTCTTTTGTTGAACCATTCTTGCACAGCTGTTATGAATCCCACTTGGTCACGGAGAATTTTATTTTTTTAATGTATTGTTGGAATCTATTGGCCAAGATTTTATTCAGGATATTTGCATCTATATTCATGAAAGAATGAGACATATTGGCCTATAGTTTTCTATTTCAGTGGTGTCTTTGCCTGGCTTTGATATCAAGGATATGCTTGCTTCATATAATGAGTCTGGGAGAATTCCATCTTATTCTATTTCTGAAATAGTTTATGTAGAATTAGTGACAGTTCTTCCTTTAAAGTTCAATAAAATTCACTTGTAAAACCATCTGGTCCAGGGCTTTTTATTGGCTGGAAGTTGTTTTATTACCCTTCCAATTTCTTGTTTTTAAATGGGTCAGTTCAGGTTTTCAATTTCAGTTTGTTGGGAACAGAGAAGAAGAATCAGTAGTCAGAAAACATGGGCTTGGTGACAGGAATGAAGCTGGATACAGAATGATTGAATTTTATAAAATCAATGACTTATTCATTGCAAATACAATTTATAAGAGACACAAACGCAGGTTATACACATAGACTTCACCTAATGGTATGCATAGGAATCAGATCGACTACATCTGTGGAAGGAACTGCTGGAGAAGCTCAATATCAGCTGTGAAAACTAGGCCGGGGTCTGATTGTAGAAGAGACCACCAATTACTCATATGCAAGTTCAAGCTGAAGCTGAGGAAAATTAAGCCAAATCCACAGGAGCCAAAATAT
>NW_006399897.1:1804333-1828774 GCF_000299155.1 Elephantulus edwardii | reverse complement strand
TAGAGCCCAGCCTCTCGGATAATCTGCTCTGCATACATGTTGAAAAGGTATGGAGACAGGATGCATCCCTGGCGTACACCCTTCCCAATTTTGAACCCTGAAGTGTTGCCCTGCCCTGTTCTGACTACTGCCCCTTGGTCCAAGTATAGGTTTCGTAATAGCACAATTAAATGTTCTGGGATTCCCATTTTCTCTAGATTCTCCTATTTATTTGATTATACTTTTTTGTAATATTCCATTTTCAGTCTTTTTATTTTCGTTTTCTCTGTTGTGGCATTGCCCATTTAATCTCTTAATCAGATTATTTGTGTCTTTTCCTTCTTTTTCCTTTATTAATTTTTCTATGGTTTGTCAATTTTAATGACATTTTCGAAGAACCAACTCCTTGTTTGTTGATGAATTACTTTTCTGTTTTCTATTTCATTTATTCTGAATTAATTTTTTATAATTTTAGGGGTTGTTTTAGAAGGTCTTGACTTTTCTTGCTGTTCTTTTTCAATTTGTTTGAGATATGTTAGATAGTGAATGGTCCTTTTTTTCTGCCTATTGATGTATTGCTTATTGCTATAAATTGATTTCTAATTACTCCTTTGTCTGTTTTTTCATTGTCATTTGTTTCAAGGAAACTTTTATTTACTTTTTTTTTAATAGTACTCAGTCATTTTGGAAGCAGGAGTGGC
Source organism: Elephantulus edwardii (assembly GCF_000299155.1). Taxonomy (NCBI): domain Eukaryota; kingdom Metazoa; phylum Chordata; class Mammalia; order Macroscelidea; family Macroscelididae; genus Elephantulus; species Elephantulus edwardii. The sequence continues at coordinate 1,828,094 of NW_006399897.1, read as the reverse complement.
ATCTACTTCCATAAATAGGTTGCCTCCGGATACCCTATGGACTCAACGACACTTAACAACAACAACAACCCAGTCATTTTCATTCAAGGTGTTGTTCAGATTCCAAATGGATGTTTGTTTGTTTTTTCCCTTATCCTCTTATTTTGACTTCAAATTCTGTAGCATTTTGGTCTGAAAAGATAAATTTTAATATCTATGTTTGGGGTTTGTTTTTTTCTTTTTTTAATTTATTGATGATTGCTCTGTGACCTATAATATGTCTTACTCTTGAGAATGTCCCATGCACATTGGAGAAAAAGATGTACTATGCTTTCGGGGAGGGGTGCAGTAGCTATGAGATTGAGTTAGTTTATGATGTGATTTAATTCTTCAGCTTCTTTGTTGAGTTTCTTTCTGGTAGTTCTATATTTTCATGAGAGTGATGTATTGAAGTCTCCAACTATTATAGTAGTGTTGTCTATTTCCGTTTTCAGTTTTGTTAATATTTGTTTTATATAATATGCAGCTCTATCATATGGTGCATTGATATTTATTATTGCTATGTCCTCTTGTTCAATTGACCCTTTAAGCCATACGTAGTGACCTTCTTTGTCCTTTGTGATGGTTTTTGCATTGAATTTTTTTCCAGTGATTAATATTGCTACTCTGGCTTTTCTCTGGTTGCCATTTGCTTTTTATATTTTTTCCCACCTTTTTATTTTTAATTTTTCTTTATCTTCACTTTTCAAATGTGTCTCTTGTAGATAGCATATTGATAGATTTTGTGTTTTTATCCAATCTTCTAATCTTTTCCTGTTCAGTGGTGCACTTAAACCATTTATATTCAGTGTGATTATTGAGAGGTAAGGTTTTATTGCCATCATTGTGTTGAGTTCTTTTTGTTGTTGTTGCTAGTTACTTTGGTCCATCTTGCTTTCTGTGGCACTTCTGTAATAAGGAGATCTCTCAGGGTTTTCTGCAATGCTGATGTTGTTTTTACAAACTCCCTTAGGTTCTGTTTTTCTCCACATTTAGTGGACAATTTCATTGGGTACAGTATTCTTGGTTGACAACTGTATTCTTCGAGTATTCAATATATGTCATTCCAGTGTCTTCTTTCTCACATGGCTTCTACTGAGAAATTGGCACTTAATCTTCTCTGTTCTTCCTTATAGGTTACTCTTTGTTTCTCCTTCACTGCTTTCAGAATTTTTTCCTTATCTTTAATTCTGGCAAATCTGACAATGATATGGTGTTTTTCTTTTGGGGTCAGTACTATATGATGTTCTCTCAGCTTCTTGAATATATACTCCCTCATTCTTTATTATGTATGGAAAATGTTTTTCTAGTTATTATTCCACAATTTTTTCGGTGCCTTTAGTTGCTTCTTTCTGTTTGGGATTCCAATTATGCACATATAATTTCTTTTGATAGAGTCCCACATTTTTCTTATATTTTCTTCTTTTTCTTTACTTTTAATTTCTGCTCTTTGTTCTAGAAGATCTATGGTGACAATTCTATCTTCTATTTCATTGGTTCTGTATTCCATCTCTTCAACTCTCTTGTCTCCCTCTATCATGTTGACAGCTTCTGAAACATTGGATCTCATATTTGGATTTTGGTTTCTTGATTTTCTAGAGCCTCTAATACCTTGTTTGTTTTATCTGCATTGTTTTGGATTTTTTTTAAGCTTCTCTTGGGTTTTGCTTGCAGTGTCCTGTAATTCTTCAAGTTTGTCTTTCACCCATTGAAGATATTCAATCATTGATCTTTTAAATTCTGTGTCAGAAAGTCTAACAGACCTTCTGGTTTCAAGAAATGCATTAACATGCTGTCAATTTTTAGGGGTGACATCTTGCTCTGGGCTTGTATACGGTGTTAGGTAGCCTGCTTCTTTTGTGACATTGCTGTGGTAGAATTTTTCATACCTGAGGCCATAGCTGGTCTTGATGTGAAGTCATTGCTGCAGAAGAGGGTTAGGCAGATGCTTGCATAGATGCATGTAGGTTGGGCACACACACAGATACATTCAGGCACAGGTGGAGTTGGTGCTGGCACATATAGTAGAGCACCAGATGTCTCACTATCTTCTTTTAATGTGAAGGGGTCCCACGTGGTCCAGAAATAAGCAGTGACCCCCCCAAAAAACACCTCATTCAAATCCCCACTGTCTTTCTCCTGGTAGATGGGTCCTATCAGGGCTCCCTACTGAGGCTTGCTGCTCCCAGAGCTCCCAAACTGTTTTAATAATAGTTCTCACTCAAATTCCAGCTGTCCTACTCACTTCTTACTTATCTCTCTGTGCCTTGATCTTTTTTCAATGATTCTTCTCAGAGTCTAACAGTAGAGATTTATCTGTATTATCCATCCATCAATCAATAAGTTAATATATGAAACACACACTCTTTAGTGTATACAAAATGAAGTGTTAGTGGTTTGGATTTTCAGGTAGAAAAATAAACTCTTTGGTTATTAAATAACCATGTTTTAAAATTTAGATATATACACAAAGACTCACTATGAAAATAAAAATATGCTTAGTAAATTCTTAAGTGTCAGAAAATTCTTATTGAAGATGTAAACAACATTATTTCTAAATGTTTACAGAAAAAATAATATCTGAGTATACTGTTACTAGAAGAGAATAAAATTAAAAAGTTCATTTACCTCTCATCAGAGTTGCCTTCTAGTTAAACTCTCAGTGGGTTTTAGAAGATTATAGCTAATGTTGGATGATTTGCAACTAAAAGTATTGTCAATCTTTCTCCCCTGGAGCCTTTTATGGGTTCTAACTTCCAGAGAGAGACTTCCTTTGCTTTGGCAGTGCAATTGTTTAAGAACTGTGGTTGTTGTTGTTGCTGCTGTTGTTGTTGTTGTTGTTAAGTGCTGTCGAGTCATAGGCGACTCATAGTGACCCTATGAACAAAAGACCTGGACACTAGTATAACTTTTGTCCTTTCTCCAGATTTATAAGGTTTCCCAAGGCAAGTTAGTACTGCTTCCAAGCTTGTTTTAATTGAAGAGGTCCACTAAACGCTGTCCACCATGGGTAACCTTTCTCGCATTTGACACATCATTGTCACAATGTTCAGCTTCACAGCAAACATGAGTTACCCCTGTACAGCAAGTGGACAGACCAGGGCTATATGACCTAGAAGAATGTTTCAACAATTAAAGACAGGCCTGAGGGCTGCAGATTAAAAGCCACCCATATAGTGATAATTTTATCTCCTCTTTGCCAATGTGGATACTTATTTTTTTCTTTCATCCTATTACTATCGCTAAGACTATCAATACAATATTGACTAGGAGAATTGATAGTTGGCATCCTTGCCTACTTCCTGCTCTCAAAGGGAATCCCTTTCATCTCTCCAATTGAGGATGATCTTGTGTCTTGGTTTTGCATAATTCTGGTGCTGTTGTGGAGAAATTGGAACTCTTATTTACTGTTGATAGGAGTGTATAATGAAAGGTATTATAGGAGCAACTTACTCAGAAAGTTGGAAACAGAATTATAATTTGACCCAGTAAGTGCACTACTGGGAATATACCTTAATGAAACCAGAACCTCCACCCAAGCAGATGTATGCACACTCATGTTTATTGCTGCGTGGTTCACAATAGAAAAGAGATGGAAGCAACCCATCAACAAATGAATAGATAGAGAAGTGGTGGTATATTCATATATACATAATGGAATAACATGCAGCACTGAAAAACAAGGAACACATAAAATACTATACATAATGGGTGACCCTGGATGACATTATGATAAGTGAAATAGTTCAATAACAAAATTAAAAATACTGCATAATTCCACTGTTATAAAACAGGACGGACATTGGGAATTGGGGGAAAACTAGGAACAGAGGGGATAAATAATGAACAATGCATTGGAACAGATGAGGAAGAGTTGTTTAAAAGGAATATATGATTAGGCATTATTTGCATGACAATATTCCAGAGTAAGATGTGCATAGCAAAGTGAACTGGGGAGAAGGAGAGGGGTGAAATTGTGCAATAATGAATGAACTTTTTTAAAAATGGGAACTAGGGAGGGCAGGGAGGAAAATGTGCTATAATGAATTAATGGATATCCAAGTTTTCTATAAACTTTCATTAAAATCACCCTAAAAATTATTTTTTTAAAAAGAAATCAAAGATATATTGTATTAGGCAAATCTATTGATAATAACTTGTCCAAATTGCAAAAGAACAAGAATAGCAGTTTTTTTGTTTTTTTGGGTTTTTTTTTGAGTGTACAGGTTGGTTTATTTACAAATATACGGATGTTTCATCTTTTTTGTAAGAATGGCAGTTTTAAGGAAATTATGTGCTTAATCCAAGCCACAGTATTTTCTATTGTTTCTTATGTATTTGAAAGTTGGACAGTGAGTAAGGAAGTTCTAAAAAGAATTAATGCTTTAAAAAAAAGAATTAATGCTTTGAAGCTGTTTTGATGAAGAATATTGACTATATCATAGATTGAAAAATAACCAACAAACAAACACCAAAACCAAACCCAAACATGTCTGTTTTGGAAGGAGAAAGGGATCTTAATGTTCCTTAGAATCAAGAAAAATGAAACCTTGGCTATATTATCAGGACGGGTAAGACCTTGAGAAAAGACAATAATCTGGGAAGGCAGATCAGGCAAAGAGGGGAAGACCTCAAATAAGATGGAATGAAACAATAAGTTTGACCAAATTGGGGATTGTGAGTGTGGTGCAGGATAGATTAAGATTCTGATTTCTTGTTCTTAGGGCTCTTTTGAGTAATAATCCGTTCAATGCCACTTATAAACAACTACAACATTTCCAATGGTATGCCACTAGCCCATAAAATTCCTTTGTTCTTTTATTAAATGATATCTTAAACACAGTAACACGGAAAAGTTGTCCTTATGTATTCCTATGATGTTCTTTTTCCTCCTTCATAAAATAACAAAAGCCATAGATTGAAGCCTGTTGTTCTTGTTGTTTAGTGCCATTGAGTCGCAGGCAACTCATAGCGACCCTATGAAGGAGAGTCCTTGACTCTTGGGTGCCTTTCATCCTCTCTCCCAGTTTATAGGGTTTCCAGAGGCAAGTTATTATGGAAGTGGATGCCACTCCTCCTTCCAAAGATTGAAGCCTATATACCGAAAATACATGTATATAAAGATATAATGTTAGAACTGTTCAATGATCCCCTTTGATGAACAAATAGTTGTAGGAAAATTAAGAGTAGAATAGGAATACAATATTTCTTAGTGACATTACAGTCTTGATAGGATTTAAAGAAAGATTTCCTAAGGCTTGGCATGTAACAATTGTAACTCATTAGAAATAAAATGTGAAAGATTAGGAAAAGAGAGGAAGGATACTCAAAAAGATGGATCAGCATAGTAACTGTAGCATAGGGCTCAATTATATCAGAAATGCTGAAGATGGCACAGGCTAGGGCAGAGTTTAGATTAGTGGTTTAAATGTTCACTATGAATCATAGTTAATGGCATCTAATAAAAACAATAATAGAGATTAAATGGTTGGAAAGGTAGTAGAGAAAGGGGATCGCAGTATCAAGAAGACAGAGTTTTCAGGATTTAAATGTGTTTCACTGAATTTAGGTCTCTATAAAATGAAGTTCCTTGGCACTGGGGAGGAAAAAGACACATGGAAATCTCCAAGAGCTCCCAGGCTGATAGATGTAGGATAAAAATAAAGGTACTCTATCTGAATCCACAAAAAAAAAAAAGAGAAACTTTGTTAACAGCAGGCACTGTGGCCTTAAATTTATAACCTCCCATGGACTGCCAAAAGGACAAACAGGTATTTCTTGAAGAAGGTACAGCCAGACTCCTTCTTGAAGGAAAGGTTGGTAAAGTTTTGTTTCACATACTTGGGGCATGTTACTAGGAAACACTATTCCTTAGAAAAAGACATAATGCTTGGAAAGGTAGTGGGATGATGAAGGAGAGAAGAGACTCAACCACGTGGATTGACTGAATTGACACATCAACTGCAGCAATAGCTTGAGTGTGTCAGAGATTGCGAGGTTAACACAAGATAGGACAAGTTTCAGATATTTTTTTCATAGGAAAACTATAAGCCATGCTCAACTCAGTGGTACCCGTAACAACAAACTATGAAAGAATCAGTTGCTTTTTGTTAAAGCAACTATTATTAATATTTCTTTTTATTTTATGTGTATACTGTCAAATTGGATCTGACTGGTACAGGAGGCGATTGTTCCTCTTTCTTCAGCAGAGCATCTAGTGGATTTGAACTGTACACCTCCGGGATTGCAGTGCAGCTTCTTGCCACTAGGCCACCAGAGCTCGCCTATTATTAATATTTCTGCAATGACAGCACTCTTTAACTAAGACAGCAACCTAGAAAATGGTAAATACTATTTAATATATTCCTCATATTCACCTGTCCTCTTTCTTTCAACCTTATTATTTATTTTCTAGCATCAAGTCAAAATGACAATAATTAAAACTCAGGGAGTAAAAAAATGCTCCCACAATAAATGTCAATCATTCTTGTGCTATTACATATCATTTGTTTACTAATCAGCATATGTTAAATTATAGACATTAGTATTCTAGTCTTAATATTATAATTGAGTAATTATCAGTAATTAGTATAGTTTAAGAAGCTCAAAATAGATGCTGAAAGTCATGTATGTGCTGAGTCATTTTGCATGATCTATGTAAAAAAGACTTTAAAATATTTTTTCCTCAAACTTTGGAATGTCATTTATAAGATTTTGGAAGATTTTATGATACTCTACAACTATAAAGAACATTGAACAACTATCTAGAATTTCTTTTTAGTAATAGTTCTGTGAGATTTATAGCCTCTGAAAATCCATTGGAGGATCAGCTACAATCCTCCAATGAACTATGGTTCTGACTTGATTGTACACATCAATAATTACAGGAGTCAGAATAAAGCCTTTGCACACATTACAAAATTGTCCATATTGTACTAATACTTCAGAATATGTTATGCTACATGATAAGACACCTATACCTAATGGTATAAGTGTTAAAAAAGTTCTCACTCCTGGACCAATTGACAGTATCATCATAGATAAAGAAAAGATTGAAGTTGTCAAAAGTTTTATTGTACTTGGATCCACAAACAAATTCTGAAATAACATAGTTAATAAACAAAAAATATGCACTTCACTGAGAATATCTGTTGCTTAATACCTCTCCAAAGTGCCAAAGAGCAAACACATCAGTTTAGAAACTGGAGTGTCCCTGATCTAAGTCATGGTGTTTTCAATTGCTTCATATGCATATGAAAGTTGGACAATGAATAAGGGTTAGAGAAGAATCAATATCTTTGATTTGTCTGGTTAGTAAAGAATAGTTATTATCCCATGATCTGTCAAACTAACAAACATATCTTTGAAAAAGTGCAACCAGGATACTCCTTACAGGCAAGAAAGTTGAAACTCTTTTTCAAGTAATTTGGGCATGCTATCAGGAAAGACTGGTCAATGGAAAAAGAGATCATGTTGGGAAAGGGGAGGAATAGTAGAAGAAAAGAAACCCCTCATCAAGATGGACTGACACCATACTTTTTACAATGGGCTTGAGTGTATCAGAGATCATGAGGATGTCTCAGAAAGGGTAAAGTTCAGTTCTGTTATTTATAAGGCCCTTATGAGTTTTAGTCAACTTGAAGGCATCTAACAACAATGGCACAGTAGTTAAACATTTGACTGATAACCAAAATATGAGCCACGTGAACCCATGAGTTGCTCTTAAGGAAAAAAAAGTGAATAGGTTACAGGATCTAAAATTCAGTTGATTAGTTCTACTTTGTTCATTAGCATCAATATGTGTTGAAATTTACTCCATGACACACAACAACAATAAACACACGATAAAGAAGGTTTTGTATGTATGAAAACAAAGAATTTTGTAGTGGGAAGATTATCCTAGATTCTCCAAGAGAAGGTAATCTAAACAATCCATATGAAATGGATTTAGGAGAGTCAGGAAAAAGGTTAGCAGAACAGAATCACAGAGAAATTTACAATCAATTGTTACACACCAGGGAGTTGGACAATGACTTGGGAGGATAGAAGTAGAATTGATGCCTTTGAGCTGTGGTGCTGGAGAAGAGTATTGAATGTACCATGGACTGCTAAGAAAACAAACAGGTCATTGTGGAGAGGATTAAACAGGGCTATTCCTTGGAGGCAAGTATTCTGAGGTTTCGTCTGACCTACTTTGGACACGTTGCAAGAAGGGACCAGTCTTTGGAGAGGAACATCGTGATAGGAGGGTGGAGGGACAGCACAGGAGGGGAAGGCTCTCTATGAGGTGGATTGATTCGGTGACTGGGGTAATTGAGGTGGGTGTGTCAGAGACAGTGAGACTGGCACAGGACAGAGCAGAGTTTAGGGCGGTTGTACATAGGGTCGCTATGAGTCGCAAGTGACTTGACAGTACATAACAACAACAATAACAACAATTAAAAGAAAAGAACTTGTTCAACATTTCTAAAGCTGAGAGAACTGAAATAGAAATTTAAGCACTGAGTCCCAATTTTGAAGAATTCCTTTGACAATACATTGAATGATCCAGAAAACATCAAAGGAAGACGGAGGGAATACACAATCTCTGTACCCAAAAGAATTGACTAAAACTGAAAAATTTCAGGAAGTAAGCATATGAACAGAAGTATCATGTGAATTAAGGGTAAATTGAAGCTGCATTGAAGGCACTGGCAAAAAAAAATAAGGCTCAAGGAATTAATGGGATATGAATTTACATATTTCAAATGACAGATGCAGCTCTGGCTATGCTTAGCAGTCAATGCCAGGAAATTTGGAAGACAGTTGTCTTCCTGACTGCCTAGAAAAGATCCACGTTTATCCCTATTCCATAGAACAGTGATTCAACAGAAAGCAAAAATTATAGAACAATATATTTAATGTTTTGGAAGCAGGAGTGGCATTCTCTTCCTAAACAACATGACTCTGGAGACTATTATGAACTTTGATAAACAACAATAGTTATAGAAAAGCTTCAGGTCTTTTGTTCAAAGGGTCGCTATGAATGGTGCTCGACTCGACGGCAACTGACAACAACGACAGCACATACTTAATATTGCTTATAATAAGAATACAGCTAATTATCATTCAAAAACAGCTAGAAGAGTACGTAAATAGGGAACTGCCAGAAGTTCAAGCAGGATTTACAAGAGGTCATAGCACCAGGGATAACACTGCTAATATCAGATAGATAGATCTTAGCTGAATGTAAAGAATGCCAGAAGAATGTCTATTTATGTTTCATTGACTATGCAAAAGCATTTGACTGCATGGATCACAACAAACTGTGGATGACTCTGAGGAGAATGGGAATCCCAGAACATTTGATTGTACTTAAGTGAAACCTATACTTGGACCAGGAGGCTGTTGTCAGAACTGAGCAAGGGAAGACAGCATGGTTCAAAATTGAGAAAGGTGTACACCAGGGATGTGTCCTATCTATTTTCAATCTATTTGCAGAACTGATTATCTGGGAAGCTGGGCTCTATGAGGAGAAATATGGCATCAGGATTGGAGGAAGATTCATCAATAATCTGTGTTATGCAGATGACACAACCACAGTTGCTGAAACAGTAGAATCTGAAGTGCTTGCTGCAGAAGGTCAAGGACTGCAGCCTTCAAAATGAACTGAAACTCAGTATCAAGAACACAATGATTCTCACCACAGGGACGATTGGTAGCAATGTGATGGATGGCGAAGAGATTGAGACTGTAAACAGCTTTAGTTTACTTGAATCCACAATCAACACTTTTGACACCAGTAGCCAGGAGATTAAAAGACGTATTGTGCTGGGAAAGGCTCTGTCAGAGACCTTTCCAAAGTACTGAAGAGCAATGATGTCAGTCTGGAGACTAAGGTGCACCTGATACATGTCATGGTCTTTGCAATCACTTGCTAAGCATCAGAAAGCTGGACAATGAAGTAGAACTAGGAAATATTCTATAATAATACAGTAGTTTGTAATGTGATTTTTAGACACGGCATATGTGGCTCACTATTTGAGCATAAATTTATATACCTGTGATCACTTGAATTTGTAAGTCATATATTTAATTTCAGGAGAAAATGAAGTCAAGCAACTCTAGTTCAGATGTGATGTTCATTTATTAGACTTGAGAAGCACAAATGAGCAAACAAGTTTGCATCTTTGCCTTCCCGATGACTAACAGTCCTTGGTGGTAAAGGGTTTACATGCTGGACTATTAACTAAGAGGTTAGCACTTAGAAAACACTAGCCTTTCCCACAGAAGAATGATGGACTTTTTCCTTTCTTAAAGATTATCAACCTTGAAAATCATAAGGTGGAATCAATTCAAGGGCAGTAGATGGATAACTGACGACTGGATAAAACTTTATATGCTGTCCCTCTGTCAGACCACACTCAGTGGCAGAGTTCTGCTACTATATCTCAGGCTATAGCTTCACTCCTAACAAAACGCTGAAGAAAGTACATTACATTTATTTCTGTTAATATTTTCATTCTTATGAGGTGCCTTACGTCTTGATTTAACCTCTAGAATACAAGAGTTTGCTCTCTGGGGAATATCACTTTTATTCTCGAAGCAACTCAAAAGTATGTTTCAAAACATTTTGATGGAAATTGGAAATTTAAGACACTTTCCTTTTAGGAATGTAGCAGATTAGAAAGAATAAAAATTGGAAAATTGTTTGTGTGTCTTTTTACACAGAACACTTTTGATGCAATGCAATGATTGAACATGCCTAGGCTAACCAAAAGGTCTGCTCTTAACACCACCTAGCCACTCCACTGGAGGAATATATGGTGATCAACTTCCACAAATTCACTGAAAACTTCACAAGCTCTTTGAAAATCCTCTAGGACAGCTCTATTTTTTTTTCTCTAAAGTGCTATCAATCAGAATTGTCTTGGTTGTACACAAAACCAAGGGAAATATATGCATGAGTTCAAATTGAAAAGACTCTTGAACAAAATTTTTTAAGAAAAACAAAAAAAATCAACAAGATTTATTGTCCTAATATGTGTTTAAAGTTTGAATACATACATCATTATATATATGAAACAGAAATTTGCCACATCTCACTTTATGTGAAGGTGAATAATTTGCTACATTTATCAATTCACTAGACATGCAAAATGATGATGCTGTCTCTATTACCACATTAAAATAATACCCCCATTACTGTGGGTCAGAACTATGTACAGAGTGTGAGAGAATAAATGTAAATGAATATTATATAGCTGACTCAATTTAACACTTGAAAAATGTGTGAGTCATGCCATTAAGGCTGTGCATAAAACTCAGAAAGGAAAAAAAAATATTCCCAGTAACAATCATGAAGTAGTTAGGCTGGATCATTTCTTAACAGCTGTGTGCAAATTATTCCTTATCAATGGCCATGGGAAACATTGTCAACATCTGGAGTTTTTATTAAACAAAAACTGACTGCTACCATTTGATTGCTCTTTCCCAAAGCAGAGATTAAATAATAGTCCATCCGACACCTGCTGCAGGAGATTCATCAGAGCAGTCTATCCTCTTCATTAAACACAAAGTAGCATCATCCCTGCATTTTCCAGTATACATTATACAGTATACAGTGTGTGTGTATGCACATGTGTATGGACACATGCACATAAGTGATATTAAAATTGAAAATTAAAGAATACTGATTCTTAAAACCCACACTTCCTTTTAAAATAAAAATAAAATTTAACCAAAATTAGAACATTACATTATAAAGTTATCTTTATTTTTCTGTGAATTTTTGACTCTATGTTCTTTAAGGAGCTATATTCATCTAGTGGTTAAAGTATTTGGCTTCTACTCTAAAGGACACAGGCTCAAACTCACTAGTAGCTCTGTGGGAGAAAGATGAGGCAGTCTTCTTCCTTAAAGATCACTAACTGATAAATATTACTGAGCAGCTTTACTTTGTCTCATTGGGTCACTATGATTGTGAATTTATTTGTTTGTTATGTATTTAGTTATAAATTTAATATATTACTATATATTATATATTAATATATATCATTATTATAACACAACTTAAGGACTATTCACACTCAGAAGAAACTGTCATGACTCATAATAATTTACAAAGCCAGAAATGGTGAAAACCCATTAAAGGAAAAGCTGGAAGAAGAAGATCATCTATTTTCATACTTTTTTCCTCATATAGACATAAAGATTACTTTTCTGATATATAGGAAATTGAGCTAAATTTCAACTGAGACATTGCCTATGTCAAATAATGTTCATCCTAATAAACATAAAAGAAAGCTTTTGTATTTGCACATGGAAGGAATTTTTCCTTAGATTTTACACATTAAAGGTAGTATAGGTATATTAGGTATCACGAATGAGTCTTGTTTGAAAGTGCATTTGTCTTTGCCACAACAAAAAGATTCCTGGTGACATAGTGTGTTATGAATTGGGGGGCTCACTCTAAGGTCAGAAGTTTCAGTCTACTAATCACTCCTTGAAATAAGATAAAGAGTCTGCTATTATAAAAAGATTCAAAATCTCACCCAACATGAGGGTGAGCATGAGTCAGAACCAACTTCAGGACAGTGAGTTGTTGGGGATACCAGAAATTATGAGGATGGCACAGTATAGAATCACTTTTAGATCTGTTGTATTCAGATTCATTAGACCACTATTAGTTGTACTCAATTCAACTGCAATTACTAGCAACAATAACATTACCTATGTTACCAATTGCGATTCCAAGTAATATAAAATCATTGACAATTCTTGTATTTTGTCCATATCTTATGATGTTCATTGAAAATCATGGCCCAGGCAAATTGACATATTTTGGGAGAACACAATACAATCCATGAAACTCTTCTTTATATAATTCAGAAAGAGTTTATGGTCCACCTTAATCTGGCATGATTTCATTACCATAAAAAGAAAAAAAGATCTTGTTTCCAAATATAGTTACATGCACTGTGACTTCATCTATTAGTGGAGGAAGCATCCCTGGAGACACAATTCAAATCATAGCAGATAGACCTGTTGATGAATTGGCTGTCAAGGGAATCACTCAAGTTGTTTCTCAGTATTCAAATGCAAACGTGCTGTCAAGTTGATTTCTTTTTTTTTTCCAAGTTGATTTCTACTCATAGTTGAAGAGACTGTAAATTTCACAGGAGGAAATGCCTGCCTTTCTCCTGCAGAGTTGCTGGTGTTTTTGACTAAATAGGTATTGTCTGTGGATTAGCAGTGTAACTCTCTACAGACTATAGCATTAGAGCTCTTAGTCTCTCACAAGGACTCATTCCCTTGGGTTATTTTTATTCCCCGTTGGGAAAGAAGTTCTAAAAATGATAAATTCAGAAAAACATGTCCAAAGAACAAAGAAACTGGAAAGAATACATGCAGTCCCTGGAACAAAAAGAGTTAGTTGACACTAAAAACCTCAGGAAGTATCATAAAACAAAGCCAATTTTGCTGTTGTTGTTGGTTGCCTTTGAGTAGAGCATGACTCATAGCGATCCCATGAACAAAAGGTCTGAAGCCCCTCTACAACCATCATCATTTATCAAAGTTCACAGGGTTTCCGGAGGCATGTTATTTCCAAACCTGTCATAAATGTTGTTGTTATAGCAACCTTATGTACAACAGCTCTGAACCCTTCCCTGTACTAAGCCCATCTCACTAACTCCAACACATTAACTCCCATCGCCCCAGTCATTGTATTAATCCATCTCATCCAGTGTCTTTCTCTGCAGTGCTATCCATCCACCCTTCTGAGCATGATGTCCTTTTCCAAGGACTGATGCCTCCTCGCCATGTGCCCAAAGTAAATGAGGCAGAGTTTCAAAATCTTAGCCTCTAAGGAGAGACTTGATTTCACCATTTCCAAGACAGACCAATATGTTTCCTTGGCATTCCATGGTATGTTCAAGACTCTTCTCCAGCACCACAACTTGAAGGCATCTATTCTTCTTTCATCTTTAGTCATTGTTCACCTCTCTAAAGTTTAACAAGTCATTGAGATGATCATGGCCTGGTTTAGACATACTTCTGTATCTAGACTGACTTCATTGCTCTTCAGCACTCTGGAGAGGTCCATGACAGCAGATTTTCCCAATGCAATTAGTCTTTGATTTCTTGACTGCTGGTATTAAGAGTGCTGATTGTGGATCTGAGTAAGTTGTAATTGATAACAACCTCAATCTCTTCTCCATCTATTATTGTGCTGCCAATTGGCCCCGTGGTAAAAATCTTTGTCTTCTTGATGCTGAGCTTCAATCCATATTGAAGACTACAGTACTTGACCTTTTGCAGCAAGTTCTTCAGGTCTTCTTCAATTTCAGCAAGCAAGGTTGTGTCATCTGTATATCATAGGTTGTTGATGAGTCTACCTCCAATCTTGATGCCACACACCTCTTCATAAATCCTGCTTCCCAAATGATCTGTTTTGCATACAGATTGAAAAAGTAATGGGGACAGGAAACATCCCTGATGCACTAATTTCCTGATTTTGAAACATGCAGTGTTACCTTGGTCTGTTCTGAGGACTGCTTTTTGGTCCAAGCATAGGTTTCATATAAGCACAATGAAGTGTTCTGCAATTCCCATTTTTCTCAAGGTTAGTTACAATTTGACCGTGATCCACACAACCAAATGCCTTTGCATAGCCAATGAAACACAGATATACATTCATCTGGTACTCTCTGCTTTTTGCCAAGGTTCACCTGACATTTGCAATAATGTCCCTAGTGCTATGACCTCTCCTAAACCCAGGTTGTATTTCTTGTAGTTTTCTGTCAATGTATTCTTCAAGTCTTTTCTGGAAAATCTTCAGTAGGATTTTTCTAGTGTGTGATATTATTGATATTGTTCAATAATTTCCATACTCTGTAGGATTACCTTTTTTTGAAATGATAAATTTCATGGAGGACACTAGCAAAAAATAAGGTTTCAGGAATTGATAAGATACCAATTGACATCTTTCAGCTCTCAGATTCAGCCCTGGACATGCTCACAAGTCTACGCCAGGAATTTTGAGGCTAGCTACTTGGCTGACTGCCTGTTCCCATTCCCAAAAACTGTGATCCAACATGATGTGAAAAATATCAAACAATATATTTAATATCACATGAAAGCAAAATATTACTGGAGATCATCCAAAACCAGCTAGAATATTGCATCAACAGAGAATTGCCAGAGGTTCAAATTGATTTTAGAATTAATCATGATCCCAGGAATATAATCTCTGATGTCAAATAGCACATGGATGAAATTAACGACTATCAGAAGAATTTCTATTTGTGTATTATTGACTATGCAAAGGCATTTGACCATGTGGATCATACTATGGCTAACATTGGTAAGAAAGAGAATTCCATAATTATGTAAAACACATAATTACGTGATTACAAAAACTGTGACTAGACCAAAAAGATGATGTGCAAAGATAGCAAGGAACCATTTCTTGTTTTATAATCAGGAATGATGTGTTTTAGTGTCATGTCCTTTTTTTGTACCTATTCAATCTGTATTGTAAGCAAATAATTCAAGAACTGAACTCTGTGAAAAAGAATGTGGTATCAAGACCAGAGGAAGCCCCATCAACAGCCTGTATTACATAGATGGTATTACCTTGGCTATTGAAAGTGAGAAGATTTGAAATGCTAGGACAGAAATTCTCACCACTGCACCGAAAAGTAGCATCATGATAGAAAAAGGCTGAAATTTTCAATATTCTATCTTACTTGGAACTAGAAAACGATAGAATTGGTGGTTTGGAGATTTGGTCTTGGATAAGAGTACTGAATATTTCATGAACTGCCAAAAGAATAGGCAGGAAAATCCTTGAAAATGTGCAGCCGAAACACTCCTTGGATGCAAGAATGGAGAAACTTGACCTCACATACTTTGGGAATTCTGTTAGGAGAGGGTTTTTCTTGGAAGGAGATCTATTGATGGAAGGTCTTAGGGTCAGTGAAAGAAAGGAAGGTTCATGATAACAAGATACATTGACACAGTGACTGCAACAATGGACTCAACTATATCAGAGATAATGAAGATGGCACAAGATATGACAAGGTTAAAAATCAATGTTCACAGGATCTCTGAGTCATACTCACATATGAGACATGTTGATTCCTGTCGAGTGGAACATGGCTCATAATGACCCTATGAACAAAAGGCCTGAGGCCTTTCTATAACTATCGTCACTTTTCAAAGTTCATAGAGTTTTCAGAGGCATGTTGTTTAGGAAGTGGATGTCACTTCTGCTTCCAAACCTGGCTTAAACTGGAAACTCTACCAAACACTGTCCACCATGGGTAACCGTTATGACAGTTGACACCACAATGACACAAAGAGACATAGGACATCTGAAAGCAATAACAACTCTGTTGTTAAGAAAGTTTTTCTGACTCAAAAGACAGATATTCATTTCATATAACAAAAGCATTGCTTAAAAAAATTCCTGAAGCATATCAACGTATTTGCAATTCTCTTGTCTTGCTTATATAGTTGTTGAATGTTAACAAGAGAAGTAGAAGAAAAAATGGTACACGTAAGACTCAATTTTCCCTTTATTAGAAAAGTAAATACTCATAAAAAATCAATGTACCTTGAATTAACATTTGTTGCCAAATAAACTCACATTTAAAGATAAGTGAGAATGGATATTTGTTTAAAGTGATTTTTAGGTCAGCCAACAAACAATGTGGACACCACTGTCTTAGAGTTGCCATAATCAACATCTTCAAAGCTTTGATCATGCTTCCAGTTTGTCATTCTATAATCAATTAATGGTAGTAGTTTAACAATCAAGGTCAATTAACAATAATTGTAGATTAAATTATGTCTTCTCAAAGCATGGTATTATAAAAAAAGTAGTGTAGTCCCAGCCTCTATAATTATGCATATGATCTCCTTAAGTATTATGTTGTTATGTTAATGAGACAATAGAGGTAAAAGGTGTGTCTTAAACATGATGACTTTTGATATGTAAAAAGAGTTGATTAGATCTAGAGTGGAGCAAGTGGTGGTGGAAAACACAGGTTAAATGGATGTACTTAAAGAAATAAAAAAACATAGGAATGGTATAGAGAGTCAAGTTTCTTCCCACAGAGCTGACAGAAGAAGGCCATTGTTCTACAGCCAGTCCCCTAAATTTGAACTTCTAGAATTCTGAACCTTGAAAACATAAATAGCACTTTCTTAAAGTCCTTCATTTATTGTAAATCTGTTAAAAATCAAGACAACAACATATTTTTCAACCAATTTATTTGTGTTAGCCCTGTCAAAGTGATTAAAGATGAACATCTTTGTATATTCTTTTTCCTTTGAGATTATTATGTGTATATAGAATCATGATTGAGATGGAAAGAACTTAAGTAGACTTTTTCCTCGTTCTCTCTCTCCAAGAAGATACATTAATGTAAAACAGATGTTCATATACCATTTCCAAAATTACCTAAGGAGATATGCACTCTTGGTGTTCCTTGGTGACCTATTCCAATGTCTATGTTCATGTTACGTAAAAAAACACTAGCCTACAATATCAGCCTTTTTCAAGTACAATTCTCTCAGTACCAGAGAGCTGAACTCAATGAACTTTCAAGGTCTCTTCTAAGGATATTATCAAATTCGCCTGACTCTAGTCTCAGGAATTGTTTATATCCACATGAGGTCAATGCCGCCTCTCTCTTATTAATTTTCCTGCCATCTGGGCTGCCAGATGTAGTGAGAACAGGGAGGAACTCCACCCAGGGGAAGAAAAGACAAGTCCGCCAACAGCTCTGAGTCAGCTTCAAAACTGATTCTTTTCTTTGTTAACCAAGATCTGTTCTCTTATTAACTAAGACTCTGGATATACAGCACATTGAATAGCTATTTAGATGGTGTAAAAAAAAAAAAAAAACCACCCAAACCAACAAAACCCTCAAATTAAGAAACAACTCAGAGTTATGATAGGTAGATAACACTTTTTACACTTCTTTCTTTGTGAAATTGTCTGAAACCTTTTCCTTTTTTTCCTAGCTAGTAATATGCTGAACTACAGCTGGGAAATTAGTGCTCAAAGATAGCAAAGATGAGCTTAACTCACAAGAAGAAATTAAAAGTAGCTTAAGGTAGGGAAACTTGGAGACTGAGAACATTCTATGATACCGATAGAAAATAATTCTTAAAAGTTAAGTTCTTAAAAAAAAAAGTTAAGTTCTTCCTTGTAAATTATCGCAAGAATATAGGATGTGCAAAAAAGTAAAGCAACCTACTGATGACATAAAATCTACCTCAAATTTCTCTACTTTTTGCTCTTGAATGTTTTACTTGTTTTCTACCTTGAATATTATCACACTGAAAATCACATGAGAGATTCTAGTCATTAATTTTTAATTATACTTTTAAACAGTTTAATGACTTTGTATAGATAATGAGTAAGGAAGAGTGTTAGAAAGTGTAAAATAGATTATTTAAGGAATAATCTATCCTTTAAATTGCACTGCTGATGAAAAATATTGAATATACTATGGATTTCAAAAAGAAAAAATATAATCTGTTGTGAAAAAAAGTATAGCAAGAGTGTTCTGTAGATCAAGACTGATGACATTACATCTCACATATTTTGGACATGTTATTATGAGGCACCAGTTGGGGTGGAGGAGGGACATCATGCTTGGAAAAAATAAAGGATCAGTGAAGGGAGGATCCTCAACAAAATGTATTGACAATATGACTGCAACGTTTGGCTTAGACACAGCAGAATGTGAGGATAACACAGAATGAGACAAGATTTTGTTCTGTTATGCATAGGGCTACTGAGGATTGGAGCTAACGAAGTGGCATTAAACAGAACTGTTTGTTATTGGTTATTGTTGCTGTTGTTGTTATTATTGATTGCCTTCAAGTTGAGCATGACTCATAGCCACCCTATGAACAAAGGGCATGAAGTCTTTCTACAGATAACAAAATTTGTGAAAGTTTATGGAGTTTCTGGAGGTATGTTATTTAGGAATTGGATGCATGAAAATTTTCTCCAGTCATTGATTCTTCCTTGATAACCTGGCTTAAGAACATGTCACGAAGTCTCACCATTGTTCACTTCTAAGAAAGGTTCTGCTTGTATTTTTCCAAAGACAGATTTGCTTGTTCTTTCCCATAGTCTATGATGGAGTTAATATTGTTAACCAGCTTCATAATTCAAAGGCATGAATTCTTTTTTGGCCTTCCTTACTAATTACATAGTTTCTCATGTATGTGAGATGATTGAAAATATCATGGCTTCACTTAGGTTATTATTAGAACTTATGTGACTTTTTTTTTTCTTTTCAAGTTTGTTTGCAGTGTGTTTTCCAAGTGTTTGCTACAAAGAGTCAAGGACTGTGACCTTAAATATGGATTGCAGCTCAACCTCAAGAAAATAAAGATGCCATCCCTGGGCCAATTGGCAGCACCATGACAGCTGGAGAAGAGATTGAGATTGTTAACAGTTTCAGCTTGCTCAGGTCCACCATCAGAACTCTTGGCACGAGCAGTCAGGAAATCAAAAGACGGATTGCATTTGGAAAAATCTGCTGACAATAACTCTCCAAAGTGGAAAAGAATAATGAAGTCAGTCTAGAGACTAAGTTGTGCCTGATCCACGCCATGGTTTTCACAATTATTTGCTATGAATCAGAGAGCTGGGCAATTACTAAGGATGACAAAAGAATCAGTGTCTTTGAATTGTGGTACTGGAGTACAGTATAGAACATATCATGGACTCCAAAAGAACAAACAGGTCTTTCATGGAGAAAATGAAACCAAGTTGCTCCTTGGAGGCAAAGATTTTGAAGCTCTCTTTCATCATATTATAAAAAGGACCAGCCCTTGGAGCAGGACATCATGCATGTAATGATGGAGGGATAACACAGGAGAAGATCCTGCATGAGATGGATTGACACAGTAATTAGGATAATGGGGTAATTATGTCAGAGACAGTGAAAGTGGCTCAGAATAGGACAAGGTTCAAGCTCTCATGAATAGGGTCATTGTAAAAACAGAAAAGACCATATGGAGACCATGATATATACCTTTACCAACATCACAAGGGAGAACTGTCCCTTCCACAGCATTAATACCATAAAACCAGTTCCCAGGAGGTCAGACATATTCTCTCATGTTCCTATGCTTCTTTCTACTCATCCCAACACCAATCTTACTGTGTTGTTGAGTCTAAAATCTGATGTGATAGCTCATAGATCACACAGAACCATGTTGGGAAACTCAAAATATTATATTTCAGATTAATAAAAGAACACGATCAAGACATCTCCAGAAATATACACACAGACAGTTTTGTCTTGAGCTTTGTGGCTCTAAATGTTTCTAAGTTCTCAATCAATACTGGCAATATTGGTTTTCCTCCCCAATTGCTCAACAAAGTTATCAGCCTTGCCAATATTTGCATCTCTCCCCCGATTTCCAACAAAGTCCTCAGTTCTGCCAATAATGGCTCTCCTCCATAATTGTCCAACAAAGTTCTCAGAATTGTCAATATTGGCTTTCCATTCAATTATCTGACAATTTCTCAATTCTGTCAATAATGGTTTCCCTGAGCAAGGACTCATCTTATTTCATGTCAATTCTCCAGTTCATCCATGACTGTGGCTGCCATCCCAAAGGGTGTCCAACATTTCATAGTGTTGGGGGAGATCTCTCTTCTCTGGGTGAGGGAAGAGGTATCTCTTCTGGTGGGGGAAGAATTCCATCTCTGCTGTCAGATCTGCTAAATTTCTTAGCAAGACTAGCCAATCCTCTTGTAGATTGTTGAGACTGACCAGTCCTCTTATGGAATGGTAGAAATTCAATCCTTCTATGGCTAAGCAACATGGCTCATTCACATAGCCCCACTTGTCCACATAGGCAGTTGTCCGTGTTGGAAAAGTCATATTGAAAGACAAATTCCATAATCATATTGAGTCACAATCGACTTCATAAAACATAACAACAACAACAACAACATTTGCTAAGGATAATACATCATTTGATTAGTTAACTGATGCTTCCTTGGATAATGAAGATAGATCTAAGAAAAATCAACTACTTGATAACATCAGTACTTTCTCTTAACATAATGTTAAGAGATGCATATTTTCTAGTTATGAAAATTTTTATTTTCTTCATTTTGAAATATAATTCAAAGATTGTAGTCTTTGATCATAATCTGTAAGAGCTTCACATCCTCTTTGTGCTTGGCAAGCAAAGCTGTGCCATCTGCATAGCACAGGTGGTTAATGAATATCCCTCAATTTTGATGTTTCATTCTTTTTAACAAACTCCATAAGTATTCAAATGCTACACTAACAAGCATAACCCCAAATCGGTTATCATGGAGTAAATTGAAACTCACAATAAACATATAGGACAGTTAGAAATGCTCCATTGGGTTTCCTAGACTATTTTCTTTACAAAACAGATTTTCTCACCTTTACTTTAGCTGAACAACTATTAGGTTTAAACCCTTTCATTAGTTGTTTTTGTTTTTGTTGACTCTCTTCAAGTCAAGCACGACTCATAGCAACACTATGAACAAAAGGCCTGAAGCACCTCTACAATTATCAGCATTGATCAAAGTTCATAGAGTTTCTGGAAGCATGTTATTTAGGAAATAGATGCAGCCACACATTTAACCATTTTACCTCCTGGGCTACATTCTACTTTTAAGTCCATTGTATTTGCATTTTAAATTCATCAAAGAGAATGTGGGTACCACTTTTACAATAGGGGTTGTTGTATTTTGGGGTTTTTTTGGTTTGTTTATTCATACATACCTATATTATGTGTATTTTAAGTTGCATATATTATTGGGTTTTGTAATGAAGTAAACAGAGTATTCAGTAGAATTTGTTGTTGTTCTTAGTTATTGCCAAGTTGATTATCAATCATGTTGAGCCTATAAATAAATGATTAGACTCTTTCAGACACTTGAGCTATTGTGGCAGTCCTTGAGACAATTTATCACTTTCATACTGTTGAGATACTTCCCTTATTATAACAAGAATCAAATACAAATAAAATAAAATTCACACTAGACTTTCTAGAAGAAAAATAACAGTTAGCTTTCCTTTTGATCTGAGGTATAGAAAAACTTCTCTCAACTTTAAGCCCTTACTTTGAATTGTCCACAGATATCTATAATACAAAACAACAGTAGCTATTAATGTTGGAAACAAGTATCATTCAATGTCAGAATGTATTTGACATTACTATGCGGAGGAACTTGCATTTACTCTTTCTGAACACTGCTGTTGTACTTTGGAAGGAAATCCAACATGAAGTTTTTCAGTTTGCTTTTGGTAATCTACTTTGAGTTTCTCCTTCCATTGTTTGAGGTAATTAAATAAAAATTCTCTAGAATAAGTACCTAAATAACTTTGCTTCTCTCAAAACGAACCAAGGAAAATATTCAAGTCTTAATTTGTAATACTGAAGAATTTTGTGAGCAAACTGAAAGGGGAAGCATAAAAAAATAATTGAAGGAATATAGAGTAAATATACCCAAAAGAATTGGTCAACACCACAACACTATAAGAAGTAGTATTGATTCAGTTACTGAGGTAATGGGTGTAGGTGTGTCAGAGACAATAAGATTGGCACAGGATAGAGCAGGGTTTAAGACTATTATACTTAGGGTCTCTATGAATCACAGGTGACTCAATGGCACATAACAACAAAAACAATAACAACAATGAAGAAGTCTATGTGGCAATGAAGGCATTGGCAAAAAATAAGGCTCCAGTAATGATAGAATATCATTTGAGATTTTTCTGCAGAGAAATGAAACTTTGAACTTGCTTACTGCTCTGTGCCATGAAATTTGGAAAACAATTACCTGGTCAATTGACTGGAAGAGAACCATATTTGTACCAATTTTTTTTAAAAGGCGAACAAAAAAATTTGGAAATTACAGAACAGTATCACTCTCAGATAAAATCATCCTGAAGATTATTTTAAAATAGCTTTACAGTAAACAAAAACAAAAACAGAAAACTGTTAGACATTTACACAGAATTCAGAAGAGTCTATGGAATAAGGAATTATATTTTTACTGATGGCAGATGGATGCTTGTTGAAAACAAAGAATATCAGAAATCTGTTTCCTTCTATTTTAATGGATGAAATGTAAATGCTTTTAATTGTGTAGATTATAACAAATTATAGCTAACATTAAGAAAAATGGGAATATGACAGAGCAATGCACACAGAGCAACAGGCCCCGAGTGACACACAAAGGACAGAGTGAGCAAGGCATGCGAGAAGAATAATGACTAAAATAATTAGTTTGTGGCCTCGAGCCACAGTGGAAATCTGCAAGCTGTGAGATGGGACAGGGACCCACCCACTAGGAGCAAGTAAAACAGCAGGAATTAGAGTGAGGTACTTAGAAGTATTACTGTTGATTGCTGGACCAAATGGGACCCTTTTACCTTAAGCAGGAGAGAGTGAGAAAGCTGGAGTTTGACTGGGGTGGCAGACCCATTTCTCAAGGGAAAAACCAAGATTTCCTGGTTTTCTATTCAGGTCTCTGTGCATGCCCCCACCTGTGAGTGTGTCTGCATGTATGCCCCGGCCAAGGCGTCTGCACATGTGCCCACCCTATGTGCATCTACATGTACAACTGCCCAACCCTGTTCTGGAGCAGGGACTTCATATCCAGAACTGGTTATTGCCTCAGGCATGACAATCTCTACCACAGCAACAAGCCTAATGCAAGATACCTCCCCCA